>NC_135533.1:188850529-189156666 GCF_045843805.1 Urocitellus parryii | reverse complement strand
TGGGATATCTGCTTGGAGACCCTAGGAGGGTCAAGGGTCTAAGGGTTGGGGTCTTTTCCACATCCACGGCAGAGAGATTATTACTGGATAGAGGTGAATGATAGAATGGTGGTATGGGTTTAGGCTAAGCATTCAGAATGCCGGAGTCCAATTTCTGACTGCCATTTTTAGCTGTGTAGACATTGGGAAATTGAGCTCATCAGTTACAAGTGAGAAGGTCTTCAGAAATGCAGATAATGATGTCATTTCTTAGACTTATTTGAAATTGAAGGAGAAATGCATGTGTGGCACAGAAGATCTCCTACCTCTGACTACCTCTGAGGGTGTTCTCAGGAACACTTCAATGCTGCTGGGGTCTCATGATTGCGAACTCGTAAATCCTCTTGGGCTGGGGGAGCCGTTCTTTCCTTTGGTTGGTCTGCAGAGAGGCTGCTGGACCCCGTGGACCTCAAAGAGAATCTTGTTAAAGGAAGACAACTCCTGAGGCAGCGTGTAGTAGCCGAGCATTCAGGGTCTTAGACTGCAGGAGTTAGTGCCTGTTTGCCGTTTGGACATACTTTGGTATTTAATCTGGATTGTTGCTCTTTATGTCTTGCCTATAAGATCAAAAGGGCTCAATTTGTTAGTTGGGTGTGCATGGAAGAGAGAACCCATTCATTAGTCATTTCAAATTATATAACAACACGCATGACTGCACACTTGGGTGAAGGTTGAATGCAAAATACGAGGCAATTTACAGTTACATTGACTAGTGTTCTTTCAACTGCATGAAGCACTGAGCAATTCCAGTAATAAGCACAAGGACCTTGTGTGAGGAGAGACTGTTGCAGATCCCCAGAAAGGGTTGACATTTGTACTGTCTTAGCAGATTATGGATTTTGTTCTAAAGGTTCATCCTAAAGGAAGAATCTGAAATACCATGCATAAAATAACATGCATAGTTCATTTTCTAAAAAAAACCCCTGCAATCCCAGGCCAACTCACTTGAAGTGTGACCAAGAGATAGGTCTTAAAGCTGAGAATTACATATCATGATCCTGGACATCTATTATATTAAAATAATAATTATCATGAATCTCATCAATGATGTTGAACACCAGAAAAGTCGAACATGATCCTGAGAACATGACAGTAAGTTGCTCCCTTGGAGGGAGTGTAGCTTGTTTGAATTGAAATCCAATCATTCCCACTGAGCATGCGCACAAAGTGAGACCTCTGATTGTTTACAGAGGTCAAATAAATTGCAGACAAAGGCAGATCTAGGAGTTGGAAAAATGAAGACTTATTGAAGTTGAATGACCTCTCTGAAGTAGTTTACTGATCTCAATGAAGCTTAAACAATTAATGTTGTCATTCATTGTGGTTGGCAGTCAGCACTTTGCAGGTTGGTAGAATCACCCTTAGTTCTCCGGAAGTGCTGGTATAATGCATGTCTGCCGTGGGGGAGGGAACTCCATCTTTAATGGTTCTTTTGTGGGAAGTTGGTAATTAATTCTTGTTATATCAAGGAGCTTTAGGTATTTGGTTCTCTTCAACTATATACCTGCTTAGCTGGTGGATCACCTTTTTTTTTTTTTCCTAATTAATTACACTGTTTCTTAAAGGCTGCATCATTTGCTAATTAAGAACTTGCAGGTCAGTTGGACTGGCTTTGCATCTCTGCTACTGACCAACTGAGTGATGTTAGGGTGTCTAAGCCTTTCTGCCTTTTCTAATTTGAAAAATGGAGATAATGCTAGAATGTTATCAGGATTAAGTATGTTACGTTGATAGTATCGGGTTGTAATATTTAACATGAGTTGTATACAGGTATTTAATTCTGACATAATCAAGTGAACAAGCATATGGAAGGGGTGAGAGAAACTGGACTAGTTCTTCCTTCTTGAAGAAGCTCCAGTTAGTAAATGCATGAGGAATGAGGGGAACAGAAAATCACTGGGCAAACATCATAGTAATGGTGGTTGTATTCAGAGACACGGATATATGCTAAAACCAGTGGGTTTCAGACTGAGAAAGTATTTGCATAGTCTTAAGGTATCTTGAAACAGGACACAAAGTTGTTACAGAAAGAAATTAGTACTTTCCAGTGGAGAAACCCAGCAGATACCACCATTGCCAAGGGACCAAGGTTGGTGTCACCAGAATGAGACATACCAAATGTGACGCATTGAGAAGCAAAACATCACCCCTGTGAGTCTTGCCAAAAGCACATATAACTTCAGTCTTGGAAATACTGGAGATGTTTTGAAAACAACATTTTGAAAATAAAATGAGATCAGAGAAGATAAAGAAGACATGAGAGTTAAATGCAACATGGGATCCTGGTTTGGATCCTGGACCAGAAGGACCAGAAAAAAATTTAGTGAGTAAACAGGTGAAATTCAAACGGGGCCTGATTCAGGTCATAGTATTACATGCATGCAAGTTTACTGATTCTTGATAATTGTTTATTTAGGCATAGATATGAACCTTAGGAGAAGCTAGATAAAGAATGTACAGAAAACCTCTGTATAACTTTGGCAGAGTTTCAGTAAATCTAAAATTATTTCCAAGTAGCATGTTTTAAAATATCTGGTAGGTTGAGCATCCTGAATCGGAAAAATCTGAAATCCAAAGCCTGGAGATTTTTGAGTGCCATCAGGATGCCACGGTGGGAAATTCCACACCTGGCGCCTCGTGTTGGGTCACAGTTAAAATGCAGTGTGCTAAAAATATTGTATAAAATCACCTTTGGGCAAGGTGTTTATGAAACACAAATGAATTTTATATTTAGACTTGGGGTTCTATTCACAAAATAGCTCATGTATATGCAAATATTCCAAAATCTGGGGAGAAATTCAGAATTTGAAATACTTCTGGCTCTCGGCCTTTCAGATAAGGGAGATGCATCCTGTGTACATGTGAAGTACTTGACAGGTACCTGGAAAGTGGCAGGTGCACAGTAAACATTACTGATGAGCACTATTAATTCTGTTTCCTTTGGTTTTTGGAAGGTCATTATAGATTGCCCTGGTTGTGCCATGGGCTTAGCATAGCTCTGTAGCATCAAGAGGGTGCTCTTATGTGGCACTCATGTCCCTTGGCAGCTGGATATCAGAGCCTCTCCCCAGAAGAGCTTATGCTCCTGGCTGACCTCAAGCTGGTGCCCCTCTGGGAGACGAGAGGCTGACACCGGTTGTTGGCCCAGTGGAGTTTGGCTTGAGAGCTAGACCATCAGTCTACTTTCTTGTCCCCTTCTTATGAAAATGTCCTATCTAGGGAACAGCTGATGTTTATAGAACACTCTTTGATTCAGCAAAAAAATTGAGATATTCTGGCTGAATATTTAGAAAGTCCATTTTGTGGAAAAAGTATGAGTGTAGCTCAGACGTGGATGTTGTAACAGATCCAAAATACCATCGTCTAAATGAGGCATAAGAAATCTGTGGAGGGTCCATAAGTGATCAACTAGGGCGGATTGGGCAGCTCTTCCATTATGAGCACTGGCTTCTATTCTGAGCCAAATGTGCCTGTCCAACTATGATCTTTTCTGAACTAGGAAGAAGAGGGGAAGACGGTAGGTTTCTAATTGTTATTTAAGGAAATGGAGAATTTGAATGTTTTGCTTTATGCTCGGGAACCATACATAGAAAATGGCCACAAGCTGGGCACATGATGCTCACCTCAGGAGGCTGAGAAAGGAGGGGATAGTAAGTTTGAGGCCAGCCTCAGTCACTTGGCAAGGTCTTTAACAGTTTAGCAAAAACCCCGTCACAAAATAAGGGCTTGGTGATGGAGCTCTGGTAAAGTGCCCTTGGGTTTAATCCCCGAGCGCCTCCCACTCCGCCTCGCCAAAAACACATGTTTGGGTAATGTGGTTTCTGGCTGTTTAATGAAAAGTCCTACTAAAACCTGGGAAGAGGGTGTTAAAAGGAGAAAAGCAATGGGTGCTAGGAGAGAGGGCACCCTCTTCCAAAAAGTACCTTCCGTCATCTTTATCCAATCCAGAGAGGCCTTGATGGAGCTGCTTGAGAAGCATTTCACATTCCTTCAGCCCTAGTTGCCTGCCAAGAAATAAGGTCAAGTTCTCAGAGGTGGTAGTCCAATCATAATCCCGTGGCATGAGAGGAGGATATGGGCACCCTACAGTGGCATTCCATTGAAGGCATTCCTGTCTGTCTCCTTTCCCTGCAGTGGAATATAGTGGTCACCCTGGAGGAGGATTTTGCAGCACATAGGGCTGCATTGGTGAGAGAGACCCTAGCGAAGGGTTGGGTCCCTTCAGGTTTATACCACAGGGGTCTGTGCCTGCTGAGGCAGACCTCTGCTCAGACATTGACCTCCGAACCACCTCAAAACACTCGAAAGTGAACGGAGGTGGCTTTGTACCCGGGAAGCAGGCAGGCGAGGAGCCGGAATGGCTAGAGCAGATGGGCCAGGGTGGCTGGGGTTGTCATCTGCTCTCAGGTCGGGCCAAGGTGAGCTCTTCACATCTGTTCCATCCTTCCTCTGCACATGGTGTTGGCAGTAGCTATTTGTCTCTGTAGGAAACTTTGAAGACTTGGAGATCCTAACAATCTCATCACCGTCTCGCAGAGACGTCTCTGTGGTATTCTTTGGATCAGTTTAGTTTTGCCTGAGGAGAGTTCCCAGCCATTCTCCTAGTAAGTTGCTAACTCTCCTGCCTGACCTTCAGAACCCAGGGAACCATAAGAATAGCCCAGATGGCTGTGTCCTAGGCCTCCCCAGATGTCCTGCTGGAGACAGCCTAGCTATGGTAATCTCAATAGGTCTTCTCTTTCTCTGTAGAGAGAAATCCATTTAAAAAGTTATTTATTTATTTTGGTTGAGGGGAACCATAAAAGATTATTTTGTAGCTGAATTAAAATCTAAGAAAATGAATAAAGCCTGAAACGTGGTTCTTATTTTAGGATTACTTCAGAAACATCTCTTTGAGAAAGCCAAAGGGCATAAGAAACTGAATTATTCTGTTAACATTTTTCTTATTATAGGCTCATATAATTTCTATGTCTCCTGAACTGTTCAGTAGGGTTTTCTTTTCCAAGTAAAATTTAAATGTGTACCATAAGTGTTTATAGCATATTGAATTTCACGGTATGGTTATGAATTTTAGCTTAACCCCCAAATATGGTTCATTAAAAGTCTTCCCTTGCTGTAGCCCTGGGTGGTTTTATGATGATTGTTTATTCTTGTAAGCAGTGGGGTTTAGCCTACTCATTTGCTTTCAGTGAGAGAAGGTGGCTGGAAAGATGGAAAGAAAGCATTTCTTAAGTGAAAGATTTGGCCTTAGCTGGCAATTTCTGGGCTTAAGTTCTTTATTAGCATACCAGAGAGGGGTTGCAACTCCTGCCATGTTGGAGGGCCAGCTTCCCAATGGCAGACTCGTGTCTGCACTGGGCCCAACAGCTTGCTCAGACGGTTAGTCCTTTTCTCTTTTCTCCCAGAGATAGATTTTAGTTGTGCTTGGGTATGACCAGAGGACAGTGTAATATAATCAGGCTACTGTATTTGAAGGCTCAACAGCCTTGGATTCAACCAACTGAAGAATAGAAATATTTTTTTTTGGGGGGGGGGAATGGGCATCTGTAAAAGTCTGAATAGGTTCAGACTTTTCCCCCCTTTTCAGTGTTTCCTAAACAAGACTATTTACACTGTACGTACACTATATTAGGTGTTGTAGGCAATCTAGAGATGATTCAGATATCTGGGAGATGTATGTGGGTCATAGGGAAATACTATGCCATTTACGTAAGGGACTTGAGCATCCAGAGTGGTATTCTTGAGTGGTTCCTGGAACCAACCTCTGTGGATACAGAGGGACAACTGTCAGAAATGAGAGGCAGCTGCTTCCTTGTGGCCCGTCTTCATCCCATGTGCCTGACTTGGTGGGGAGCGACCTACTCTTGGAAAAGGAGAGCAGAGAATGGGTAGATGATTCACTTTAGGAATACCTGCTTTATACACAACAGTGTGCATAACACCTAGAACTATGTCATCCATGTGATTCAAATTCATTTTTAAAAGTTGGATAATCCCTAAGATCCTTTGCTGCTCATTGCTTTTTGCCTTTTTTATCATTTGATCAAATAGAGCCCAGGCAGTTTACTGAGGGGGGGGCGGGTGAGAGGGGACCTTTTGGGCCTGGGGTTACAGCTCAATGGCAGAGAACATGCATAGCATGTATGTGGCTTTGGACTTGATCCCTAGTGTATGGGCATGTGTGTATGCATGCACACACACATCTCAAAAGCATCATCTCTTGCTTGTATATTTCTAGTGCTGTCACTTAGGATTTGTGTGACTTGAAACAAGTAGCCTATTTCTTGAGGTTTTTTTTTTTGTTGTTGAAGGAGGTTGATAAATGCACGTGGCATTTCTTGCATGCTGATCATATCTGGGCACTGTGATTTACGCTTCACCCACCTCCATGAGCTGTGTCCCATTATGATCATCACTTTACAGTGAGGTCCTAGCGATCATGAGAGGGTAAGTAACTTGCCCAAGGTCAGACAGATAGTGTGGAGCTGAAATTCACGCCAGCTGATTAACTTGTAAGCCCAGGCACTTACTCAGGTTACCTGTTAGGCTCTGTTGGCATATCTGAAAATAAAACCCAGAGAGTGAAAATGCCTGGCAGATTTGCACACTCATAGGGGATCAAATTCTGGAAGGGTCTTGAGAGTCGAAGCCTTAGTGATTTGTGCCTTAGGATGAGTTTTTTGCAATTCGGATACAAACTTTTTTTTTAAACATTTTCTTTTCTTTTTTTTTTTTAACTTTGTTTATTATTTTTAATGTAGTTCTGAGGATCGAACCCAGGACCTTGCACATGTGAGGCAAGCGCTGTACTGCTGAGCCACAATCCCAGCCCCCGGAAACAAACTCTTTGTACGGAGGACTTAAAATCTGCTTTCCACCATTAAATAAAATGGGAACTTGATGGGATCTCTTTAAAGTTTTTTAATTAGTTGGAATGGAGTATGACATTAGGCAAGGGATTAAAAAGAAAGGTGGGTTATATCAGCATGGTCTGATAGAAATGTAATGTAAGCTACGTATATTAAAAATTTCCAGTGGTCACATTGGAAGTAATAAAAATAGGTAACATTAATGTTAAGAGTTTAACTCAATGTATGTAAATAGTGTAATTTTGACATCATTATACATGACATTTACATTTTTCATATTTAATCTTCTTGAAAATTTGTTATTTTGTTGAGATGGGGCTATCACTATGTTGCCCTGACTGGCCTCTAATTCATGATTCTCCTGCCCGGCCTCCCTAGTAGCTGGTATTATTGGCGCACATCTCTGTGCCCAGCTGCAAGTCTTTAAGGTCAATTTGCATTTTTCATGTACCATATGCATCCCAGTTAAGAATAGCTGTTCATGCTCAGTAGCTACATGTGCTGGAGGCTACCCTATTGCACAGCCTTTATTGGTAGATAATTGTATTAAGATAGGCTTGCGGGTAGCTCTTTGGGCCTGGACCCAAAGTTTGGAATGATTTTTATAAAAGACACTCTGATAGTTTCAGTTAGTGGAGCAGACTTCAGATGTGTGGAAGGTTCCAGATTGAGAGTCCTGGGCAGAACCCAGCTGTTCTCACATTACCACCCCTCTCTCACTTTACTGATGAAGGTGTGGATGCTCAGGAAGCTATCTGAGGTCTTATTGGCACTGCCAAGGCTCAAACCCAGTTGAACTTTCTAGTACATGGTATTGGAATGATAAAACGTGACACTGACTTACATCGGTGTTCTTGTAGAAAGACTGTGTGTATCTTTTTCCTTATCTTTTATTGTAAAAGTAGCTGTGACCTTTTTCAGGGTTCACAGAAATCGTGAATTGGAGAAATGGAAATATCTTCTCGGATCAAATGGTTCAACTTCATTTTCTCTCCTGGGCCCCGAGGATCAAGGAGGTTAAATGGTTTGCATGAGGTCACTGCATCTGGTCTCTTGACTTGTAGTTAATGTTTTGCTGTCCCACAAGGCAGGTGATCCTGAGAGTGACTTTAAAACACCACGGAACAAAGGGGAAAATTCCATTGAAGTGCTAAGGTTTCGTTGAGTATCTTCATTTTCTTTTTGTCTTTGGGATTTCTTGCTTTTCGATGGTGCTGAGGCTCTAACCCAGGGCCTTATGCATGGGAGATGAGCACTCTATCACTGAGTGAGATCCCCGACCCTTAACTTTCTTTTTGAAGCCTGAAAGAGTCTTTCTGGACATAAAGTTGTTTGTAAGGTTTCTCAGTCTCTGGAGATGGAATCTGTATGAGAATGGGAGGAAATACCTCAAGAAGGAGGAGAGGAGTTGGGGATATTTCTCAGTGGTAGAGTGATTCCCTCGCATGCATGAGGCCCTGGGAGCAATCCTAGCCTGATTTAAAGGGGAAAAAAAAGGTTGGCACTGACCATGTTATGACATCTAAGGTAAGGCCTAGTTAAGTGATCAATTTGCCTGTGAGAAGTCGCTTAAGACTGCTGGTGACAAACACAGGACATTTGACAATGATGGGAGGCATCTGCTGGTTGACATCTTGGTGGGAAGAGGCCAGAGATGCTAATCTGCAACAGGAAAGACAGTGCCCCACCACAGCTATTGAGCTGGCCCCAAATGTCCATGGAGTGGAGGTTGAGAAACCCTCACTTGCAAGGAAAGGACAAAGTGTGGGTCTGAACTGTGTGTTTGAAAAAGCTGTTTTTCTTGGGTACGCCCTTCTTCACACTACTGTTATCTCACAAGTGTGGCTGTGATTACAGTTGCTTTTTTCACTTTCAGAGTCCTCAGAACTTCCTGCCGTTTTATAAACCAGAGATGTTCTTTAAGGCTGTGGCTCAGTGGTAGCGCACTTGCCTGGCTTGTGTGATGCACTGGGTTCGATTCTCAGCACTGCATATGAAGAAGAAAAACATTCATTAAAAAAAAAAAAGCCATAAGTCATTCGTGTGCACCCCTCTTGTTTCAAGAAGGTGGATGTGTATCTGGTGCTTAGTTTTTGGTTGACAGCATAATAACCACACGTAGCCCCTTTTCCTTAAACCTAGGCAGCATTGAAGCTTGCAGCCATCAAGCAGCTTTCATCAGACACTATTGCTGATTGAATTATATCTGATTTTTGGGATTTTGAAAAATCCCCCATATATTTTAACTTCCTACATAGATTATGCCACAGGGGTCGCACAAACAGGCCCTGGATTGTGGTATTGAAGACTTCAGTAAAGTCGAGGGAAGCTGCGTGACTGCTTCTGCTTTCATAGCTATTTTAGGCAGAGAATGACACACGTGTTCCCATTCTGGCTGGGAGTTCACAGGAGGTGTAGATGCCATAAGGAGAAGGAAGCAGGATGTGAAGGAGATGGAAAGAATACAGAAGGTATTTCTGCCCCTTTTAGTTGCATTGTGAATCCAGAGGCCTATGGGAAATTGGCTAAATTGCAAGGCATTGCCTCCAAGGCTACAACTAAAAGGGATGAAAACTTGTTTCCTACTTGGCTTCCGGGAAATCTAAATTGTGTGAGTTTGGGGGACAAAGCCAATCTTACTTTCTAAAGCATCCATTGTGTCTGAAGAGCTGAGAATTTAAAACACACATCCTGAACAAACTGCTGCATTTGCCTCTCACTTTCAGGTAATCGTGAGCCTTTCAAGGTATTGTCTGTTGCCTATGGAGGAGGGGTACCAATGTGCTGTCTCATGGGAGCCAGTGAGAACTCAAAGTGGCACTGGGCTGTGGTTAATGTATAATAGTGTCTGGTGTGGTGGCTCATGCTTGTAATGCGGCTACCTAGGAAATTGAAGCAAGAAGATCACAAGTTCCAGGCAACCTCGGGCTCTTATTAAGTTATCTCAGATAATAGTAAAGGTCTGAGATGACACATGCCTGTAACCCCAGCAACTTGGGAGACTGAGGCAGGAGAATCATAAGTTTGTGACTAGCCTTGACATCTTGGTGAGAAACCTCAAAAACTTTTCAAGACCTCCCTCAAAATAAAATAGTTCTAGGGATGTAGCTCAGTAGCAAAGCATCCCTGGGTTCAATCCCTAGTACCACATCCCCCCCCCAAAAAAAAGATAAATACACATTAGAATATTCGTGAACTGTCTCTATGATGTAAAACTGAATTTATCTCACCTTGAATGCTTATAAAAAAATGATGCTGTGCTCTCAGAAAATGTCAGAACCTCAGAGTAAGTGCATCTGTATTTTCATTTTGTGTTAATCCTTCCTTGATAACTCTGTCCCCAGACTCCCCACTGGCTTTAGATGTGTACTAAATAGTGTGGCTGATTGGCTTTTACTAAATGGGAATTTTTAGTCTGGGTATGTGCCCTCCACATTAATTCTCTAGAAGCCACTGGGCACACTCTCCCAGTCTCTGAGGTTTGAAAAGATGTATGATGGTTTTTAAATGATGAGATTTTTCACCTAGCATTAAGAGCCAAATTTTTAAAGAGTTGGCTGTTCTGGCATTAAAAATGACACTTCTATTTTAAATCAAGAATGTTCTGTTGTGCAAAAGGGCTACCTAGGTACTTTTTTCCCCTCATATTTATTTTCATGATGCAGGTGGTTCAGAGTTGAGCCCTTTCCATCCTTCTCCTTGTGTTCAGTGAGTTATTTGAGTCCCAAATGTCCAGTTTCTCATACCAACCAGCCAAGGGATCCTCCACCATATGGCTGAGTTTGGGGACTAACTTGAAAATGAGTTCCAGACGGCACATATGTCTTCTGCCATCTGGCCTTCCAAGACACATGGAGTGGATCTTCCATGTCCATCCTGGGTGTTGTGATTTGATTGACACGTGCCTCTTCCCCAGGAAAGGTTGCAGTAAGGGTTGCTTCCAGTGGGTGAGCAGAGTGTGATATTCATTACCAGGGTCACCAGGTGGTGGTGGGTGGTTGGAACTTCCAAATTGTCTATTCAGGCTTTAGGGGTGAGATTCCAGGAATTGGTGCCAGTTCCAAGCAGCTTTTCAGCTGCAAGCATCGCGGCATCTTCTCTGCCTGAAGTTGGCGGACAGACTGCTGCAAGATCCATCATGTGTCCTCTTAATCTTTTGCCCTTTATCCCCCATCAGAATTGAGTAATTAGCAGATGGTAGTTCCTGACATCTGTGATACAGAAGCATCCAGATCTTTCACATGTGATGCGCAGATCAGCTCTTTAAGCATGCAGAGGGTAATTCAGGACACATTTCTTTTTGAGCACACACTTAGGGGTTCACAAGTACTGCTACACACAAATGGTCTTTTAAAGGCTTTGGGAACATATTGCCAAATGGCCGGGAGAAAAGTCATCCTAATTTATACCCTTGGCCAACAGTTTATTTGCTTACTTTCCTGAGTGGTTGCCAACACCAAGTATTATTATACTTCATTTTGCCAACTTGCTAGGCAGACAAAGAAACATCTAACTGTTCTTCCGATTTGCATTTCTGTAATGAGTTGTGAGATTGAAAAATGTCACTTGCTTACTGATCGCTTATAATTTTTATTATAGTAATTGTTTTACTTGGTTTTATTTCACCGATTTCCATTTAGCTAAAGGAGCATCTGTATGGTGGGATGCCAGATAGCCATTGCAGATGATGTTGTAGTGAAGTATTCATAATATTTTAAGTTAGAAAGGGATCAGTAACGTGTTGATTCCAGATTAACAAGATGTTAATGAAGTATACACATACAGCCATGGACACTTAACAGTCACAAATTTATTCATCCCACAACTCGAGTGACAAGGAAAAATTGTCCTTGGGGCGAGAGGTTCAATCCCAATGCATTCCCCACTCCAGTAGGAAGGAGAAAGCTTTCCAGAGTGCCTTAGCCTCTTCTGGTCTTGGTTCGGTCTGGGCCTGATGGTCCTCTATTGTGGCCTCATCTCTTATTTCCTGGGGTGCTGTATACTCCCCGACTTTCAGCTGTCCTGACATGTCCCCGCAACCCAGTGCTTTGACTTAGGGAGACTCCCTGGGGAAGTATACTTTCCTGTGATGCCTCTGGCTTTCAACTTGGCCCTGCCTCTTCTCCCACACTCCCATGCGAAGGTCGGGACTTCATGGCCTCAGTGCGCTCTGTCCTGTGGGCTGTAGGAAGATCCTACAGTTTAGACTTCAACTTTTGTTCTGGGGCAAACACAGGTATTCAGGAGATTCCAAATCTGGTTTCTCTCCCAACAAAGCCCAAGGGGATGGCCACTTACTCCCTCATGGCCTCGAGACCTGAAGAATATAGTCCCTTTCTCTTTGTGCCACAGGATGCCTTCCATCCAGGGAGGGGAGTTTTCAGGCCATACAATTTATAGGACATGCAAGTCTGTCTCAATATTTTATTAAATATTTGTAAGGTAAAAGAGAATACCTGGAAGGAACTACCCCAAAATATTTTTCCCCTCTGGGTTATTGGGATTATAGCTGAATTTTACTTTCATACTCTTCTGTATTTAAAATTTCCTATAATATTTATACAATGCTTCAATTCTCTAAAACTATTTTAAAATAGGAATTGGGTTTTTTTTGCTTTTTATTTCCTTAAACATTAGGGAAGACAGAGCTGGGAATGTGGTTGTACACCTATAGTACCAGCAATTTGGGAGGCTGAGGCAGGAGGCAAATTCAAGGCCAGCCTGGACAACCAAGCAAGACCCTGTCTCAAAAAAAAAAAAAAAAAGGGATATATAGCTCAGTGGCAGAGTACCTCTAGGTTCCGTCCTTAGTATTAAAGGAAATGTTTCTTAAAAAAAAAAACTTAAGTACATATGACAGCAAAACACATTTTGATTCATTGTACACAACTGCACAACTTTTCATTTCTCTGGTTGTATACAATGTAGCATCACACCCCATATGCAGGCTTACATGTACCTAGAGTAGTGATGTCCCTCTCATTCCACCATCTTTCCAGGAAACATTTTTTATAAAGGGGAAAGGGGCAAAATCGGTGATTAAATGTAGTGTGCCTTTTTAGTCTTTTTTTTATTAGTGCATTGTAGTTGCACATACTGGGGTTCGTTTGACATAACAAGCATGCAATATAACTTGCTCCCCTTCAGTCCTCAGTACTTCCTCCCCCTGATTCCTGGTCTGTTTTTTTTTTTTTTTAATTAGTGCTTTATAGATATCCACAAGGTGAAATTCACTGTGGTATATTCATATTTGCATAACAGTTTTGTCAGTTTCTTTCCACTGTAGCTCCCTTTCCCTGTCCCTCCTCCTCAATCCACTTCCTCTCCTATGCTGATGTCCCTCCTATTTTCATGGCATTCCACCCATCCCCCCATTTTGCTCATAAGAGAAAACATTTAACTCTTGACTTTCTGACTCTGGCTTATCTCATTTAGCATTACATTCTCCAGTTGCATCCATTTACCACATAATGCCATAATTTCATTCACTATACATACCACATTTTCTTTATCCATTCATCTGTTGATGGGCACCTGGGCTGGTACCCTAACTTGTATTGCTACAAACATTGATGTGGCTATATTGTTATAGTATACTGATGTTTGTTGTTCTGGATATATACCAAGAAGTGGGATAACTGGCTTCTATGGTGGTTCCATTTCTAGTTTTTTAAGGACTCTCCATATCTTTTTGGTAATTTTCAGTTTCCAGTCTTTCCAACTTACTGCGTCCACCTTCAAAATTGCAAAAAAAAAAAAAATAATAATCAAGAATTATATACTTGTCACCAGCAGATGGAATCAGAAAAAGGACTAAATTGAATTAAAAAATAGTCTGATAGCTTCTTTGATACTTGTCTTGACACTTATTGTACACATTGATAGATTGTGTTTCATGCTGGCTGCAGTGGTGCATGCCTATAATCCCAGCAGCTCAGGAGGCTGAGGCAAGAGGATCACAAGTTTGAAGCCAGCCTCAGCAACTTAGCAAGGTCCTAAGCAACTTAGCAAGACCCTGTCTCAAAAAATAAAAAGGGCTGGGGATGTGGTTAAGTGCCCTGGATTAGATCCTTGATACCAAAAAACAAAAAACCCTTTTATTAAATAGCATTGTGACAAATGATCTTTTCTAGGATAAAACTTGCTACAGTAACTTCCTTCAGTATCCAGAAAAATAATTTCTGTAACTCTACTGGGGTTAGTTTGCTGACATTTCCGAATTCCATAGTCTGATCTCTAAATTTTATTAGAGTTGTCTTATTTGAGAAAGAAAAAACATGTAATGCATAAGTATTGTTATAATTAAAGCTTCGTCCCAGGGTTTCATAAACTGATTTCCAGACCACTCACATATAATCGAATCAAGCCTTTATTGAAGCACACCAGTGGCGGCTGACCAGAACATAAAGCTGTTCCCCTGATCAGCCCCAAACAATTGCAAAGCCACTCCTTATAAGCCTGAAAACCGCAAAAGGGATATTTGGGGTCCTAAGCCAATGCAAGCAAGCCAGGTTACAGAAGCGGGAGAGTGCAGTCAAGCAACGGGAAACCTAACTAATCACAGTTAGCCCAATCACCCAGTTACAGAAACGGAGCCCCATTAGGTAGTTCCATGTTCTTAAAGGTTTCTATAGCAAAAGGAAAAGAACAACTTGCCCCAGTCATGACCCTTCTTCTTGGCATGGTTATTTTACAGGATGAAGTCATAAAACAAAATGGAGTCACATTTGCTCCTATCACAGTATAACTCTATTTAATATACATTTTCTCATTTTTCATAAATATTGTTCATCTCTACACTTGTGGGCATAAGACCAAATCCTTTTCACTTCATGTGTTTCCATTTATATTTTTGTATTTGAAGGTAAAACATTCTATTTATGTATTAGAAATGCCAGATTCCCTACACTATATTATATCATCCTATTGGGTATTTAGGTCTTTGCCATTCAAAATCTTCCTTATTTTGGAAGTTATTCTAAGGTTCTGTGTGGAGTATGTAGATACCAAGTTTCTTAGACTACAAACTTCACGTGGTGTTTTGCTGTGAATGAGTTTGGGAAGGAGTAGCCTGTTTTTTGTCCTGTCCTGTGATGACCAACATCCTTCTCTAGGGATGTACGACAGTAATATACTATCATATCCTTGAATCCATTAGCTGTGACTAAAGAGACCAAATTTAAGATGGTCACAGCAACTCAAACTGTCCTAAAGTCAAATTTTAGCTTCATTCATAATTTTTTTGTGGGATTTTAAAAATAGTAGAAAATTGATTTTTTTCCCTGTGACATTTGTATCCTTGGAGAAGCAGGAAGTTGCTCAAATGTGGAAAGACCAAGGGAAATGGAGAAGGTGGTGACGACTGTCGTGGCCACTCCTTCCTGAGGACATGGGCAGGACTTTTGACATAGCTGTCTCATTTAATCCCAGAACAACCTGTTAATCAGGTGATGTTATCCCCCCCTTCATGGAAGGGGACATTGGAGAGGCTTGTCACTTATCTGGAGGTGAACTGGTTAGAGCTGTGTCCAGTCAGTTGGTTGCAGAAACAGCTGTGGTTGGTCTGGTCCCTGTCACCATGTTTTGCCTGCAAAGTGTGCTGTGGTGCATTTCAAGGAGATCAAAGATGTAGTGTAGGAAAATGGAACCTTTTAAGAGTTCTCAATAAAGTCGTTCAAGGATTTCTACCCCACCCCCAATGCTGTGGTTTGAATGTACAGAAAAAAAAAATTATGCCAAAACTCAAGTCCCCAGTGTAACATAAGAGCTGAGGCTGTTACGATGTGAACAGTGCCTTAGGGAAGGGCTGGAGGGAACCAGTCAGTTCCTTTGTCCTCCCATCCCGTCTCCCACATGTAAGGACAGTGTTTACCCCTTCGTCCTCCACCACATGAGGACATGGCCAAAGGTGCCCTGTGATGCACAGCCCTCACTGGACAGCATATTGACCTTGGTCTTCTCAGCTTTTGAAACTTGATAAAATAAACTTCTGTTACAAATAACCTGGTTTCCTAGTGAAACAAAACAAAAACAAAACCCCTATAAATAGCATCAACTTGGGGAGAAAATAGCAACTAAAACATAGATGAAAGGCAATTCTACTCTACTCGGGCCTCCCAGAAATTGGTTATAAAGCCCCAAAAGCCGGCGGAAGAGAGAAGAAAGATGGTTCACTGGGAAGTGAAATGGCTCTTCTGGGTCCTCGTCTCTCACCTGGTTCTGACCAGATTCTGGCAAATGGCACATTGGGAGTGCTTCCAGAGCCCCCCCCCGCCCTGGGCCCTGCAGCCTCTGGATTGTTGATCACTGTAGGGGGAGGTTCCCTGCATCAGTCCTGATTTGTGGCAGCTATATCACAGTCACCCAGGTGCCGTGCCAATTTCAGAGTGAAGTTCTCAAACTCAAAAATTTTAACTTATTAAGGGAAGGCTAGGGATTAGTTTGGGCTTATTTTCTATCAGCAACCAGAAAGTATCCAGAAACTTTCAGGGCTCGAGGGCAAGGCTTACAAAAGGAACACCAGAACGGAAAATTTTTAGGACTGAGTGACATGCTGAGCTAATTTTTTTTTTCTTTTAATGGTACTGTGGATTAAACCCAGGTACTCTTTCTACTTAGCTATATCCCAGGCACCTTCCCCGCAATTTGAAACAGGGCCTTGCCCTGTTATATAAGGCCTTGCCCTTATAATATAAGTTGCCCATATTATCCTTGAACTTGCAATTCTCTTGTCCCAGCTTCTCAAGTTGTTGGGATTATAGATACGCACCACTGTGCCTGGCCCGTCTCTTCATTTTATAGATTTAAAAAAAATACATCTCAGAGAGGGTAAGTGGTTTTTTGAAAGCTGCACATCATGTTCATGGTAGAGTTGAATATCTCAACTAACAGCCCTCCTGCCACAGCACTGTGCTCATAAGTGGAACTTGGGGTCTCCTGAAACTGTTTTAAAGCAGATTTGATTCAAGTCTGGGAATTCTTCATAGAAACTACTTCTTTAAAAATTACTAGGTCAGAAGCTGGTTGCAGTGTCTCATGCAGGTAATCCCAGTGATTAGGGAGGCTGAGGCAAGAGGATTGCAAGTTTAGGCCAGCTTTAGCTACTGAGCAAGACCCCTTCTTAAAATAAAAAGAGCTGAGCATGTGGCTCAGTGATAAAGCACTTCAGGTTCAATCCCCAGTACCAGAGGTTGGGGAGCGGGGGGGAGGTTGACCACAACAGTTTCATGTTGATTTCTTTTAATCTCCATTTCTCCCTCCAACAAATACCGGTCAAAGGCCTACCATGGGCTGAACACTGTTATGAGGGGAAGGACCTAGCACTTCATGTGTGGTCTACCAATTCCAATAAGATCCTCTAGTAACTAACAGGGTAGTGGACCAACTGCAGGTCACTCTTCCACCTCAGAAAAGTAGATCGTTTCTCAGAAGATGGAAAAAACAAGAATTAGCTCAGGATGTCACTCAGCCCTAAAAATTTTCCGTTCTGGAATTCCTTTCATGGCTGGGCTTTTAAAAGCACATCATAAAAAATATTGACAAGTATATCATCAAAAATATTTTAATAACCACTTGGAAAGTAAGTGCCAATCTTGTCACTGTTGTTCATTGTTCCTGGGAGCCAGAGGTCACAAGAAGCAGCGGCTGGGCTGTCAGTACTGGGATCCCCCTTTGCAACTTGGTTTTTAGGTTGAACTTTTCAAAAGGCTTTGTTGAGAAAACCTAGTTCTAAAGACTAGAGGTGACTTGCTCCTAAGTCTTGACGTTGTTTATTCACAGATTAATTTTTTTACACTTAATTACATTTATATCTTTTAGTGCAGGATTAAGGATTATCTGATCTTGAGATGAGTAATTTTTTTTCTTATAAGGGAATTTCACCTTAAAACTTTTTAACATGATTAGCCTTTTTAAGGTGAAGAATTAAAATATATATTATATATTTATTTATTTTTGGTTGATTCACTGTTGTGCAACTACTCTCTATCTAGTTCCAAAATGTTTTCATCACTGCAGGAGGAAAGCCCGTCCCTTTTAAACAATTAGTCCTCCAGACCTTCTGTTTCAGGGCTGGGGCCTTCCAAGAAAATGAGGCAGCTTGAAGACTCCTCCTTTCAAGCCCTTATTCCTGTAATCTAGTCAAAGACTTTAGGAGTGGCGCTCAGAGTGACAGTCTTGAGTTTATTAGAAGGGATTGGAAAGGGCAAAAAGGGACACTCTCAAGGGGCAGAGTGGGTCCTCCCAGGGACCATGTGCCTCCCCTGCTCCAGTTTCATTGTTGATCCCAGAGAAGTTTCCAGAGAGTCCCACCCAGATCAACCTCTTGACTTTTGACTGACAGCATGATGAACATCAAACTTTCAAGTCCCCTCTGCTATGGCAACTCTAGGTCACTTTGGCCCATGCTGACCAGTTCTAATTGGATTCTTAACCATACATTCTTAGATTTTTGTGGTTAGAGGGAAACTATCCTTATCTCCCCGAGTTCTGGGATCTGATCTGTGAGAAAGATCACAAAAGTCCCCCCTTCAGGGTAACTTGGGTTCCTCTGATTGACATTATTTGGGGCTTGCATTTCTCCTGCAGATAAGAGGTAGTTTGCTGAGGAATGTGACATATCCTGTCCACTTAAACCAGGCAGGGCTGCAGGTAAATTGCTTCTGGGAAAGTAAAGTATGTGTGGGGGTCAGCACAGTGGGCCCATCTTATGGAATTATTTCCTTATCCTTATATTCCACCACTTGTATCTGTCCATCCCTTATCACCTCCTCCCCCAGCCCTGGACAGCCGCTAGTCTTGGTTCTGTGGATTTCCCTGTTCTGGATATTTTGTATAAATGGACTTTTCATGTCTGGTGTCTCTCACCTAATATGTTTTTGAGGTGCATTTATCTTGCAGCAGGTATCGGAACAGGTTGAATACCCTTTACTGAAAGTGGTTGGGATGAGAAGTATCTTGGATTTGGGATTTTTTCAGGTTTTAGAATATTTGCCTATAGTTACTGAGATCTTGGGGATGGGACCTAAGTCTAATTATGAAATTCATTTGTTACACATAGAGCCTGAAGATAATTTTACACAATATTTTTGGTGACCCACCTTCTTGACTACACCTGTCACATGAGGGTCAAGTATAGAATTTTCTACTCATGACATGTGGATGCTCAAACAGTTTTGGTGTTTTGGAACATTGTGGATTTCATACCTTCACATTAGGAATACTCAACCTATCTTTGTTCTTTGTTGTGTCTGAGTAATCACTGTATGGATATCCCATACTTGTGTATCCATCCATCTTTTGATGGGCATTTGGGCTGCTTCTGCCTTTTGGCTATTGTGAATAATGCTGCTGTGGACATATTAGGTACTATTTTTCACCATAAGTTGATGCTTTCTGTCCTAGCTCCTTCCCGGAGTGCCATGCTCCTGTTGAGTGCCAGCTGTGGGCTGGCTGCCCTGGTGAAGCTCAATAGGGACACTTAGTATCTCAAAGTAGCTATACCCACATTTCCAAAATGGGATTTTTTTTTTTTTTGTACTGGGGATTGAACTTGGACACCCAACCACTGAGCCACATCCCCAGCCCTATTTTGTATTCAAAGACAGGGTCTCACTGAGTTGCTTAGTGCCTCACCATTGCTGAGGGGCGCTTTGAACTTGCAATCCTCCTGCCTCAGCCTCCTGAGCCACTGGGATTACAGGTGTGGCCACCATGCCCAGCCCAAACGGAACTTTGGTAATAAGGTAGGAACTTAATCCTCCTTGCTCAGATTTTACATCATAAGGTCATTCTTTGTCATTTATTCCTTTTTTTCCCTTATAGAAGAATTTTGAGAAGGTCCCATCACTTCTTCTTTTCAATTTATATTCAGCGTCTGATCTCTGACCATTGCCAGCATGGCTCACTCTTGCCTGAACACTTGCAAGAACCCTGCTAGCAGGTCGACTTCTAGCCTGATTGGTACATTGTCCTCAGTTCAGGGGTGTGTGTACGTGTGTACGTGTGTACACGGGCCTTTTAAAAAGTCAGATTTTTTTTTCATTCAAAACTTGCCAGTGCTGATATGACTGATTCCAGGTTTGCGCAAAAAAAAAAAAAAAGTCAGTCTGGAACATTGTACCAAAAAGCAAGGAAGTGCTCAGAGTGATGGTGTGTGTCAAAAAACATGGTAATACTTGAGAATGAAAATGGTGGTCCAAGCATCTATGATGATAGTAAAGAGCAGCGAGTTGGAGAAAGAGAGAAGGTCTGTTAATAAATTAGAAGGAATGACAGAATTTGGAAATTACATTGCAATCCCCAGTGAAGTGATCGATTTAGGTAGAGACTATTGAGAAAGGACAAAGCCATTAGGTGAGAGGTCCCCAGGAGCAGGTTGTTGTTAGGTACATTTGTGTTCATCCTGTACCAGTGATGACTGGCTGACGGCCAGAGTGAGCATGTGACCTGGTGTTTTGCACCTTGTGCTATTTACACTTGGTATGATGTGCTGGCTGATAGGACCGTGACATTCTCAATCACATGAGTTTTCCCCAATTTGAGTTAACTCAGACCTTCAGACTTACCTGCTGGTTCACAGAAAATATAGGAGATAGAGAAGCTGACTGAACACCACTGTAAGGGGACAATCAGTCAAATATTCAATGTGGGACCCTCTGTGACCATAGGCCTCTTCTCTTCAGATATCAGCATTCTGGGAAATGGAGGGAGGCTCCGGCAATATGGCAACAACCACGTTCTATATGTGGACCTTTGTATTTTTGGTCAACCCAGGCATCTGATCATTCAATGGAAGTACTATTCATTTTATGAAGTTGAGATAGTGGAATTGTGGGTATAGGATTAGGGTGTCCTGAATTTTAGGAGACATGCTGAAATGCTTAGGAGTGAGAAGTTCCAAGATAGCTATAGCTTAATGTTAAATGTTTCAGGGATCAAAATGAGTGGGATGTGCATCCACATTGATAAAGCAGGTGTGGTTGATATTAACAGTTGTATAATCTGGGTGATGGGTGTGTGTGGGTTTCTATTTCAATTTTTCTAAAAAATTTTAAAAAAAGACAACCTAATTCAAAATTGAGTACACCCCTTCTCACAGTGAAATCTAATCTAGACCTTACAAACAGGAAGGTTCTAGATCATGCAACTTTAAAAACGGTGCCCCTGTGAACTGTAAAGAAAACGATAGTGCTTAAAGGAAGCCGAAGTGGAATCCATAGGTCGACGTCCTTTAGCAGCTTCAAGGATGATCTGCTCTGGGACCTAGTGAGGCCTGTTGGGTGGAGGCTGCCTGGAGGATGACTTACTCACAGGAGGAGGGGGATGGTATTTGTGGAGCTTTATGTTACATTGGAATCGATACCTTTTAAGCTTTGGGGGCATGTCTTTGAGTATATTTTCTGAACTTGAGTAAGTGCGGTGGTGAAGATGGTACCGATTTATTATTCATCACAGAACTTTAAAATAATTGAGTCAAGTTGAGCTGCCTGTTCTGGAGAGAGTGGTGAATAAGTGTCGTCTTTCAGTAATCAGGGGATCCTATAATCATGTGAGAAATGAAGAGAAATAAATGGTTTCTCATAATCCTGCACGTGTCCACGAGCGCACACGCACACACATTCCAAGATTTATTTACATCATTTTGATAGCTCCAGACTTTCAAAATATCTCAGAATTTTAAAAAACACACAGCTGATCCCTGTTTGCAGATTCTGTATTGGCAAATTTGTCTGCTCGCTGTAATTCATTTGCATCCCCCGCCGGGATCAATACTGTGGGTGCACTTGTGGTCGGTCATGGACACACAACTGTGAACATCTGAATTACTGGAAGTGCCATTCCCAGCAGAGACAGACAAGGCCATGCTCTGCCGCCTTATTCCAGTCTTATACTTCAAGTGTTCTTTTGACAGTCTGTTTAGTGCACTTTTTCTGGTGCGTATTTATGTATTTTAGTGACTTTGCAGTCTTAAGTAGCCACCAAGTGTAAGGCTGAAATGCTGTCTAGTGTTCCTGAGAGCAAGAAGGCTCTGATGGGTCTTACAGGGAAAATGCCCGTGTTAGATACACTTTGTTCAGGCCTGAGCTACAGTGTTGTTGGCCATGAGAGCAACACTAATGCATCAAAGGAGGGAGGGTATGTTAAAAAAAAAAAAAATCTCAGTTGGAGATAATGGCTGATTTACAAAAATAGAGTATGTGGGTTTGCTGGCACATACTGTAATCCCAGAGACTTGGGAGGCTGAGGCAGGAGGATCTCAAGTTCATGGCCAGACTTATTAGTAACTTAGTGAAACCTTGTCTCAAAACAAACAAACAAAAAAAATGGGTTGGGGATGTAGCTCAGTGATACAGCACCCCTGGGTTCAATCTCCAGTACAGAAAAAGCAAAAAATGATGGGAATGGGAAAGACAGTAGAATAAATCAGACATAACATTCCTAGGTTCATTCCCATGTGAACAGCGTAACTCCTCATCATGTTCAACCATAAGGATGTATGTATGTCAGTATATTCTAGTGTCATGCATAAATAGCAAATGAAAATGTTTTTAAAGGGAAGACAGGTGGCAATCAAATACAAACATGTAGTACGATGGTGCATATGGACAATAAATGAAGTAAGTAAGCTTAGTGAAGGGCATTAAGCCAAAAGGGGCAGAAGCCAAAAGTTTGACATCACTTGGGGTCAGCGGGTCAGAGAAATGTTACATCCTTCTTGGCTAGCACTGGCTGGCTTGTATGTTTCAAAAATTGGTGTAGCATGAAAAATGTTCGATTTGTAGGGGATAAAGGTTCTGAAGATTAGGAAAGTGAAGACAAAATTTTTAAATACGGTTTATCCTCATTCACATATTTTGCATTTGCAAATTTGCCTACTTGCTGAAATTATTTGGAACTTAAAAATTAGTACTTGCAGTGTGCTTGTGGTCATTTGCAAAGATGGGCTAATTATTGCCAGATGCACACGTTTCCAGCTGAGGCTGTACAAGGCTCTGCTCTGCCTCCCTGTTTGAGCCTCAGAGTTGCCTGAAGGATGCAGACGGCAGGGGTGGTGTGCCACAAGATGTGCCAGCTAAGATGCACTCACTCTGGGGCTAGCTGCGTGGGATTTGAACCCTCTTTGCCATCTGTTAGTGAGATGTCCTCTGGCAAGTTGCTCACCACTTTTACACCCAGATTTCCTTTTGTAAAATAAGACAAGCCAATTCCAAATAAAACAAGTGTGGAATGTTTTCTGATATAAGGATGTTGATTCATAATGGGGACCTGGTGGAGGGGGCATGGGAGGAAACTTTAGATAGGGCAACAGGGAAGGAGGGGAAGGAAGGGGGCACGGGGTGGGGGGTAGGAAAGACAATGGAATGAGATGGACATCATTAGCCTAAGTACATGTATGAAGACAAGAATGGTGTGACTCTACTTGTGTACAACCAGACATGAAAAATTGTGCTCTATATATATGGACTATGAATTGAAATGCATTCTGCTGTCCTACATAACAAATTAGAATAAATAAATAAAATGGGACATACTAGGATGTTATAAGCACACACCCATTTTTCCTAGAACAATGGTTCAGTATTTGCTAACTTGCTGTTCATGGTGACTTTCTAGAACTTTCTAGAACATTACCACCATATATAAGGACAATCGATCATACAATAGTCCCTCCTTTAGTACAGTGGAGGGATGTCTGAAGACCCCTAGTAGACACCTGAATCTGAGGGTAGTACTGATCCTATATATACCACTTTTCCTATGAGGTTTTAATACGGCATTAAGAAATTAAATTCCATAGGATTTAGCAACCTCGGCATACCATTAGTTTTCTTTAAGAAACTTCACTTATTGACTTAATGGAAGTACTTTGTGGTTCCTTTATGGAAACATCTAATTGTCAGCATCACTACTCATACTTTTGGGGTCATTATTCATGAAAATAAGGGTTACTGGAGCCCAAGCATGGAATAATGCAGCAGTCCAAGACAGTTGTTAAGAGACAGGTAGCACGTATAGTTGGGATATGCTACATGGGCAGAGGGTTGATTCACGTCCCGGGTGGGATGGAGCAGTGCCCATTGAGATTTCATCATGCTATGCAGAACGGTGTGCAAGTCCAAAGTTTCTGAATTATTCTAGAATTTTCCAGTAAATATTTTGGAACCTGGTTGACCGCTGGGATAACTAAAACAGTGCACAAGTGAAACTGTAGATGGTGCTGGTGGGGGTGTGTGTGCGCTGCTGCTGCACCTGCCAAGTGTTACACAGGAAAAGAGCGACGTTGGGAAGGGTTGGTTGTCGGCGCTAATGAAACTGCCATGTTCTAGGAGGCTTTGGCAGAGGACATGACATTTTGATTGAAAATGTGACCAGAGGCTTAAAAACCTAACTATTTACCCTAGTAGTGATAGTTCAGTATTCTGACTTATTACAACATAACCATGATGAAAAATGAGAATTGGCTAACTTGATTTGGTAAAATTATTTATTTAAGAAAAAAACTTTAGGCAAATGATTGATAGAGAAGTATGTTTTGCTTGGACTATATTGCTTCCTAAATAAGCAGGTTTTCATGATGTTTGGCTAAAATGACCCCAGGATGGAAATGCCCCATCTGTGTTTAGTTTTCCACTGGTGTTCACCATGACTACCACTGGGGTACATTTTTTTCCCCTCTTATGCTTTGTATGTGTCATCTCTGTCATCAGAACAATAATAGCAGCAGTGGGAACAGCAGCCAGACACTTGCATAACACTCCCGTGTATTAGGAGCATTTCCAATTCATTCTTTACATCAAGCCTGAGTGATAGCCACTATCATGCACCCCATTGTACAGGAGAGTAAACCGAGTCCAAGAAAGATGAAACAACATGCCCAAGGTTGCAGAAATTGGTCCTGAGCCTGCAGCCTCTCTGCAGCTTCTTGGGACTGGGATAGAGCTGCCTCCACCAATAAACATGGTCACTGGGTGGGGACTCAGATGTACAGCCTCTGCTTTTTGTTTGTATATTGTTAAATTTTCCAGGAAACTGAGTTTAAAATTAGTGCCTGCAAGCATTTCAGGTGGTTGATTTGTACCTATTATTACATAGCACGTTCAGACAGCAAACTCTTATTTCTCAAACCAGTTCTGTGTAGCAGAGACTGACCATGCCACAGAGAACTGGCCACATAGGGTTAATGGTTAAGAATTGGGGCCTGTTGTTGCCCCACCTTAAAATCTTTGAATTTGTTGATGGGAATGGTGTGGGGGGGTGTTAAAGTGGCATAACCCTCTCCCCTTTGTCTCAAAGGAAATGAAGAGTCGACATCTTGTTCCCTAGTTTACACATGAGTGTTGGCATCTCAGAACAGAGTGGCCTCTCCCTTAATCTGTACCAGAAGTTCCTTATCTTCCCTGGACCTTTAATTTGTATTAATTGGTCGATCACTGGCACATGATTAGATTTGATCATTTAGACTAATGATCCATTAGATTTGATTATCAGATTGCCGATTGACCATTGGCAAAAAGATCAATTAGATTCTTAAAGTCCCTTTGACAGTCTAATGAAAGCTGAGGACTCTCCGGAGGAAAACATTTGTAGTGCAGAACCTTGTCATTAAATATATCTGATATTCCCAGACTTCCTGGAAAATCTCATGAGATAGCATCTTAAAGTTCAGAGTTTCCAGAGTCGTCTTAAGAGTTATTTTTATCATTTAAAAATCCCTAACCAAACTCGGGTCATCTGTGTTCCTTTACTCCTGGCTGAATATAAATGATCATGTCCTGGGTACTCTGGTTTTTTTATGAGGATGAATTGCTAAAAGCAAGAAGTTCATGCTGAGTGCAGTGGGGTTCCTTGGTGGTGAAAAGATTGAGAACCACTAACCTGTATGGTACCTCTATCTTCATATACCTCACCCTTCCCAGAACTCTACTGGTCTGGACTGTCCTGAGCATATAATAAAGCAGTATAATTTTGCAGTATTTATTTCATATGTGTATGCTTTGTCTTTTTTCCTCAAGACCTTTAAGAGACTTGTCTTAAAGGCACCTTTCTTGCTCCTCATGGGGCTTGGCACCCAGCCACCATTATCTCAGGAGATGCTATGTCTGGTCCATCCTTTGGTCAGCAGGGGGCAGCAACAGAGTGGGCAAAGATGGCCATTGTTCTTCAGATTAACCAGGCTTTTCAGAGGTAGAAGAGCCCTTCAGGAATGCCTACTCAATGTGAATGCAGAGGAAATTGTCCTTAAAATCAGCTTTATTAAACTTTAACAGATATTTAAACTTGAAGTATTTTTAAAAATTGTCTTATTAAGAGAAACTGCCAGTTTTTCAGATGCATAGGTTTTTGGGTTTTGATGCGTTGGAGTGGGATATTCCCAGACAACCCACGGCCTACTCAGGGAGCCAATGAGCGTTTCCTCATGCAGGTTGCTATCTTTTATTGCTAATGTATGTGAAAATAAGGCCAATTTATCCCTGGAGTGAAATATGTATTTACATTGTAAGTGCAGAAAAGAATTATAGCATGTTTTTATTTTGCAGTTGGGACATATGAGAAAATACCAGGAAGAGGAGCTCATAATAGACACTTCTTAAAAGTTTAGTTAAGATGGTGAATTTACACTGCACAGATGAGTCTAAAGAGAGATGATAAATTTCCAAGAATTTTCTGAAGAAATGCATTTTCCTTCTGTAAATGCCTGGATTAGCCAAAAGTAGGCCACCTCAACTACAGGCACAAATGTAAAAAATTAAAGTAGAGCATTTTTGCCCAGAGAGAACAGATTTGGAGATGGAAGCATGGACCTGAATCCTGAAGTATGTGCTCAGCGGTTCATTAAGGACCTGCATGGCACCGACCTACGCTGTCCAGGCACTAAAGAAGCATGGTATGGGCCTGTTCCCCAGACCTCAAGGCGAGAGCTTTGGGGAACTGGAGACATGGCAACCTCTGACCTGAGAAGTAAGGAAGACTTCATGAACTGAGAAAGGGCTCTGGAAGCCTGGTAGCAAGGACTTTGACCCTGAGGGACAAGGAGGAAAGGATTTGTAGGTAGTTGTAACCGAGAAAATGGAGAGGTGCTGTTATCCAAGCGGTGGTATGTTCATGGGGAGGCAGGGACAAGATGTGCAAGGCACCTTTTGTGAGTCCTGTTCTATGCTATATTTTCCAAGTAGTTATTGATGGACCAGCCATTTTTCTTTCTCTGGTGATGGTCAAAAGAAAAGAGAAATTTTTTTTTCCTATGAAAAAGAACTGCTTTAATCACCACTGCAGGAGGAAAACACAAGAGGGCTCTTAAAAGACGATTGCTTCACACTGCAAAATCCAGAGCTCCTTGTGGTAATTTTAATTTCCACAAAGTTAATTGAAGTGTTAGGTCTGTGGATCTGATATGGAAAAAAAAATAGCACAGCTAGGTGAGTGGTTTTCTAGGTCTGAGCTCTTGTCTCTTTAACACCTCTGTAACCTGGAAGATTCCATTGACTTCATTATAGAATTGTGCTGCAAGTTAAAAAGGGGTGTTTTGGGCTTGGTTGTAGTGATGGTTATCATAAACGTTGATCAGAAGTTACACAGGAAGCTGTGGAACCCTGGTGTTCATGTCACACAAGCATTGTTTAGGGAAATGTCTCCGGGTTCAGCTGGTTGGTTTTGATAAGTGTTGACTGATGTTTCAGTTGACTCAAATCTTCTCGTGAAATGAGTTTTTGGGGGTTTTGCAGCCAGGCGTGATGGCACATTGCTTTTCTTTTTAGTCTCAGCTACTCAGGAGGCCTGAGGTTGGAGAATTGCTTGAGCATAGGAGTTTGAGGCCTCAAAAAGAAAGGATCCACAGTATTTGGCACTTTTCCTTTTATCTCGTGAGTGTGAGAATCTATACTGGGTGAAACGGCACAAAGAAAAGTGGGTAGAGGGGAGACCCTGTGCTGAAGTGATCGGTAAGTGTATATACACTATCGTGTCCCAAGACCTCTATTCTCCACATCACTGTCAACTGACTGGACCAGGGTGTGCGTCTGACCCAAGGCTGGCAAATCACATCCACTTTCCCTCAAATCTGAGGGAGAACAGAGACTGGTGGACTTGGCTCCAATGTTTCTGCTGAAATTTGAATAAGTAAAGGAAACTTAGTTGACTAAGAGGGAAAAGGGGGTGTGTGTGTGTGTGTGAGAGAGTGAGAGAGAAAACTGAGGGAAGAGGGCAGAGATGATAGAGAAGGAAAGGAAAGGGAGGAAGGAGGAGTTCTTTCTAGAAGATTCTTGATGTCTTGTTCCTGTATTCATATAATAAACCTTCTCCTGGAACTAGCTTGGGTGGTTTCTACTCTGTGCTACTAAACTGTGACCACGATGAACCAGCTCTTGGGAGATACACAGAAAAAATTGAAACCTTGTCCCTTGGCTGAGGTTCCCAGTCTTAAGACCCAGGAAGAAAACAAAAACAAACAAAAACAACCCATTCTTTCTTTTTTCCCAGTATTGATATTGTATACCATCTTCATGGTCAACTTTAAAGTCCACTGATGCTCATTTAGACTGGCACTTTTTTTTTTTTTTAAATAGACCCATCTCTTGGTTCCACAAACCCTACTGTCTTCTCGAATCCTTGGAATGGAGAATAGTCGGGTCCCAGGCCTCAAGATGCGAAGGCTCTCCTTCATATGTTCACTTATTCTTTTAACTCCCCTAGTAGTTTTTGTCTGCAGTGTGCTGTGCCTTGTCCTAGGTGTTGTCCTTGTCTTTATGGAGCTCAGAGCCCAATAAGGAAGAGAAAGATTAATTGATAATGTATTTAGCCACAGCCATGGTGCACTCTGAAGAATTGTGGCCTTTTGTGGGTGGGGATGGTGAAAGGCTAGCTATCAATGCAACCCACTGGGGTCTGAAGGAAAAGTAAGATAAGTAGGAGCTGGGCTTGGTGGTGCACTCCTGTAACCCCAGCCATGCAGGAGGCAGGAGGATGGCAGGTTTGAGGCCACCTTCGGCAGCTGAATGAGACCCTGTCTCAAAATAGGGCTGGAGATGTAGCTCAGTGGTAGAGCATTTGCCTCATATGTGATAGGCCCCGGGTTCAATTCCCAGCACTGGGGGGAAAAATTAGGAGAAAGCATTACGTGGAAGACACTGGATCATTCAGGCAGAGCCTTGTGTATCCCAAGGTCATAAGATTTAAGAAGTTAAGCTTTAAGAATCTTGAGGGAAATATGCCTAGGGCTATCCAATGTTCAATTAACATGTTTCATGAACTCTGTGAGACTAGTATAGGGGAGCACTAATGGGCAAGGCTGAAGTTCAGGTGCCAGGCTAAAGGGGAAAATTTCCTCCATGAATGGAAGTAGTAACAGCAGCCTGTAATCAATGGAAAGGAGCACTTGGGTTTGCCAGCTTACAGAAACTTCCAGAAACCTTGGGCTCTCTCCCTCCTTCCCCTTTTCTCTGCCTCCATCCTTGTGTCCTCCTCCCTCTCTTTATTCCTCTTCCTTTCACTCGTCCTCCCTTCTCCCCCTGGTCTCTCTTCTCTCTCCTCCATCCTCTCAACAAGCATGTCCAGCCTCTCCCATGAGCAGTGTCTTTTGATGAATGGGATCCCATGGGCCCTACCCACAGAGTTCACAGCATGGCGGTGGATGGATGGATTGAATCGGCAGACTGGGCTGATGTGTGGGACAGACATGGATGGAGCTGATCCTTTTGTGTGTTTACACAAGCAGTGGTCATGAACTGCACCCCTTTAAAACTCTGTGCACGTGGAGAAGTGGGGAAAGGAACGAGGATGTCACCAGAAAACAGCTCCACATATAGCCATCTGCAAGGAGTGTTTGGCCTCTTCACAGAGCATGTGTGTTGAAAGACATTATTCTGTCTCATATTTGAGCATCGTGAGGTTTACGTTGTAAGCAGTTCGTGTGCCAGAATTGTGTTCTGTCTTGTGTAAAATGGTAACTACATTGTCATTTGCCCAGTGGGGATACAATAAATATTAATTACTGGTGGCTTATCCCTTAACATAACTTTCCCTTTCAGCTTAATGAAGCAGATTCCTGATAAATGCATTTGTGTCTCCAGAGTTTCATTTGCTAAGGCTCAAAGGCTGTACAGGATTTGCCTCGAGGGGTGAAATTCTTGTCCAATTTTTTTTTTTCTTTCCTCTTTCAAGCACCCTTTGAAGATGTTTCTTCTTGAAAGCAATTGACAGTGGTAAAACTCATTTTAACTGGGAGAGAGAACAATGTGGTCTGTAACTTTGGACGTCTGATAAAATGAGTACTTAGAGTTTTAAGGATTTATGGGCTAGAGTTCAGGCCGGTTATATAAATGGCCAAGCTGGACTGATAATACAGATGTCTTTTGGCATTTGTTTTTCTTGAGGAATTTTCAGACGATCTATTCTCCTTGCAAACCAGAAGAATTTCCCTGCAGTAGGTTAAATATCTAGAAACTTGGTGCTTCTTTGAGATAGGCTGAAGTGTGTGGGACATGAGTGAATGGAGGTGAGGCATCCTCCAGGAGATGCCCCAGTTTCATATGGGGCAGCGTTTGGTTTGTACCATCTGTACCTATAAGAGAAAGTATCTTGATAGAGTACCAGCATTGCATGAAGAGGGGTGGTAGGTTAATCGGAAAACACCGAAAGCTGGTTAGGAAAGCAGCCTTTGGGTTTCTATTTTGGCTTTTACATGGTGCCTGCTTAATGGTTTCTGAGTTAGAGGACTGAGAGAAGCTTTTAAACGCTTGAGTGACAGTCCTGCCTCATTTACAGAACAGTCCCTTACCCAGTGTGATCCACTTCTTGCTTGCTTTTGCTTTCTGTGACTCTTACCATGGAGAGCTTGTCTCGGGGTGTCCTCAACCTTAGTATGAACTGCCTGGTGGTGCAACCACTGGCTGAGCATGTGTATCCTCCAAGTAGAAGGCCCCTGAGGTGAGCCTCGTGCAGTGTGCATGTGAGCATCTGCACCCGGATCCATGGGAGCAGCTTGTCTTGTGTGTCTTTAGGGAATGAGGTTAGGGGCCAGAGAGGTTTGCATCCTTGGCACTATCCACTTCCACAGATAATGGTTTAGACGAATGGTTGACCCTTGTAGCCCTAGGAGTGTATAAAATGGGAATGACAAGTAACTAGCCCTGCCTTGTAGCCAGGGCAGAGTTGGGAGAAAGAGAGATTGTGGATGTGAAAGCGCTTTTGTAAACCAGAAAGTTCCTCGCTTTCCCTGGCTGTGAAATGGCCTTGCGGTTCATGGACATGGGTGGTACTGGTAGACTTGTATAGTGGAGGTGAGAAGGAGAGGGGAGGAGAAGGGCTGCTGTCTGCATTTGCCCTTAGGCTAAATGTTGGGCTCACTATCAGATCCAGAGCTTTAGGTGGGGAATGTTCCTCCTTGACCCATTGGGTTCTAGGGACGTCATAACTAGCAAGATTCAGGTGGTGTTGGGTTTCCTTATGTTTATAGGGACCCCAGAAAGTATTTCCCCTTCTTGTTCCTGGAAACTTTTAGGAAAGTGCTTTTGTTCTTTGAGAGCTCCTGGATCTCTGTTTGCTTCCTTATCACCAACCCACCTTTCCTCAGGGCTTCCCTTCCATCGCTGGGTGCCATCTTACCCCCCACAATAGGACCCACCCCAGCTTCCACACTTGATCCTCCATCCTCATGAAGGAAAGCACTTAGTCTTAACTTGCTTAAATTTTATTTACTGGATATGGAAACTTCCTGACCTCTTTTTTTTTTTTTAAACTCCATTTAAAGGAGGCATGTGAACGAATTAAGACAGTGAAAAACTGGTTTTAAGGTTTTTCTCCCTGTGAAATTTTTTTTTTTTTTTTAGGAAAAATGTGGAGAATAAGGACAGTTCACACATTAATGAGGAAGTACAAATTACTGCAACTTTTTTTTTTCCCCTAGTGATGAGCTGGCGGTATTAAAAAGCCTTAAAACATGTTAAATACCTTTAAAGCCAGCAAATCCTCTTTAAGAAAATCATTGAAAACTTATGCTAAGAATTTAGCTACAGAGAAATTGGTTGAATGGTTATTTGTCAAGGAGAGTTAAGACATCACTATAATGTCCAGTGGTACAGAATTGACCAAAAATTTATGGTATACTTATGTGATGGAATGATCTGCATTATTTCAAATAGTACTATAGAAATTTACTGACATGGTTTGTAGAATTAAAAAGTGTTATATGCACCATGATGGTGTGTAACAATTTTATTAAAAGTACAAGTTATATAACTACATATGAATATAGATTCATAACAAGTTCATATCCCAAAATGTTAATATTTCTTATTTTGGGCATGTTATGTGTATTTTATTTTCTTTAGTATTACTTTTTTAGTTTAAAAAATAATTAAAAAAATTTTTTAAAATGAGCACGAAATAGCCTGTTCCAGAGAACAGTGTTTACGGAAGCCCTGGCTCAGGGTATTTTGTGAGGGAGGCCAACCTTGTGTCCAGAAAGTGTGTTCTTGATCCACATTCAGGATCATGTTTGGATTTATATCTGGGGGAGGCAGAGAATGTAGAAAAATGAGCAGTGAATGCAGGGTCATGTGCTCATTCCTCCTACTCAGAAACCTTCTGTGAGGCTGAGGCTTTTCCTTTGACAGCAGCCTAAGAGATTATTTCGTTTGTATCTGGCTCCCTTTGTTACCAACACGTTAGCATTCATTATTGATGCATGGAATTAACAACTTCTAAACTTTTGTGTAGATGTTGTAGAGGAGTTCTTCATTCTTAGTTGGGACCCCTCTAACAGAAGGCAGATTAAAGCAAAAATTCAAGGCCATGCGTGTATGCTTTGTATCATAGGCGGTAGATACTTGGAGAAATGAGTAGGTCTCAGGGTGGCTCTGACCTCAGGCTTCAATGCCACCCTCTTCAGAAAAGGGACAGGTATGGGAGGTTGGCAGGTGCACAAAGTGCTCAGCAAATGAGAGTAAGGCTTGTCCTGCAGACTTGACTTGGTCCTGTCCTTAGTCCATAGTGACTTTGCCGACCTCTTCCAGGTACAGAGAGGGAGACATCTTGACAAAAGGAGAGTTCCTTCATAGCTCTAACTTTCCCTTACCAAAAGGCATCTTCAACTTGGAGAGCTGCTTCTAGTCTATAGTTTCTAAAATAATCAGCTCGCCATAATCCTTATACCCAACAGGCCTATTTTCTCAGTGGCATAGTCTAATCTCCTACAGTGGCATTTGGGATGGCCTGTGTGGTCTCCTACACCATCTTCCATTACTCAATTCTGAAAACACTACATGCTCTGCCTCAGTTTTTCTTCTAGAAAGAAGTACATGAGAATAAGTAATAGAAGTTACATTGAAGGAACTTTTGTTCTAAAACCAGGCTCTGAGCTTAGGGGTGTAGCAGCGGCAGAATGCTTGCCTAGCATGTGCAAGGACCTAGGTTTTATCTTCCTACTGGAAGAAAAATTATTTTTCCTTAATCTCTTATACAACGTAGCCATTAAAATGAGATCTCTAGGGGGCTGGGGTTGTGGCTTAGGCCTAGCATGGGGTTGTGGCTTAGGCCTGGCATGGGTGAGGCACTGGGTTCAATCCTTAGCACCACATAAAATAAAGGTATTGTGTCCACTTTTTTAAATCTACAACTAAAAAAGAAATCTTAAAAAAAAAAAAAAAAAACTCTAATGGTGCTGTGGAAAGGCATCCAGTACGTGTGTGTGGTTTGTTAGTGCTGCATTAGGAAAGGACCACAGAACCTTACTGTCTCCCAGATCTGGAGGAGTGAGGTGTACAATTGAGTCATTGGCAAGATTGGTCACCCTTCATGATCATGAATGAAGGAGCTACACCAGCCCTCTCCTTGGCTCATAGATGGCCCTCTTCTCCCTGCATCTTCCCCTCCTCTTTCTTCTATGCTGTCTGGTCCAAATTTCCTTCTTAAAAGGATACCAGTCACATTCGAATGGGACCTGCTTTAATTAGCTCGATTACCTCCATCGTGACACCCCCCCCACCCTGTCTCCAAATAAGTTCATATTCTGGAGATATTGAGAGGGCTTCAACTTGTGAATCTGGGACAGGAATGGGAGGAGGCTACAATTCAGTCAATAGCTCTCTCTCTCTCTCTCTCTCTCTCTCTCTCTCTCTCTCTCTCTCTCTCTCCTTAAAAAAAATGCAGCAGCTTGTGCCTGTAATCCCAGCTGCTATGGAGGCTGAGGCAGGAGGATTGCAAGCTCAAGGCCAGCCTGGGCAACATCATAGCAAGATATCTCTTAAAAGATATTTATTGAAGTACTGGGGATTTAACCAAGGGCACTTTACCTCTGAGCTATGTCCTCAACCCTCCCCCCACCCTTTTTTCTTTTCTTTTGAGACATGATCTCACTAAGTTGCAGAGGCTGTCAAACTTGTGATCCTCCTGCCTCAGCCACCTGAGGGTTTATAGGCATGGGCTACCATGCCCTTGCAAAATGAATTTAAAAATTAAAAAAATATTATTATAGAGAATCTCAAACGTAAAAACATTCGAAAATATTGAATCTCCGTGTTCCCATCAACAGCTTCAGCTCCCCCTAAGGCGGATCACTCATCCTTCCTCCCTCCCTTCCCTCAGTGGACTATTTTAAAGTAAAAACTAGTCATCATTTAAAGCAATACAAGTTACTTGTAAAGGATGATCTTTTAAAAACCTGAGCATTATTAGAGCCAGAATAACACCAAATGACAGTGCTTGTCTCTGGGATGTGGGATTACAGGTAATTTTTACTTCTGTCTTTGTAACTTTGTTGATGGAATGAGCCAGTTTTGTTGTCAGAAAACAATCAAACAGCTGATTTCCAGGTGGTGAGAGAAGGTGACTTGAGGGAATGAGGGACAGTGGAAAGGACAAAATTTTGAGGCAGGAAGTAGTGTTGTGCTTCTAGAATATATGAAAAAAGAGGAAGAACATAGGATCGTGAGTCATGGTGTTTAGGGCACAGCATGGCACAGAAGGTCTGAGGACCAGCACTACCTTCCACAAAAATGAAGCTTTGTGACCTTGGCAAGGTCACCTGGCCTCCCTAAACTGTGGTTTGGTATCTGCAAAAGGAAAGAACTGGACTTGACAAACCTGTAGGGTTAGTTTGGTTGTGAATGTTCAAAAACGTGAACATTTTCTTTGTGACTTTATTAAGATAAAATTTGCATTTCATTATCTGCAGTGTGGCATTGTTTTAAAGCTAAAGGTGAGAAGTGATGGGTACATTTTTAAGAAATAGACAGGCCATCACTTTTCAGAAAGTACTTCTGTGTGTGTACATGTACAATTCAGAACACCCTCAACAGCGTGGGTTCATTTATAAACAGCCACTGAAACTTCTTGGTAATGTTCAGCACACTCAAGCTTCAGAAATCTTGTGTCTCTGGACTAGGATTTCCACCACTATTTAATTTCTGTCCCCCTCATCTCATGATAAAGGCCAGCTGTCAAAATATTGAACTTTAAAAATGCCACTAGCCTGCCCTGCCTCCCAGGCATGGGGTGGACAGAGAAATCCTGGGGTCGTGGCTCAAGTCATTTAGTAATGGTCAGCCTCAGGAATGACCCTGTGAAGTCCACAGCCAGTGGGGAGTGATCTAGAAGACAGTGCAACACCTGGAAATGATGAATGCTGCTCTCCTGACAAGTTTCTGAAAGGAAGAATAGATTCTGTTAGCAAATAGATTAATGCAGCTTGCCAGTTTGATAGCTTATGAAGCAGCCTTCAACTTGGAAGTGAAACGAGGGTGTGTGCACATAGACACCTTTGAAAGGAAAGTCCTGAGGCTTAAAAAATGACTTCAGACTGGAGACAGCCCTCCCTACTCAGAGGTGGGGGCAAGATGCAGCTGGAGCCGCCTGCCAGGTGATCCTGCCAACGCCAGCACCTGTCCCTGAAGGCTAGAGACCCTTGCCCCACTGAGACTGCAGGCATCAGACTGGGGAAGTGTCCGTTGTCCCTCAGGCCATGTCAGCTGGGACCAGTGGAGGCTGCCGAGGTAGAAAATAACCAAGCAGATCAGAAGAGCGCCACATCAGCTCTGAAATTCATTTGTCATTGAAACCACAGCCTATAAACACAGGCCAGGACCTGTGCTAACCCTAAACATGTGACTGCCAGCTTAGGGAAATTCAGATAGGACCCCAAGTCTTTTAACCAAAATGCCTGGGACACAATAAAAAATCACCAGTCATCTCAAGAACCAGGAAAATCACAATTTGAATGAGGGGAAATAATTATCTGACATTAAAACTGGAACCAAGCACATGTTAGGCATGGCTGTGCTCCAGTTCAACTATCTGCACTATCTGTGGCTGCTTTTAGGCTACTCTGACCAAGCTGAGGAGTCATCACAGAGACCATAGGGTTTGCAAAGACTGAAATATTTACTCTCTGGCTCTTTATAGAAGTTTGCTGAGCCTTGAAGGAAGCTCATTGAAGACCTAATAACCTTTTTTCCCCCTTATTTACCCTTTTTGTTTCCTTTAATTCATAGCATAGAGTGGTGTACTCCTTATATCGGTTGTGTCCTCTTTCTTATCTTTGATAGTTCTTTGGGCATAGCCTCATCTGTTTAGCTAGAAGCCCTCCTGCTTTGGAGTTGGACCCCTTTTCTCCTGGTCATCTTGTCCCTTATTGCAACTGTCATGCTCTTAACCCTGCTCAGAAAGGTGGGTTTTGAAGATCTGTGCCCTAGATGGGGTTCTTCTTTCTCCACTCACTTCATCAGGCTTGAGAAATACTGGGGAGTTATAAGATGTTTGGGGCTGATCTATACAGGGTTTTGTTTGGGGATATGGGAAGCAGTTTTTCCAGGATATGCAGGACTCTGTCCATAAGCTGCTCTTTGTAGCTAGTCATTCCAGATACATGTTGTTCCAGGAGATAGAATAAGAGGCACAGTCTGGGAAGTGTTGGGAAGGCTGAATGTCAGCCTAGCACAGAGGTTTGGAGAATTCTGGCCCTTGCAGGGTGGAATGCTGACAGTACAGTCAGTTGATAAGAGAGAGTTGATTTTATCTTTCAAAGAGCACCATCTCTGCAGGGTGTTGCAGTGTCTCTGAGGGAGGAAGGCAAGGTCAGAATATGGAGAATTGGAACTTTCGTTTCCAATTGGGGACTTCATTAGGATTAAATAGTGACCTAGATATAGCAATTCAGAACTGGTGGAAACTAGGCAAGGATTTTGAGGCAAATCAAAGAGTTTTAATGTACAAACTGCTATTCCCTAAAAAGAGTTAGTGAATGCTCAAGAAGTTAATGTAATCATCAAAACATTTCTGGGGCAGTCTCCTGGAAGAGTAAAATAATGCTTATGATGTTAGTGAAATAGGAAAGTCTTCCTAAAAACAGTAAGCTACATTGGGGTGAGTGTATGTGGTTTTAGTTCTTAAAACATGGCTTTTTAAAAAAAAAAAAAAAAAAAAAAAAGCTTTTAAGCTATTTGGTCAGGTAGATTATCCACAGACCTTCCCCCATGGCCCAGAGGGGAGACTTGGCCGGGATTCAGAAATTCCACCAGACTAAGGAGAAGTGCCCAACCAAAGCCACCTCAGACTTTCATGCATTGTTTTACTTCCAAACAAGATGGATGGCAAGGAGTTACTGCAGGCACCAGGAAACTCAGAGGCTCCTAAATACAGGATTAGGAATCTATGCCCATGAGGTTCCTTATTCCTGATCTTCTAGACATATGGATGAGCGACCCAGCCTGTATTTGGTGACATCCAGCCTGTCATAACTGGACTATTCAGATCCCTCTAAAACCTGCACCAAGATTTTGCAGCTTGGGCAAGTCAGAACAAAGGAGGCCCTTACCCCTCTGCTATCTCCTTTGGTTCTATGAGAAGGTTTAAACTCGTTGAGCCGGCTGTCTTGGAGTGCTGGCCTTTGCATCTTGGTTTCGGCGTCTTTAATCTCCATGCATTCAGTCCTGTGATCTTATTTTGTAATGCACGTGCTGTTGTCTGTGCTGTGGGAAATGGGCCAGAACATCATTTCCCCGCTCCCTGTGAGGTTTCCTCATTTTGAAAGTTTCCTCATCTATGAAGTTCAACTTGACCTACATTTAGTTTTTCATACCTTCTGAGTGTCAACACTGAGGTTGTATCTTTGACATTGAATTTGGGGCCTCATTTGTGTTGCCTGTGTTACATTACAAGATGTTGGCACCCTTGACTGTGGAAGCCAAATGCCAGAAAGAAAATGAAGTCTCTGCTTGCTCTGTTCAACACGGTGGCTGAAAAATGCTGATGTGCCTTGGAGGAAGTATGGGAGGCCCTGATTTGGAACTTACCTGAGTGAAGCAGGAAATTCAACATTTTTGTTGAGGGCTGTAGTTCACTGGTGAAGGGCTGTGCTTAGCTCTTTGTTGCTAAGCCTGTAGGTACCTTGAAAGTGGGAAAGGAGCCTCTTGGAATTTGCTCTGGGTATTTTGGGTGCATACAGCCTCTCAGTACCACATTCAGCTTAATTAAAATTAGATCTAGAAATAATTAAAACTTGTTCTTTCAAAGTCTAATGAGTCCTCTTCATCAGTGCCTCCCAGTCTGAGCAAATGAGAGCAAGAATAAATGTGGCATACATGTAGGCCAGGAAGCCTACATTTCTTTAAGGGTTCATTAAATTTCTTTTGGAGTCTGATAAGGTTAATATAAAGTGAAGATAGGCATTGTCATTAAAAACTAGAGTTGTGGCTGGGTGTGGTGGCACACACTGGTAATCCCAGCTACTTGGGAGGCTGAAGCAGGGTGACCTCAAACTTGTGATCCTCCTATCTTAGAAAGGACTGGTATAGCTGTGCACGGTGGTACATGCCTGTAATCTTAGCAGCTTAGGAGGCTGAGGCAGGAGGATTCCAAGTTTAAGGCCAGCCTCAGCAATTTAATGATGCCATTTCCCAAAATAAAGGGCTGGGCATGTGGCTCAGTGGTTGAGTACCTCTGGGTTCAAATCTCGGTGCCCCCTTCCCTCCAAAAAAAAGACTAGGATATAACTCAGTGGGAGAATGCCCCAGCACTTACTACCCAGCCCCCTCCAAAGAAAAACCAGAGTTCTGTTTCACATCTCAGAGGAAAAGCGGATGAAAATCATTTTGAGGAGATGTGTCCTGTGTGCCAGTCGATATGCTCAGCTCGATTTACCAAGAAAGATGTTGTAAACCATAAGATGCTTGGTTATTGGTCTCTTGCAGAGAGTTACTCAAGCGGGCACTGCTGGCATTTCAGGCACCAAAATGCTTCCTCCCATCCCCGTATTGGGCATTAAATTGTGTGGCACTCTTCCACTGAGCTACATCCCTACTCGTTATTTTTAATTTTTGACACAGGCTCTCAGTGGCCCAGGCTGACCTTGAACTTGTGATCCTCCTGCCTCAGCCTTGCAAGTGGCTGAGATTACAGAGGTGTGTGCAGCCACCCTATGCTGGCAGCAAGCACTGTTGTATATCTGAGCCGACCTGTGAGGCATATAGCACTCCTGGCCCCAACCCACTTGGGGCCAGCATTTGCCCCCTACCCCGACCCCTGTCATTGTAACTGCTAAAACTACCCAATTGCCATGTCCACATGCCTTTTCTAAAAGGCCATTCTGCTGTGGCACAGGCCATAGGCTCTCAGTAAATACTGTTGAATGAATTTTGGGCGAGCTGGTCCAGATCCATCTCTGGACGTGGGCCTCTGTTGCAATAGGAGAGAACACTCCATGAGCCAATTCTGTGTTTTTATTACCTCAAATTTACATAATAGCTTTTGCTTGTGAAATAACAAGAATTTATTCATACTATATAATTGGAGTATAGTTAGTTTTTTTGATTAAAAATGAATACATTCCACAGTTAATGGCTTGATTTTTAACTCACCTATTTTCTTAAGCATTATGGCATCGTTCATAATAGTCAAAACCATAATCTATTATGCGTTTCATCATTATGTCCTTTTTCTCAACACATCATCTTTCTAAGACAAGGTTTTATGGTAAGTATTTACAGAAGATGCTGACTCCTACAAATAGCTTGAAATCCACTTTTTCTTAACTGTTAGCAGTTATACTTGACTATCCGTGAATACACAGACATTTTATCTTCTTGAAATCAAACTTAACCAGGCAATATTTCTTGGCAAGCTTAAACTGATAACAAAGGTCTTGTTTTTACTAAATCTTTAATACTCTTATGCTTTTTGAGTATGGTTTCTGTGGACTTGGTGCCATGAATGGATTCTCTTATACTTCAGCAAGAGAATAGTAAGATCTTGGCTTATTCATTCAATAGATATTTACTGTGCTTGGGCTTCAGTGCACAGCACAGATAATGATTCCTTCTTTCACACTAGCAGAAGTGAACATAATAAGTCTAAGTTGGAAAGTGATAAATGCTATGGAGAAGACTAAAACCAGTAAGGAGGTTTGGAGCCCAAGCTCCTGGTACAGTTTGAAATGAGGTGGTTTGGAAAGGTTTCTTGAGAAGGTGATTTTTTTTTTTCCCCCTTTCCAGAAAAAAATCTGAAGGACAAGTGAATACTGTTGTGCCCCTCCTATGCTCTAGATGCTATTATAGGAGCCAGAATGGCTAGATATACCCTGTGTAATCTGCAATAAATAAATAAATAAATAAAATTCACAGGACCAGATAGTGGGTGTGCACAGTAAGATGAGAACACTTCAAGCCATGTCTGTGCAGCATGCTTATTAACACTGACCTTTAAGAAATCATTTTGATGTGATGACACCTGTGTTGGTAAACAGGTTTGTAAGGGAAGAACTTTTTTTTTTTTTTTAAGTCAGTGACTATACCAAATGATTAAAAAATAGCAGGTCTCCCTCCTCCACCCAAGAGGCTAAGCATGGAAGGAGTTTTGGGTCCAAGATCAGTGATCCTTATAGAATTATTGCTGCTTCTAGCTGGTGACACCATGTTGGTGACAAGGATCCTGGAGTTGACAATGACAAAATTGGAGATGTTGCTCCAAATTAAGGACGGCTTTTGTAGAAAAACTTGAATGAAGCCCTGAAAACAGGAGGCCAACCAGCTCCGTGACCTTGGGCAGCTCCTTCACTTCTCAGGACGACTAATTACGTGCCAAACACGGTGCTGAGCACTTTATGCACATCATCTTGTTTAATGAGATAAGTTGTAAAACATGAGGGGCATGAACTTCACACCATAACCATTAAAGTCCCTTTCTAGCTCTCCTTGGATTTCTTTGTCCTTTTTTTTTTTTTTTCCCCCAATTCAAAGACACAATTAGACTGAGCCTTACGATAAGCTTAGGATTTGAAGCCAAGTCACATCGTAAGCTGTGATGTAGGGCCGGGTCTAACATTCCTGGTTTTCCTTTCTGTCATCTCCCATGGTGATGCAGAAAGCCACATGGTGTGTGGCAATTTTTGGAGAGTGGAATGATTTTGCTAAGATTGTGCTCATACAAATACCAGCTCCAGATTTCACTTGCATTCTTTTTATTTTGGTAGATGGACAGCATATTTTATTTTTATGTGCTGCTGATGATCAAACCCAGTGCCTAACACATGCTGGGCAAGTGCTCTGCCACTGACCTATACAGCCCCAGCCCCTCGCTTCCATTTCTTTACCCTGAAATAGGACTGCCAAGGAGTGAAGAATTGGAGCCGGAGGGACCCGGAGGGAAAGCCACAGTGTGCCCAATGCTCCCGTAACCCTCTGTTAGAGAATGTCGAAAATGAGCACAGGACTTGTGCTCTTATTGTATTTCTTATGGATTACCTACTGAAGATCTGTAACATGACCAGCTCAGTTGGCCCTGTGCTCCCTTTAATCTCTGATGTCCTAAGTTTCTCTTTCAGCCAGAGTGCCTTTGATTAGATTTACCTGGACTGACTTCTCCCAGGCTTGCATATCTTGGCAAAGGACTAATGTGTGTGCAGCGATCCGAGTCAGTCTGGCCTTGGTCTCCCCAGTTCACCGGCGCTGGCTCTTCAGCCTGCAGAAAGGAGAACTTCCGCACCTCACTCTGCGCTGTCCTCTCTATTTTGTAGATGATGAACCAGGTGGAAGGGCAGCAGAAGAACCTGGTGCATGCCATTGAGTCCCTGCCGGGCTCTGGCCCCCTCACTGCCTTGGACCAGGACTTGCTGCTCCTGAAAGCTACCTCTGCGGCCACCCTCAGCTGCCTCGGGGAGTGCCTCAACTTGCTACAGCAGAGCGTGCACCAGGTGGGCCCATCCAGCCACAAGCCGGGGCCCTCAGGTAAGACCCCGGGGCGTTACCTTGTTTGGGATGAGGCTGCCCAGCCTGTGTGTGTGCATGCATATGTCCCCCTTTCTCCACTATCCACCCAGCTCTCCTTTTATCTTCATGTGTCTCCATCCTTCCCTCTCACTCCCTCCCAGTTTGGAATTTTTTTCCTTAAACAAATTAGAACATCCTATGAATAATTTAACATGTTGCATGAGCACTGTGGGCCACCCCACAGACTCTCTGGCCTCATACTGTATGTCTTGTTCCACTTGTGAGCTTGGCACTTGGCATCTGTCTTTAAGATCCATTCCTGTGCACCCTCTGGTCCCTATTTCCATGATGTCTGACCACCAGGTTCACCACCCAATGTTGCCGACAGACACACGCAGCCTCCAGCTCTATGCTCTGCTCACCCCCCTGTAGCAACATCCTTGGCCAGGTCCCCTTAGGGATCTCTCTGGAGCATGGACCAGAAGCATCTCTAGTTCTTTATCCAGAGACCATGGTGTTTCCTTGAGATGCCTCAGTCCTTTAGGAGGGGGACCTTATTAATCAATCAATAAGCAGACATAAAGATGTGTGTGATAAGTAAATTTAAAAATGTCAAAATAGCTTGAGCCTTCGTCATGACACACATAATCAAGTCTTATTAACGGAACAAGAGATACCTTATTGAGCTTTTGCATAAGGGTCCGTCCATTAATGAGGAGATAAGCTAGCATAGGTGATGAATAGTAAAGTTGCTGGGAGTGCTGGTCTTCCTATCTCAAGATTTCCTCAAGTGCTCTTTGTCTTCCATTTCATGGAAGATTAAAAGGCAAAGTTGGTTTTTCAGAGACTGGGAAATTTGAATTTCTTTATGTGACCGACACCCACTGCCATTAAATGAGTTGTGGTCCTACCTGTCTTGGGCCTTCGCTTCCTGGTTTCTGAAAGCTTTACAAAGAAGTTTTTGTCTCCATCTTTTGGATGAGATGCTGAGGATCGGGGCAGTTAAGTGATTGCCCAGGGCCCCCCAGCTGCGTAGCAGAGCCAAGACAAGACACAGGCTCCTGACTCTGTGGCAGACCCCCCCGCCCGGTCCTGGGTCCTCCAGACTGGGGCTGGAAACAGTGCCTTGCATCACAGTTCTCTTGGGGCTGATATGTTTATTTTTAAAAAATAATTCTAGGCTTCAAAAAAGTTGCAAGAATAGTATGGAAAATTCTCTTACATACCTCTGCAAATTCCTCAAATGATGCATTTTATGACATTTGCTTCTTTATCATCTCTTCTAAATATGAAGTGCATGGATTTTTTTTAAACCAGGTTGCAAAAGTGATAACCCTTCTCAAATACTACCATGTATTTCCTTTAAAAAGGATACTGCCCTATATAGACAGCCTAATGATCAGAATTGGTGAAACAACATGAATATACTTCTATTCCCTCATGAACAGATCCTACTAAATTTGCCATGTTTTTCCCTGGCATTCTTTAGGAACAGGAGGAAAAAGCTCTGGTGTAGGATTCAGTCTTGGGGTAGATCAGTGTGAGTCTGGGAGAAGAGTGAAGGAATTCAAACCTGGTTTCCTCCCTTTCCTCTCCCTTATCAGCTTGAAAGAGTTGAATAAGGAGGCCTCAGCCAGACTCCTTGATACTTTCTGATCTGAATGGAGCTTGGTGATTCTCACTGGGGCTTGGGCACAGGTTCAGGGTTAGCCTGGATGTGTCGATGGTCTCTGTCTTGTAACTTCTAGGCTCTGCAACCAGATGGGCTTATTCTGAGAATCTTTGATTAGTAAATATGAACTTGTACCATTTTCTTATTCCTCAAATAAGTCCCTTATTTCTAGCAAACTTTTTTTTTTTCCTTCTGATTTTTCCATGGGTCTCTGGTGTTAAGGACCTAAAGGGACAAGGCACAGATGGTACAATTTCAAACAGGTTGAGAGTGTAGTGATGTGGGAGAAGGGGAGGGTGAGCAGTATCCCTGAGATTATGCCATATAAAGCGTCATCCTTCATGTCTTCCACCCCCCACCATTTGCCCATTCTCTGTTCTTTTGGTCCATTTTCATCCAGAAATATGGCAAAAAGTTGTAGTATATGTACCCTGAAGTATAAAATGACTAATTTGTCTCTAGTCCTCCCCCATCCCTCCTTTTTTTCTTTTTTTTTTGGGGGGGGGGTGGGTGAGTATTAGAGATTGACATTAAGCACTGAGCCATATCCCCAGCCCTTCTTAATTTTTGAGACAGAGTCTCCCTAAGTTGCTTAGGTCTGTGCAAAGTTGCTGAAGCTGGCCTTGAACTTGAAATCCTCCTGCCTCAGCTTCCCACCTTGCTTGGATCACAGGCATGCACCACCATGCTTGGCTTGACTCTTTTTTTAAGAGTTCTGTTGCCTATAACATAATATAGTTCTTTCGTTTAAAACAATCTATGTGTGTTTATTTAAATTTGTGCCACAAATTGTGGAGGGAAAATTATTTCTTGCATCCAAGTCATCCTAATTGCCCAAAAGTAAAACATAATTCCAGACTCTGAAGCCAAGCGAATTGAGAGAATTTGACCTCCTGAGTGATACCACGAAGAATGTTTATTTACTGTCTTGGGGTTCTCCAGGTTGATGGTAGCTGCGGCTGCCTGATACACATTGACAAAAGCATACTTATGTCTTAGAAGTGCCAGTCTGGTTGATGGACATCAAAATCTCATTATAGTGAAACTGGGGGGCGGTACTGGGGGATTTAGTTCAGTGGGCAGCGAGGCCCAGAGTTCTTGCAGCTCACCAGATACCCAAACGGGTTGTTCTTGCTTGAACTGCTTCCCGACTCCTGCCCTATTTTTTTTTTTCTTCTGCCTCTTTTCTGGATTAAAAGTGAATTTGCAGCTGGGCATAGTGGTGTACACCTGTAATCCCAGCGGCTCATGAGGCTGAGGCAGGAGGATCTTGAGTTCAAAGCCAGCTTCAGCAACTTAGCAAGGCCCTAAGCAACTCAGACCCTGTCTCTAATAAAATTTAAAAAGGAAGTGTGTTTGCTAGGGAGGCAGTTCACTGGTTAAACACCCCTGGGTTCAATTGCTGGTACCAAAAAAAAAAAAAAAAAAAAAAGCCATCTTGTATTTCATCTTCTGTAGCATTTCATTGTCGCCTGGGAAATATGTTGTCTTGGGAACCTTTGTCTAGAGTGTGGCTCCCTGATGCTCAAGCAGTTTCGGGCACCCCGAGCAACTAGATCAAAACCTGAAAATACTTTCGTATGCATCTGCCTCCCTCCTGCATTTGGCTCCCGGACCTGTCTCTGATGTTATCTTTAGAATCTGCTGGGTCTGAAAAGCTTCTGTTTACTGAGAAGTTTGTAATGAAAATTAATGAAGTAATTTGGCTTTTTGATCCAGGTTTAAGCAGTGCTCTGGCCCTTCCTGCTAACTCTGCCTCAGCAGCTTGATGATGGGGAAAGGCCTGGGTGACCAGGGACAAGGAGTCTGTTTTCCCAGCCCGGATGTGTGCCTCCACACATGCAGAGCCAGGAGGGCTGGCATGGGAAAGAGCTGCACCTTTGAAGTCTCAGGGAGTGCAGAGGACCCTGTCTTCTGCGGGTTATTGGCGTGTAGGTTTTAGCCCAGGGAACAGAAGTCAAATTCAGAGTAGATACCTGTAACCAAGAACTTTCAGTGTCAGGGAGAGCTGGGCATTAACAAGCATGATGGGGTCAGGGCACACTTGGGAGACGACACTGGAGTTCAACAGTGGAGTGTGGGCAGAGGACAGTGGAGGGCACACTTGCCCCTGGCATAGATGAAGGAACGTGTAATTGAAGAGAGACCCAGAGCAGAAATTAATGAGCTTTTCTTAACTTATCCTTCAAACTTTTATTCCCTTTTAAGTTTTGTGGGGGAATTGTAAGTTAATTAGTCGGTTGCATTGAACCTCGGGTGGTGAGATTTGGCAGAGGGTCGAGACTATTATACACACGCTCCTTGGTTTTTCTGGTTATTTGCTCCTTCTCTGTTTACTCTATTTTTTTTTTTCATTTTTAATTTCTTTTCCACCACCCAGAGCCTTCCTTTGCTTTTTAGGTCTCCTCTTGTCACTATTTTTTTTTTTTTTTGGTGGCAGGGATGGGGGTACTGGCGATTAAACTTGGGGTCACTGAGCCACATCCCCAGCCCTATTTTGTATTTTATTTAGAGACAGGGTCTCACTGAGTTGCTCAGCACCTCGCTTTTGCTGAGGCTGGCTTTGAACTTTCGATTCTCCTGCCTCGGCCTCCTGAGCTGCTGGGATTACAGGTGTACCCCACTGCGCCCAGCCCCTCTGACCACTTCTTTTCACGATACCTTTAACTGGTTGTGAAAATTGATAACTCCGAGCAGTCTACCTTTCTTTATGATTATAAGCCAAGAGAAAAACGTGATAATTCCTGCAGTAAACAAGACAATGGGAGAAGAGGAAAAACTAGTGTTGCAGAATATCTCAGATGAGTGGATTTAAAACGAAACAAAACAACACTCTTCAAAGTTTTTGAGTATCAACTTCTTCGTAAGAAAGCAATTGGGTACTAACGCCCTGCTTTTCCATCACAACTATGCCTTGTGGTGTCACACTTATAGATGTCAGTTTCCCTCTATTTTAGAAATTCCTTTTGTGTTTACTGAACCTGGGGAGGCTAGCAGTCTCTGTGCTGCAGGAAGAGGGAGGGCCTTCCAGGAGACAGCACCTGTCACAGGCTTCTGGGTGAAGGCTCTGTAGCTCTAAAGAATTCTGCAGTCAAACCTTTGCCCTTAATGACTGGTTGGTGTTTTTCCTTTGCTTTTTTTTTTTTTTTTAATCATCTTTCCCCTTATTTTGCTATATGGCTTGTATTTTTACTTTAGCATTTTGGGGAAAATGTTACAGCTGTCATGTACACACACACACACACACACACACACACACACACGTAGTAGTTGCATTAAGATTCACAAGCCTTTACCTGATATTTTTATAGTCATTAAAGTCAAGGATGACATGCTACATTTGACTCCTTCATGATGGAGACAGGGGTATACTTTAACTTCCTCTACTTTCCCAATCCACTTCCTAAATCTTGGGTGCTATAATATGTAGGCTATTGTTGTTACTATTTTTTTTTTTGTTTTGGCAGTGCTAAGGATTGAACCCAGGGCCTCATGCTTGCCAGGCAACTGCTTTACTGTGAATATTTTAATATTAGTATGCTGTTTTACATAATGTGTGATGACTAATTCTTTTAAAATAATTTTGACTGTGATACCGAGTTATATAGCCTTGGTCAGAAAATTATTCACAGGTCCAAGGCTGGGACATGGATGAGCAGGATGTTCTCCTTGAGGGCAGAATTTAAGGGGTTCCAGAAATCTCCATAAGTAAATGATGCTTTAGTGCAAGACATTTTAAAACTAAAAAATTAATGCTAAAACAACCCAAGATGAACAGAATATTAACATCTTACAATGAAGACTGTGTCCTGAGCAGTTTGGACCACTATAACAAAAACGATAGCCTGGGAACAACAGAAATTCACCTCACAGTTCTGGATATAAGGGATCCAAGTTGCAGCCAGTTTGGTTTCTGATAGAGGCTCTCTTCCTGGTTTGCTACCTTCACGTGGCCTTTCTAGGTCTGTGTGGGTGGAGAGCGAGCTCGGTTTTCTCCATCTAAGGATATGAATCTTAATGGATTGGGTCCTTCCCTCACAACCTCCCATAAAACCTTGATTGCTTCTGTAAAGGCCCATCTCCAATCCAGTCATGCTGGAATTTAGGACTCCAGCTTGTGAATTTAGGGGGACATAAAATTCAGTTCATAGCAGACAGAATCCTCCAACAGAGTGGGGGTTAGGGATAGGCAAGTGAGGCCATATCTGACTGATGCCTCCCATTATTTTTCCATTTAAAATGGTATTAAAAATTACCATTTGCTTTCATTACTGCATTACTTGGTGCTCTTCATACTTTGATGCTGGGCGTCTCTTATTTGCCCGACTCTAGTCCTGGCCCGCGCCATGCTGTGCCCTTACTGGGTTCCTTGCTGACCACTGGTACTTTTGTATATCTTTCCCTGTTGAGCCACATTCTGCTTTTCTTTGTCTGTTGGTAAGTGTCTTCAGTAGTTCCTCCAAGAAGGCAGAATCTCTTGTGGGTCTTCACAGTGACACAGCATAAGGAGTGCAGGAGGATGGGGCCAGATTACTTGTGTGGAATTCTGATTCCAACACCTTCCAGCTCTTACACCCGTTTCTTCATCTGCCAAGTGGGCCTAGTAGTACTTACCTCATGGGGTCGCCATTAGCAGCAGCTGATTTTGTACACATTGAGTACAGTCATCCTCAGTGGTTAGCAAGAGCTCATTTTTACCACGGTAATGATAACTGGGCAGGAAATGACCACAAACCCCCAACCTCTACCCCATTACAAATCTGTTTATTTTTATTTGTATTGTCCTATTTATCTCCTGGCACTTAGCATTTTAGTGGAATTCAAGACTCGCCTAATGTTTTTCACTTTAAGGCAGCTCTCATTTTTCTGCCTGTATGATTGAAAATTTCTCTTGATTTAAAAAAAAATGTAGTTGTAAATGGACAGAATGCCTTTATTGGTTAATTTTTAAGTGGTGCTGAGGATTGAATCCAGTGCCTCATACATGCTGGGCAAGTGCTTTGCCACTGAGCTACAGCTATCTCTCTTTCTTTCTCTCTCTCTCTCTCTTTTTTTTTTTTTTTTGTAGTGCAAAAATGTTGCCAAACTTCCCAAGCTGGGGATTCATTATACCATCCTGTCCACTTTTGTATGTGTTTCAAGTTTCAGTAATGAAAAGCTTACAAAACATGACCAGACTATATCTAGGTATGAATTTCTTCCCATTGATTTTGCCAGAATGTGGTAGATCCTTTCCACAGCCCTGCAGTGCTCTGTGCACCTCAGGACGCATTTCTTTGCTTGTTTCATTTTTTTTTTCCCCGTTTCATTGGTCTGGTCTCTTTGTTCTTTATCTTCTCTATTGTTTCCTGTGCATGACTGTTGTCTGTGTCCTTTGGACTTGTGCCTGAGCAGACTTTCTTTATCTAAATGCCCTGCTTATTTGACATTCTATTACAGATTTTGATTCTAATTTTTCCTGATTCTAGTCACTGTGAATGCTGATTTCATCTCATTTTCCTAACTCCTAGATGCATCCATCCTTTTACCTCAGTCTGTTTTCTTCTGACTCCCTCTGTTCTTATTTCACAGAGGCTGCTTTATTCTGGATTGTGCTGAGGATACACCTTTCCTGGTGTTTTCTGACAGTTTACATTATTAGAAATTTCAGAAGTAGTCTTTCTCTAAGGCTTTTGGAGGATATTTCTTTTCCTTAGTTCTGTACAGTCCTTTTCATTCACTTCATTTTGTAACTTTTCTACTTCATTCCCCAAACAAGTCAGGTCTATCTGGACATCTACCTGGACTTCTAAACCCATGATCTTTTTTTTTTTTTTTAAAGAGCAGTTAGACTGGTTTGAGATGGGCTTTTTTCCTGTTCTCATTCACTTGTTCTTAAACCTTTAGAATCCATAGAGTAACATAGAAAATATGTTCCCAGCATGCACTGCTGCTTTTACCCATGATGCCCTGGTGTCATCTATCCCAGGCTGCAGTGCACCACCACCCCTTTGTGTCCTGATTGCCATTTCTGGATGATGGTTATGAAGGAGTGGGAAGGACAGAATTGGGGAATCAGAGTAATGAAGAACAGTTTCCTGAGTACTTAAGCAGATCTAATCCCCACCCCTCATGTGCTTAAGATTTCCTAACTTGTTCAAAAGGTGGTTTTCTACTTGTGTGACAAAATAAATTCTAAAATAGTACTCCTATATTTGTGGACTAGCTGTTCGATATTTAAGGTCTGAATCCAATTCTGGTCTCTGAGGCTGGAGTCAGCCAGCAGGACAGGTAAGAAGTGTCCCTCCTTCTATGGTAAGTTCTGGTGGTTCAAATCCTGGCTTGTTTTTCTTAGTCTGACTCCATTATTTCTGAAGAGTCCTCTTATGTTCTGATCTTATACCTGTAGCCTTGGGGTTTAGTATTTGGAGTTTTTACCTGTTTTTAAATGACTTCATGAGCTGCTATATGGATTATGCTCCCCCCACCCCACTTTTTTTGGTCCTTTAAAAAATAGTAGTTGGGCTGAGGATATAGCTCAGTTGGTAGAGTGCTTGCCTTACATATGCAAGGCCCTGAGTTTGATTTCCAGTATCACAGGGGAAAAAAGTTAGTAAAATGTGCCATCTTACCATTTTTGTGTGAGCATATTGGTAGTGTTAATAGATTCACACTGTTATGCAACTGATCTCCAGTGCTCTTTCATTTTGCAAAACAGAAGCTGTGTATCCATCAAACAATGACTCCCTCCTCTTCCCACCCACTCTCCAGCCCCAGAACCAGAATGCTACTTTCTGCTGTGTAAAATTTTTCTATTTTTAGGTGGTTATGGAATTCACTCTTGGTAAAATTTGCTTTCTGAATGTCTGAACAGTCACTTAGTCATTCATCAAATATGTAGAAGGCACATACTCTGCTAGATCATGTTTAGGTACTGGAATCCCAGCCATGAGCCCAGGGCACTGTTGTCTCTGCCTTCAAGGAGCTGGCATTCCAGAAAGGAGAGAGAAATAACAGAAGTAGATGAGTGAGTCCTGTGAAGAGAGTCAGCAGCCATAGGACAGCTCTCCTATGGCTGGAAGGGTCCCAGCAGGCCTCTCTGAGCAAGCGATGCTGAGTTGACAGTCAGCTTACCCACAAGACCACTTCCCGCCTGCAGCAGGGCTGGATGAAGGAACAGCATGTATGATGGCTTTAAGATTGTAATGAATTTGGCTTAGTCGAAGAATGAAAAAGTACCAGTGTGGCTGGAGCTTAGTGGCACAGGGAGAGGGGAATAAAGTGAGGCTGGTAGGCTCTCTGGCTGGAGAGGAAAACCAGGCAGTTTGGATTTTATTTCAGTTGTAGTGGGAAACCACTTGAGTCTTAAGCAGCAGAGTTATGGGATCCAATACTTGACATTAAAAAGACTTTTTTTTTTGGAGGGGGGCATAAAAATGTACTTGGGATAGATAGTGCTGTACAAGTCAACACACATGTGTACTCACACTGCAGCCCTTCACCTACCCCATTATTTTGCTTCCGCCAACCAGATTCCCTGGGGGTGTTAAAAGTTTGGGATACTTGTAAATTTTTCTATGAGTAACTCCAGCCCAAGGGCTTTACAGAATATGATTGCTTTAGGAATGGAACACCTAAGACCCTAAAAGGTTGAGGGTTTTTTTTTTTTGGTAATAGTATATATTTAATTTACCAGAAGAAATTACAGGAGGAGGCAGTGATAACATACACATGAATGAATAACACCAGTCATCATTTTCCTCATAGCAAAATCTTTGCTGTCACCTTTGTTATACTTAAGGGCTTTTCCTCCTTCAAAACAGTATCTAAATTATCCTATTAAAATAGAAGTTAGATCATATCATTCCTCTGCCTAAAAATTTCCCAGGGTCCTGGAAGGTTAAGGTCTAACTCAACATGGGTGAGTCTCTATTTCAGCCTCTCTTCTCATTTACCCATGATCCTCCACAGAGGACAACCTCCAGAGTGCAAACCAGCTGAGAGGGAGGCCTCTTCATTCTCATGGTGGAGTTGCTTAGGGGTAAAGAAGCCTGTCTCTGGCTACTCCTGTCCCCTTAATGAGCATAGAAAAATAGTCTGTACTAACACATGACCCTTAAAAAATACTATTGAAGAAAGTCTTTCCTTGTTCCTCTAAGAGGTTGAAGGAGGTTGTAAAAATGCTCTTGGTTTACCAGAAAGGTGTTTGTAGAAATTCTTGATAGAATGAATGTTGATCCCAAGTGATGGGGCTTTCTGCCACGTGCGGTACATGGGCCATGTCTGATGACTGGGACAGTGTTTTGAAACCACCACAGGCATGTTTTCTAAGCCACGATGATTATGGCCAATGGCATTTAAACCACATTCAGAGTGGCCTCTCTTTGATGAAATCTGACCTCTGGCTTTTATCATAAATATTTAAAAATATAGGGACTGGGGATATAGCTCAGTAGGTAGGGTGCTTTCCTTACATGCACAAGGCCCTGGGTTCAATCTGTAGCCCACACACAAAGTGTGTGTGTGTGTGTGTGTGTGTGTGTTTATGTGTATATATGTATATTTGAAAAAATGCATAAGAAAAACGTCTTTATCTGGTGTTGGTAAAACAAATGTTTCTGCCCAGAGTTTGGAAGAAAAACAAATTGATTCTGATCCTGGTATTAAACAGAAATGAGCTGGTAATTACACTATCACAATCTCTGTCGTGGTGCCTCATTCCAAACAAACCCCACCCTGTGCTACCCTGGGCCCATTTTAAGCAGGTGAGGTAGCGCTATTTCACAAGCTGTAAGTTTCATTTGGATACTTTCAATACTTGGCATCATTCTAGGTCTTTATTTCAGAGAACGTCCTGGGATGGCACGGGCCCAAGTCACATTCCACAGAGCAGCTGAAAAATGGGACACTTGGCTCTTTGCCATCAGCCAGTGCCAACATAACCTGGGCCGTTTTACCAAACTCCACTGAAGATGAACAAACTTTCCCGCCAGAGCCAGAGGTAAGCGAGCCGTCCTCTTAGTGCATTTATGGCTTGTGGTATCTATTGCTTGTTGAGAAATCTAGTGATTATATTTGTAACTTGCTCATCTTTGTTAAGAGGAGACAAATTACCAAACGGAAGAATTGCCCAGAGACAAAATCAGCTCTGTGCAGAGCCTGGCACTCTCCTGTGGTGTCTGGCAGCTGCCGTGGGTGAATTGTGATCCTATCTGTGAGGAATCTCCTATTTTCACTGAAATGGGAGTCCTTCTAACCTCAAGTGGGAGAAATCCTAACAGACCCATGAAAACGATGCCTATTGACTTGATGGGAGCAGTTACAATATATTATGTCGCTCCCCCAAATAATGGCTTCTTTGTGTGGTTCGTGCTGATCCAAGCTCCTGCCTCACATGCTCGACTCCTGCATGCTACTGAACCAGGCCTGGGTCATGGGTGGTGGTGGAAGCTCGGGGGAGGTGTGGAGCCGTGGCCTCGGTGCAGACTGCAGAGGATGAGTGCCTGCCTGGTCACAGAGGAGCAGCCCCTGCAGATCCTGACCACCAGCGAGGCTCCCCCAGGCTCCACACCACCACCATCTGTCCTCACGGCTTGGCTCTCCTAACTCTTGACTCTTGGGGCAGGTGGAAGGGAGCCAAATGCAGTGATTCCTTTTGCCAGTTTCACTCTGTGTCCTGAGTGGATTTGGGTTTCGTTTTTCCTGCGATGCACATTTGATTTTGAGATGGTCTCTAAAACCGGGCTGAGACCCACTTGAAACCATTTGTTAGAGGTGGGTTACTTAAATCGAAATCATTTTTAGCCTGGAAATGATGAGACACTTCACAATATCTGTTGTAAGGTGGAAAGCCCTGCTGGAGTTTCTTCCATCAAATAGTCTTGGTTATCCATTAAACTCCCCCCGCCCAGGCTTCATGTGATTATATTCTCTGGCTGTGACTCAGTAGCATGGCTCTCACAAAGGCAGTATCAGTCTGTCTACAAATGTTTCATTAGCTTCTTCAAGGGACCTTAGCCAGGGTGCGGAGCAAGTAGCGGGTGTGGATTTTGAAAGGCATTTGGCTTGTAACTGGGCAAGGAGTTTCAGGCTGAAAAACAAACCCATATAGCTGATGTTTAAGTGAATTGCAAGGTAGGTTGGTGACTGTGAATGGCAGGAGGCTTGCTGTCTCATTTTGGAGACTGTGTGGGTTGGCATTTGAAGATGGGGTGACTGAAGGTTAAAGCATTTGGAAAAAAAATAGTCTTTCATTCTCTTCCCCCCAAAAAGAACTTGGGTGGGGGGTGTTTCATACCATAATGAACATATTTAAAGCCTCATTCTAGTGAGAAATTGGAGGAGTAGAGGAGGGAGATATTAGATCTTTAGCAATCGATCATCTTTTAGTTCCTTATGCCCAGCACCATCCTTGGGCCAAACCTAATGGGCTATTACCTGATAAACATACTTGTTGGGACTGGTGATATTCCCTGCTCTGCATTTCCTCAGTGTTTCTCCTACTTTCTTCTGATGCTTCTTCGACCCTTGGGTGTTGAGAGGCCAGGTCTGTTGTTTTTTACCTAAAATTATTGCATATTTTGCTGTGCCAGTCAGTAGCATTGGCAGAGGATAGCATGTAATTATTCATCAGAAATAACTAGCTCCCAAGTTCAACTTTTAATAAATACCCTAAAGGAGAAAAGCGTTTTCCATTAAGTTAGGAATAGTAATTAATTTGTGGTGGTTGTTGTTGCTGCCCTTTATTCCTTTGTCAGAGCGATGTAAGATAGCATTCAATGATTCCTTCTAGCAGTGAGAGACTCACGAGTGTGATGGTGTTTTGATGGTTTCCTGAGAAGGGATAATTAGAGTTCTTTTGCAAAGAGTTCCCTCATTTTTGCTAATGACAATTCTGATAGTCAGATCTCTAAACCCAAACAGCTACTGTTGTTTGGATGCTATTTTTCTTTTTAGGTGCTTGGTCTTGCCGCCCCCCCACCTTTTTTTTTTTTTTTTTTTGGTCTTCATATTTGAAGAAGCTTAGCAAAATTTATCCAGTAGTTTTCCCGTCAGAAAAAAGGAAAATGTGCTAGGCACAGTGGTACATGCCTGTAATCCCAGCAACTCGAGGGACTGAGGCAGGAGGATTGCAAGTTCAAAGCCAACCTCAGTAACTTAGCATAGGCTCTAAGCACCTTAGCGAGACCCTGTCTCAAATGGGCTGGGGATGTGGCTGAGTGAGCACCTTAGCGAGACCCTGTCTCAAAAATGGGCTGGGGATGTGACTGAATGGTAATAGCCCTCTGGGTTCAATCCCCAGTACGCTTCCCCTCGCACACACAAAAAAGGACTGTCTCCATAGTCTCCCTTCTGTACACTCTGCAGAAATAAGGGGTGAAGTGAAATTCCTGAAGGCTGAAAATTCCTTAGATTATTGAACCCTTTTTGTACAGAGAATATTTTTACTTATGTGAGCCATCCATAGGGAACTAATTTTAAGAATAGAATTGTAGTTACTATATTTTAGCTAAATTATTTTCTTCTGGTTCATCATTTTGATCCATGTTTTAGTTCTTTGGAGGGGTAACAGTTAAGATGCAAAAGATACCTCCCCTCTGCTGGTTCTGGCTCACCACTAAATAACCTATATTGGGAAAACAATGTTTTTAAACTTGGTTTGCTTGATTCTCAACAGAACAAAAGCTTGATGAACAGTGTGTGATATGTAAATTAGAAAGGAGCTGTGGTCAACTCTGTTATTGAATGCAGTAATCTTAATGTTTTATTCTGGGGCTAGAACTAAATATGAACGTGAAATATGCTTCCATAACGGAATGACATAGGACTTTGGTATCTTCCATTAGTAGAACAGTTGTCCAACTCTGTACACCATTGGAAAAGTTTTTTAGGTACTGGGGATTGAACTCGAGGGCACTTGACCACTGAGCCACATCTCCAGCCCTATTTTGAATTTTATTTAGAGACAGGGCCTCACTGAGTTGCTTAGCACCTTGCTTTTGCTGTCGCTGGCTTTGAACTCGTGATCCTCCTATTTGGGCCTCCCAAATTGTTGGAATTATAGGCATGCACCACCACCCTTGGCTTCATCCTCTTATTAAAAAAATTTTTTTTAGTTATACATGACAGTATGCATTTTGACATCATGTATACATGGAGTATAACTTCCCATTTTTGTGGTTAGACATGATACACTGGTCATGTATCCATATATGAACATAGGAAAGTTACGTTCAATTCATTATACTGTCATTCCTATCCCCCCACCCTTTTTTCCCCTTTGTCTAATCCAGTGAACTTCTATACTTCCCTCCCCCTCTATTGTGTTAGTATCTGCTTATCAGAAATTCAACCTTTGGTTTTTTGGGATTGGTTTATTTCACTTAGCATGATATTCTCCAGTTCCATTCATTTACTGGCAAATGCCATAATTTCTTTATGGCTGAGTATTTCATTGTGCGTATGCACTACATTTTTTTTTTATCCATTCATCTGTTGAAGGGCACCTAGGTTGGCTCCATAGCTTAACTATTATGAATTGAGTGGCTATAAACACTGATATGGCTGCATCACTATAGTATGCCGATCTTTCCACTCTCTTGATTGGAGGGATTGGAAACCTAACAACCCCATGTCCCTGACTTTCTTACAGTGAGTGGGTTTCTAACTGTAAGACCAAGTTCCTTCTGCTGGTGCTGCTGGCAGACAAGGTCCCGGAGACCTGAGTATTCAGAGATGATGTGGTGGCCAGACGCATTGCTCCGGGGGCGGAGTCTCACCTGCCTGGGTGTGAGAAGCTGCTATGTTGGCTGTTGTTGGAGCTTCCTAATAGCTGTCCACAATGATGTGTCCTTGAATTTAAAACTCTAGGGGACCCCTGGCTTCTCAATCCCTTTCAGGGATTATGTAAGCACCATATCACGTTCCTTTCTGTTAGAATCCCTAAGTGGGTTCTATTTCTATCAGAGCTGGTTGGGCTCTTGGTGAAAGCGCAGTGCCACCCAGAGCCCCATCCTGAGTGGCACCTCACATGTGACATTCGTATTCACCTTCCTGGAGGGTGTATCTGAGGGACAGATCTTTACTTTTAAAAAAATTATATTTATTGAGATAATTCATAATAATGTAACTCACTGTTAAAATGCAGTTTATCAGTTTTAACAAACTATGGAGTAGTTCTTTTACCTCAGAATTCCCTCGTATCCCTTGTCAGTCATTTCTTTTCCTTTAGCCCTTGGAAACCACTGATCTTTTTCTGTCCCTATAGTTTTGTATTTCCTGGAAGTCATGGGAATGGAATCCCGTGGCTTGCAGCCCTTGGAGTGGGCCTCCTTGATTAGCATCGTGCATCTGCAGTTCACCCATTGTATTAGTCGGGGCTCTCTACAGGAACAGAATCAACAGGAAGTATAATATTTTTTTTACATATTTAATTTTTTTGGTTGTTGGTAGACCATTATTTTTATTTATGTGGTGCTGAGAATCAAACCCAGTGCCTCTCACACGCCAGGCAAGTGCACTACCACTCAGCCCCAGCCCCAGGAAATATAATTATTAAAAGGGGGGCTTATTAGGTTGGCTAACATGACCAGAAGCTGGATAGTCCACAGTGGTCACCTGCAGGTTGGAGGAAGAGTGAGTATCTGTGCAGTCCAAGAGGCTGAAGCCCCAGAACAAGGGAGATCAACTTGGGATGGAACCCAGGGTCTCATGCATGCTAGGCAAGTCCTCTACCACTGAGCTCCATTACCAGCCCACATCTGAATAACTTAAAAAAAAAAAAATCCTTCGTGGAGATGGTAGTAAAAGGACAGTGATGAAAAGGTGTCAATTATTTGAAACAAATATTTGGTGTCCAGACATCTTCCCTGGCCTTAGGAGAACCAGTACTCTTTAAGATCCACTGCAGCCTGTGCTCTGGATCAGTGTCCACTCTGACCAACCCCTGCATTGATTGTTCCAGGGAGGAACTTTGCCTAGTTGAGCATTTGGATCACAGTGCCAGCAACGCTATCAAGAGACCACAGCCCCATGCCTGCAGGTTTAGAGGGACCTCTCATAATGTCCATCTGTACAGAGCACTAGATCAGCATGTACACTAGCCAGTTAGACTTTGGTTGGAAAATTGCATAATTGAGTTTTCAAATGAGGTAGAATCTCCTCTTCTACAAGGGAGGAAAATTGTTTTAAGAATAAAGGAAGGGGAATTGATATAAAATATTTAGCTGAATGCTACCCCAAAAAGGATTTTCCTTTTGGTTGATGTCATTTTAGTACTGGACTTTTGATTCACATAAAACTGTCAATTTGAGCCAGCTATGGTGGCGCATGCCTGTAATCCCAGAGGCTTGGGAGCCTGAGGCAGGATTGAGAGTTCAAAGCTAGCTTCAGCAATGGTGAGGCACTGAGCAATGCAGACTCTGTCTCTAAATAAAATACAAAATAGGGCTGGGGATGTGGCTCAGTGGTCATGTGACCTTAAGTTCAATCCCTGGCCCCACCCCAAAAAAACCCCAAAACAAATGTACCCCAAACCCTCAACTTCAAGTCCTGTAGCTTCAAGTTCAAGCTGGCTAGTACGATCCTCTCAAACCTATTACCTCCTTATTCTTCACTTCCATGACACATGATTGTATAATTAAGGATGTATGAGGCTTGGGATGTTGATATATTTTAAAAAAATGAGATATATATATATATTAATCCCTTCGAAAATGTGTTAAAAAATTCTCTATAGGTTTATTCAAAATACTTAACATACTTATTTGTTGTCAACAGTTTGACCAAGGAGTGAGGGAACTGTCACTATCTTAAAATGATTGAAAATCCTTTTGTTGATTTTCCTCATAGATTTTAACAATATTAGGAAACACTTGCATTATACTTAAAATTTGTTATAAGTAGGTTACCCTTCCCCTACTACCCCTCATCCATCAACAGTTTACTGACATCTTTCCCCTGGGTTCTCTAAGTCATGGTCTTTGAATCACTAAATCTTATAACAGTATTTAGGGGTCAAGTGGCTAACTTGCCACATGTCACAAGTCAGTGATAGAGATGAAATTGATAATGGAATTTCTTCCAAGTTGGTGCCCTTTATACCAAACCACCTCCTGTATTGGACAGGATTCTTTTAGCCACACACAAAAAAAAAAACCCCAGCAATTAGTAGCTCAAGCAGTGATGAATTTAACTTTCTCAAGAATTGTGGCAACAGATGGTTCTGGGTTTGGTGCCACCAATTGTGATGGCTTTGAAGACAGTTTTTTCCATCATCCCTGCTGTTGGCTTTTATCCTTATGCTGGTCGCTTCATGGTTGCATACTCGTGAATATAATTCCAAGTGTTGCATTTCCATGTTGATGTACCTTTTGGAGAAGAGGAAGAGATGGGGGCTCCTTTCAAGACACTTTCCTGGGGGAGGGAAGCTCCCAATACCCTTCCCCTGTTATTTCACAGCCCAAACTGGCTCACAAGCTACCTAGAACCTGTGGCTGCTAGTGAGTGACAGGATTCCCATGAGTCCCCCTCCCTTGTCGTGGAGGAGTACCCTTTTTCTGGGATCAAAATCAGCATGGATCCCAAAGATCTCAGGATTGAGTTTGTGTTAGCAAGGCAGAAGCAGTGATGGCTTTGGGGTGGTGACAGTGTTCACTGTACCCCCAAATCTACCCTCACTGCCCCCAAGATTTTTCTAACATGGTCATTTCATCTCATAGATCATTGAGGACAGATCACGAGTCTCATTCCTTTTTGGAGATTGAAATATTTAAGTATTTGAGTGTGAATGATATCTAGTGGTAGCGTCCATGACTAAGCGCGTGCTTTGGTCTCATTCTCATCTTTATTCTGTGCTCATTGGGGTTCCATTAGCCCTGGAATACAACTGACATGCTGTTGTGATGAGAGTCACTAATGGCCAGTGGTCTGGAGCTCTCCAGGGAAAGGATGCTCTTCTCAGTTGGTCCATTTGTAGCCATTGGCCTTGAGCACTAACAGATACTAGATGGTGGTGGTTCTTAATGGAACTCATCATAACCTTTTAGAAGATCCACTAGGACATTCCACTTAAATGCTCTTACTAGCGCTGTAGAAGAGGATCTCCCAAGGGAGTCTCAGATCTAGGCTCTCGATGACCCAAAGAAAAATGACACATGAGAAGTTGCAGGCAAGGCACAAGTTCGTTGAAACTGAAAGCTCGCTTTGGAGGAGAGCAAAGGAAACTGAGCTGCCAACTAGCTAGAGGCCTGTCTATACAGTAGAGATTGCTTTTATTGAGCTATGCTAGTTCTCATCTTTTTCCCTTGGGTGGATCTGGGGTTGATTGGCACCTTGATTGACAACTGAATTTGACATTTCTTTATTACCCAGCATAAGCACCCTACCCCATGCACAGAGGGCAACAAACCACAATGCTAATGATATATTAACTAGCAAGTTTACTGTCATTCAGTCCCTTGAGATATTGTGTATGCCCAAGATGGAGACTTTCCCTCTACGGGCTTTAACAATGAAATAGCCCAGTTTCCCCTCACAATAAGGGCCATCAGGTGGAGTGTGGGGTGAGGGCCGAGGGCCTTAGCTGGAGTTACAAGCCCTTAAAGGGTGGCCTTCCCTATTCCCTATCTCCCGCCTAACACTGGTGCTACAGGAATGAGGGGATGATTTGATCATTTGGATTTCTTCCAGCTGTTGGTCTTCAGGGAAAGTGGTCCATCCTTCTGGTAAATGCAGAGGATACATCTAGCTGGACTTATTAAAGTCACAAGGACCCAGTATGTGATGTATGCTCGAAAATACAGGACTCGCTCTTTGCTCTGTAACCAGTATGTACATCAGTCATCTATTTGCTTTTTTGTTTATTCATTCAGTGGATGCAGTTGAGCTCCTGTATGGGGCATTGAATGGAGCCCTGCTTAGTTTAGTAGATTTCATAATTCTGTTTTGAGATTTCACAATAGTCATGTTTGTTTGTATCATGAAAATTAGAAACTAGAGAAATGGCTCTTAGCCAAGGAACGTTCCTGAGGTTCAAGACTCTGTAGGCTCTGGTAGTATGTGGCTGTTGGTCTACTTGTGGCTTCATAAGTAGAGGTAACCATCTGTGAGATGACCTGGAATTCAAATGTGTTTTTTCTGGTACTCAGATAGGCTGTAATTGTGTTTCCCATGGTTAAGAGCTCCTTGCAATCTTTTGAGATAGCACTTTTCTGCCCTCTATTTTTTGGTTCCTGGGATGGAGCCAGGGCCTGATGCACACCAGGCAAATGCTTTCCCACCAAGCTGTACACCAGCCCCTTCCTTCTCTAACAGCTCAACAACATAACCTCTCACAACTAAGCCCAGTGAGCATTTTTTCAAAAACTCCTTGGACTTGTCTTTTGACAGCTTTCTTGAACTCCTTGACTACAAGGGTATTTTCCTGTGCTGTGGCTGGGACATTCATTTCAGTGTACGCTACTTTTTCATGGTTTTCCTTCCTCTTCCATCCTTTTTGAGAGAGGTGATGAGGTTTTGTCTCCTTGACCAAGTGTTGGCCTTTATAAGAGGAGTGGCATTTAATGGAGGGTCCCAAATCATGCCCTTGCCAGCGGGATGTGTGTGCTTAAGGCTCTTAATGGGTTTTGACACTGGGCTTAAGCGAGAGAGTGGAGGTAGTCTCAGAAGTGTTCACCTCTCCTTCTCTTCTTCTCTCCCCTCCCCCGGGGCCAGTGTGGCTTTGTGACATAAACACCTGCTAGAGTGTTGGGAAGGCAGCCACCTTGGATTTGCCAATTGTGAGCTGGATCCCTATGAAAAAAATCAGCACCGAGGGGTCTGATCTCTCCCATCCTGCAGCAGTACCCAAAGGACTAAGCACTTTGAAACTGGTGAATGCAAAGGGCTTAAAGCACTGCTGCGTTTGGTGTGGGTTTCCCTCCTCTCTCCCCCTTTCTGTCTCTCCCCATCATTCCTGTTGCCACGAAGGGAGAAAGTCAGATCTGAACCAGAGGCGAAGCATTGAAGAGATTGTAGCGATGTGGTATGAACATTTTTAGTATTCTGTGGTTTTGGGTACTTTGCCCCTGTAATTGTGGCCCCAAATTTCACAACTCTCTTCTTCCACCTTGCTTGCCTAGACCTGGGAAATCAGACCTCAAATATCAATGAGTTTTGCACCATCTGCCTGGCTTACATTTTTATTTGCTCATGATGAATAACTATTCTCGGGGTGATTTATATGCTGCCTCTGAAGATGGAAAGTTGATGCTCAGCGATTTATGATTTTGGGGACCAGAATGTTAGGAAGGAAAGACTAAAATATTTCTTATATACTTTGGGCTTTGCCTGGTTAGTTGATGAGCTCTTGTGTCCCTTTTGCAATCGGAGCTGGCTTTTATAGCATTGCAAGGGCTTGCTGTTTGCTAATTCATAAACTTTTAATGTAAACTTCTAATTTTTCTAATAATGATACATGTGAGCAACGAGGTAGGCCGTGAGGGACATGTACCTGAGAGAGGGAGTGATCTGTGGGACCTGAACAGCCACTTCTGAAACGCTTGGCCCTGTAGTGCAGTGGCTACTTAGCTGTTCATCTTGTCCTCGCCCTTCCCACGTCCAAAGCCCTCCTTGTCCTTGCAGATATGAGCAGAGCCAGGGCCACTGGACAGACTCTGTGCAGGGAGAGCAGTCACATGTCATATGATGCTCGGTCACCACAGTCTTTTCCCTCCCTCTGGTGACAGTGCTCTGCTCCTTTCCCAGGGCTCCAGTCCCTTTTCTCTGTCATTCACTGTGCCAGGCCAGCTAAGCATGCTGTCCTGTGACCCAGGCCATCCTCTTGGGCTACAAAAGTCCCAATCAATCACCTCATGACTAACATGCATAAGAAGAGTGGCAGAATCCAGCCATGTGAAAGGAAAAGAGGCCATAAACTCGAGGGACAATGAAATTAGTCATAATTGAGAACAACCATGAAGTGCTCTTCAGATGGACCCAAATCTGCATGTTTTCCCGCCTTTATCTCATTAGAATTGGTTCCCTTTAAAAAGAATAAGAAACTTATACAGCTTCATTTTTTAGTTATTTAATATAAAAGTATCAAATCTCAACTTATTATAGCAAATATGTAGTGTTTGTTAAACACTACATATTTGCTGTGAATGAATTTGGAAAAGTTTCAGAGTCCAGACAAATTCCTTTCAATTGCCTGTGTACCAAAGGCCAGAGCCAGCTCGTAGTTTTGGCTTAAAAGAAATACACTATGTAGCTCAAGGTGAAAATCACTGCATTAGGGATGTGGACTTTTCACTGGATGTGGATTCCAGTTTCACATACAGCATTGAGAGAAGAAATGGGAGGAAGGGAAGGGACTTGCTTTTATGTTTACCTGCCTTTTAAAAAAAATTCCAGTACAATGAATTTTAGAGCTTCAAACTTTGTTTAGAATGGAATCCTCTATAGAGATCTCCTACCAGGGAGTTACGTGCTGATTTTAGATATTGCTCTTCAGGTCAGTGATTCTTACCCAGGTGAGTGGGGATGCCTTGTGTCCTGTAAAAGTGAAGGACAGGTGCTCATGGTGGCTACTGAGCAGGTCTTAGTGGAATTCTTTATAAATCTGGTCCTCACTTCACAGAAGCTCTTGTTTGTATGCTTGGAGAACATGTATTTCTTGAAGAAGCCATTGATTCATAGGTAAGATCCAAAACAACAGTAGGGGGGGAGAGAGATGATTTGGATATTGAGTTTAAAAAGTTCTTCAAAGTCTTAGAGGTTGTTCAGGGAGGTCCACTGACTGGATTGCCTTTCTGGGGTTGAAATCTAAAATCACCTGGACTGAAAAGCTACTCTTCAACATTTTGGCCTTTCATCACTTTGGCTGTTGGAGGAGGGCCAGGTTGGGTATGATGTCTCTCTGGAGTCCCAACTGTGGGGTCTGGCAGACCACTTTGAACCCAAGCTCTTCCCATTCCTGCCTATAGGAAGGTGAGCATGCACATCACCAGTGGTTACAATAGGGATTTCCTGATGGAAATGGGGTGATGGGTATATGGGATCATGTACTTCCAGGGTTCAGCTCAGTGTGTGGCATGGGGCAGTAAGTCAGACCTTATTAAAATTGTTCTTTGGCTTGTCCTCATTCAAAAGTGGGAAGTCTGGAGGCTGAGGTTGTGGCTCAGTGGTAGAGCGCTCGCCTAGTATGTGTGAGGCCCTGGTTTGATCCTCGGCACCACATAACGATAAATAAAAGTATTGTGTCCATCTACAACTAAATATATAATATATATAATATATATAATATATATAATATATATATATATAATATATATATAATATATATAATATATATATAAGTTGGAAGTCTGTTGGGGGAACTCTTAACAGCATTTGTTGTGATGCTGTTCTGGGTTCTTAAGTGCGGCCCAGTTTGTCTTTGGAGGAGTATCCTGGGTGTAAACAACGGCATCTGACATTTATATGGTGGGGCATAACTTATAAAGGGTTTCCAGGCTGGAGATGGGGCTCAGTGGTAGAGAGCTTACCATGTATGTGTGGGGCTCTGGGTTTGAACCCTAGGATCTCACACACACAAAACAAAGCAAAAACAAAAAACAAAACCAAAGTCAAAGGGCTTTCATTAGTAACCTATTTAAATATGTCTTTTCCAGATAAAGCTAATTTAATAATCATTTTAGAATCTTGTGGCTGATGTCTTGCTGGCATTTTCTCTCTGAAATCTAAAATCACCTGGCTAGTTGGCAGTGCTTGCTCACATCAGTGAGCATCCACAGGTAGAAAGCCCAGGCTAATTTCTCACAATACACCACAGATTTGTCCAGCTAAGGAAGTCTGGAGTGTAGCCAAAGAAATATAAGTAGGCTGTACTAGTTTCCTGTTGCTGCTGTAACAACTTCCCACAAATCTATCATTTTAAAGTTCCATAGGTTAGAAGTCAACAGATCTTAGTGGGCTAACGTTAAAGGTATGGGGAGGGCTGTTCTTTTCTGAGGAGAATCTGTTTTCTTGGCTTTTCTAGCTTCTAAAGTCTCCTATATTCCTTGGCTTGTGGTCCCTTCCTCCACCTTGAGAAATGGAAACCTTGCATGTCTTTGACTTTCCATAGTCCTGTTTCTGACTTACCTCTCTGTCGCCCTCTTTCCCATTAAGGACCCTTGTGGTTGCATCAAGCCCACCTAGATAATATAGATCAATTTTCCAGTTTTAAGATCGACTATTAGCAGCCTTAATTGCATCTGCAACATTATTTCTCCCCTGCCATGTAACTTGACATCTGCAGTCCAGGGGATTAGGAATAGGGTATCTTTGGGCCATTATTCCATCTCCTACAGCAGGGGACTTGGCTAGCATTTCCGAATATATTGGGTGTTCTGTGGAGATAAGATTGGGCTTGACCTTTGGCTTGAAATTGGGCAAGTTGTTAAATTGCTTCTGTTGAGGAAGGCATGGCTCAACCAGATTCCATGTTGGAAGAAAAGTATCTGGCTCTGCTTTTTGTGTTTAGGACACCTCTTCAAACTTGCTTTTCCAGTCTGACAGTGTTCATCACCCCCGCCTTCTCCCACTGCCTCTCAAGAGCCTCAGAATTAAATCAGAAATGAAACCATTTGTGTCATACAGTTCATAGCTTGGCAATAGGAGGAAGATTTTTTTTTTAAAATTTTTAGTTGTAGATGGATACAGTACCTTTATTATGTGGTGCTGAGGATCGAACCCAGTGCTTCACATGTGCTAAGCAAGTGCTCTACCACTGAACTACAGCCCCAGCCCAGGAGGAGGATTTTAAGTTACCATAAAACAAAATTATCATGTTTTAAAAATACACTATAGAATATGTAGAGGAAGTAATAAGTTTAAAAAAAATCTCCTGTTTTAACCCTGTGTTTTATTTCTACCTGAAAAGGAGGGGCTGCTGTATCTCTTTGGGAAATTTGCACAGCAACATATACATATTCTTTCTGAAACCTTTTCATACCGATGGAATCACACTATAGGTAATGTTCTATGGCTTTTAATTTTTGTCTTGGGTATCTTTCCATGTTATTATGTACAGATTGTGTGCATTCTTGGGAACATCTGCAAAGCCATTACATCTGATGAATGCCCTGGTTAGTAGAGTTATTTATCATATTTTATTTAACCCATAATTAACCAAATCCTAGGAGAAACATTTAGGTTGTCCAATTTTCTACTGCAAATCATGCTCCACCATATTTTATATACTTATGCCAATATCTTTTATAGGGAGACTTTCTAGCAGTGAAATTCAGGCAAGTGTGAGAATTTAAAATTTTGATAATTATTCCTAAATTGCCCTCTAAGATTAAGCCAAATTTATGCTCCCTCAGTAATGTCTGAGAGCTGCTATGATCCTGTATTTTTGCCATTAGAGTATCAAGCATTTATTCATTTTTCTTTGTTGTTGTTGTCAATACCAAGGATTGAACTCGGGGGCACTCAACCACTGAGCCACATCCCCAGCCCTATTTTCTATTTTATTTAGAGACGGGGTCTCACTGAGTTGTTTAGTGCCTTGGAGTTGCTTGAGGCTGGCTTTGAACTCGCCATCCTCCTGTCTCAGCCTCCCAAGCTGCTGGGATTATAGGTGTGCATCACCACACCCAGCACTTATTCATTTTTTTTTTGAGAAATGATATCTTGTTTTTAATTTCTCTTTTTAAACTTGTGAATAAAATTAAGCACATACTCATGTTAGGGATTTGAATTTTTGTCTTTAAAGCCTATTGACAGCCTTTTCCCATTTTCTAACCTTGTGGTTGAGCTTGAATATTTTCTAAGAATTCTTATCCGGCCACTATATCATGTTCTTCATAATGGGAAGCAACATTTTCCCACACTTGGGGTGCATCTGTAGAGGTCAAAAACAGCGACAATAAGCATGATGGTAGTGGCCACTGTAAAATGCTTCCACACAAAGATCCTTTGGCTTGAGTCGCTTTGAGGGTCAGATTCCTTTACATCCTTTCATAACTTTGTATTCATTTAAAATGAAGCCCTAGAATTTTATGTTGTGGACTAGGATCATGAACTTTCATGAGCTACTGAGGTAAGTTCATGTGCCAGCTGTTCTGTGGAGAGGTGAAGGAACTATGGAATATAAACCAGTGGATCCAAATCTGTCTTTCCTGGAATGTCATCTAGTCAGACCTGCGCAGTCCCCTCACTGAGAACATGGAGACATCTTTGCCCACTGCTCACCTTCTTGCTGGCTCTACTTCTCGGAAAGAAATTTCAAAATGCAGAGAGGCATTCTATAGAGATTCTGGTTAGGGACCATCTGTCCTCATCCAGAGTCTGAAGTTTAATGCAGTTTCATGCAGTGTATTAAGTCATAGGGGGAATAAAAACTAATAGATTTGTTTCTTAAAAATAAACTCTTAATGACAGAAGTTAAACTTTTGTTCTAGTTCAAGGACATAGGATGACATGATAAAGTACTAGTTCAATAACCTCAAAGAATCACATACTGTGGGTCTTTTTGAAACTCAAGTGTGTATTTCACAATCACATTTGTGGAATAGAATGATGATGTATTATTCAAGAAGGGGGCGTTCTGACAAAACATCTATCCAAGTGACCAAAAGCCTAGCTTCGATAGTCATCATTGGGCTATTTTATGCTGCAGAGATAGAATTTCTATGCGTCATAGTGATTCACACGAAAGCTAGAATCTAGTATTAAAAGGAGTATTGATAGGTCCTACCTGATTGCATTGAGGCCTTAAAATTTACGTTCTTCTTGAGCTAACTATAATCGCACAGTCCTGATCATTAATAGTGCTGCCACATACTGTTCCCATTACCCTAGGCTGATTATAGCCAGCTCACAAATTTCCCCTTGAAAGTTTTCATTGAATGAAGCATTTAGGAGTGGGGCAAAGTAAAGCATGCTAATGTGACCATTTTTAAAATGAAGGATGTAGTGAGCCTCATTTGGATTTTATGGCAATGGCATAACATGAAAAAAAAATTATGAATTGCTGTGATTACTCTTAGATCCTTTATTCAACTCACATGTGAATAAAAGTACAGGGAGACCTTCTTTTAATATCCTCTGTCACGGGGGCTAGAAAAATGGACACATAATGCAAATTAAAAAGCAGAGAAAAATGCCCTGTATTTGAGCCAAAGAGTATCCAGTGGCATTTAGGGTCTGTAGCTTTCACAGAGCATTGTTGATGCTTCCTCACTGGGGAACTAGGAGCTGTGTTGGTTTTGCCTTTGGGCTCTTTATTTCTATAAAAACATGGGAGCCTGTTTTCTCACAGGTACTTTTTCCTGAGCTTGTTAATATTTACAGCAATCTGGACATTGTCGGCATGTACCAGGGCTATCCTTAAGAAAAGTGCAAAGTCTAAAATCGCCTAAACTTTGGATGGTTTCTGAAACCCCTAGCTCTTGGTCTGCTTGTGGTACTGCATCCTTGGTTATTTGGGAGCCAGTGGATATAATGATCCAGAAACTCCACCTTGTGAAACAATATGGGGCAAATGTGCTGGATTTGGTTCTCAAAGGCTGACCTGCTGCTGTGTACTGTTACGTGCCTGGCACATTGGAAGTGCTCAGGGAACAGGCCTTCTGTGTGGCCTGGGGAGAACATTATCTGCACAAGAGTTCTTAACGCACGATGCCTTTTCTATTATTCATGATGCAATCCCTTTTGGCCTGCAAAAAACAGTAAATGCCTCTCGCTTTTAATGACTTGTAAATCAAAACTGTTCTGTGGTTTGCGATGCCACTGGTTATTTCATTTGTGTTATCGTACCCTTCTGAAATTTCCACCAGAGAGAATCAGTTGGGAATTTCCAGGTGAGAGATGTAAATGATTAAAATGGGCACATAAAATTCAAAGAATTGAATGACCAGCTGGCATGGTATGGATGAGAACACTGTCCCGCTGGTCCAATCAAGGTTGATAGCTTTCTGAATCTCCTCTGGAGTCGAGTGAAATGGCTAGAACCTGGTTAAATGTTGAAAACAATTTCCTTCTTCAACTTGCGCCTATTCAAATTGATGGGGAAAGTTTTCTATTTGTTCATGTCTGGATTCCCGCTAGCAGCCAGCCCAGAGCCCTCTCCACACTGGGTGCTCGGGGCTGGGTTTTGACAGCCACCTCCTGTCCTGCTTGGCTGTTCCCTGGAGCTAGCCTCTAGCATGTCTGTTGCTTTGCTGCTCCTCTAGCCCCTGTGCCTGGGGTCCTTAGTGCAGTGCTCAGATAACCAGGTACATCCAAGTCCCCTGGAGGAAGGACTGGCTCAGTCTGTTCTTCAGGGACTGAGGGCAGAGGGGGAAAGGGGGTTGCTTGGCTGATAGTTTGTTTTGCAACTTGGAAAAAGTTCTTGAGAGCTATTTCACCATAGCATCAACATGGTTAATACCACTGAACTGTACACTTAAAAAAAATGGTTTAGGAGAGATTTACACATAAAGAGATACATTTGTCAGAATATATGAAACAGTGCACTAAGATCTATATATTGTTTGAGGTATAAATTACAGTTCTTCAGGACTGAATAAAAGGCAAAAAACCAAATGCAGGTCTGTGCCCCTGCTCCCAAGGTTTCTGTCGTCTGGCACAGGTCCTGGACTTTGCTTTTCTGTGCTGTGATGCTGATGCTGCAGTCTGGGGACCACACACTGAGTTGGCCTGATTTAGAGCTTTTCTGTGCTGCCACTGGGCATACCCTCAGTGTTTTGCTTCCCCCCACCCTCCATCCCCACCAGGCCCATAACTGCATAATTTGTGGGGAAAGCAAGGCAGTTTAGCAATTAGTGGCATTGAGTGTGGAGTCTGAAAGAATCGGTTATGTGGTACCATCGACTCTAGTGTCCTTGTGCTCACTTTCTGAGTAAAGGCATTTACCATGTGCGGAATGAGAAGAAATCCATCCCGCAGCACAAAGCACAAGTCAATAGTAAGTTAAGCTGTGGATACAGAAAGGCAGAATTTTATTCCTGGAGTGCAACGCCAGTTATGATAGAAGCAAATCACAGGCAGTAGAATTCCTTTAAGTTTTAAGGCATGGGATTATTTGATTTATTACTGGTTACAATGACCACCTTATTCTGTTTTATTTTGGAGCTGGAAGTGTTTGTAAAATTGTTTGGTTTTCATTAGGATATTAGATTTAAAAAATCCCCCATCTCCCCTAACTTTGTATCACCAAGAGGTTAAGCATAGTTAGATATGGCAGCAACCTTTTGGCCCCAGGGTAAGCTCACTTGTGGGGTTTTAGGGGAGATGGAATGCTCCTGCCTGGGGTGTTAGAGCCGACATCATGGTAAGGGAACTGGTTATTCAGAGAAATGGCAAGTGGTGGAATGAAGAGAAATTGAGAGAACATTAAACCTTAGGGCAACATTCTCTAAAGCACTTGCTGCCACAGTGGAAATGTTACTTTCTGTGGTGTCTAATATGGTAGCCAATAGCCACCTGGGACTGCCAATGCTTAAAATGTGGCTAGTGCCATTAAGGAACTGCTGATGGCCCCTTCCTCCACAAGTGCAGTAATTAGGATTTTATTTAATTTTATAAGCGACTGTTGCATGTGACTGTTTACCACTATTGGACGGTGAAAAGCATAGCATGAGAAATACCTATAGTCCTTTCTCAGTATTGGTGTGTGGGTGTGTGTGTTAGGGGGTTGGTCTAGGACTCCATCCATGAATGCTCAAGTCCCTTTTGTATAAAATGGTGCAGTATTTGCACATAACCTTTGCAAATCCTCCTATGTACCTAAAATCATTTCTAGGTTACTTCTACAGTGCAATGCTATGTAAATCGTGCTTATTGTTTGGGAATAAAGACAAAAGTCTGACATATTTAGTCTAGGTATGTTCCCCCCACACTGAATTTCCATCCCAGTTGGTTGAACCCTTGTATATGGATCCAAGAATAGAAGGCCCATTGCATCCTGTTGTCAGTCTAGGCAAGAGGAAACTCAGGTGAGGAGCTGGGGATGTGGGGGATTTGTGACCCAGGTCAGATTGAGAATCCTTCAATGTTGGGCTGAGTGGAATTCTTTTTTGGGGGGTGGATATGGTGCTGGGGATGGAACCTAGGGTCTTGATCATGCTAAGCATGTGCTTTACCACTGAGCTACATCTCCAGCCCCCACTAAAGACTTTTGATCAGAGATGAGGACATTTGGGGAAGAATGTTCTGGTGGTGCAGACCACATGAAGTCTGAGGAGGAGGGGTCTGGGATGAACCATGACCTGGGAAGACTTGAGGTCGTATACTATATGCCTGAGGCCTTAGGTGTGATAGCAGAAGAGACCAGGATGTGGGTGGGCCTATGCAAGTCCACTTGTGTGGCAACGTGAGTAGAGATTTAAGGGAGCAGATCATGCACAGACCCAGAGGAGGAAGAACAATTATGGGCAGATGCAAAGACCCTGAGGAGAGCATATCATCTATGTACCTGGGAATAGAAGGTGACTGGCAGGGTGAGGAGGATAAACCAGGAGAGAAGCTAGAAGTCCATAGGGAAGCATCCCATCCCATAGGGCCCATAGGCCACAGTCAGGACATTGAAGTTTCTTCTGAACAAAGGAGGGTTTTCTTAAAAATATTTATTAGTTGTAGTTTGACACAAAACCCTTATTTATTTATATGTGGTGCTGAGGATCAAACCCAGGGCCTCGCATGTGCTAGGCGAGCGCTCTACCGCTGAGCCTCAATTCCAGCCTCAAAGGAGGGTTTTGAGCATAGGAGTGGCCTTGGGCTGGAGTTGGTCACCTCTGCATGAGCCTCTCTGATCACCTTCTGCTTGGCCTTCATTGTGTGATCTTGTATAGTGTGTCCTTTCACTTTATTTAAATAAAGGCCTCATGGAGATGATGCATACACTGTAGAACTTACTCTCGGTGCACCATTCAACGGACTTTGGTGTTTTCACAGGTGTCGCCACCACAGCCAACTCTAGAGCATTCTCATGACCTCAAGAAGAAACCCTATACGCTTTAAGCTCTCTCCCCATGACCTGCATCCTCCCAGCCCTTGGTGACCATGAACCTACTTTGACTACGGATTTGCCCATGTTTCACTTAAACGGACTTACAACATGTGGCTCTTTGTGGCTGACCTTTTAAAGTGGGGTATTTATTTTGTTTGGTGTGTGCACTTAAATTTCCTTTATTTTTACTTAGTTTTATTCACTCATGGCTTGAAAAGTTTTATTCAATATATTATAAACCATCCTTTCTGTTGGGATCCTAGAAATGAGGGTCCGAGTCAGACAGGCTTCCTGTCATCGGGGTCATTTGGATCCGGGTAGGACAACAACCATGGGCCACCTCTCCTCCCAACTCCTGCCACATACTAACTGGTCACTCGGCAGTCTTTTCCCCCCAGTCCTGGAGGTGGCCTCTCAACCCGTGGCCTCCCCTAGACAGCACTGAATAATTGATGTCTCTCCATTGAAAGGGATTCGACAGTCCTGGTCCAGTTAGAGACCACACTGCAGTTGCATAAATTATAGCTGAGGGGTGCCAGAAGGGGTGTGTCCCAAGTTCCTTGGTGGGATGGAGGCTCCACCTCTACCCCTGTGAAATGTGGTTGAACTAAGTCTGGAAAGTCTTGAAGGATGAGTTGGAACTTGCCAGTGTGACCAGGACTGGGAGGAAGGAAGAAAGGTCTGGGCACTCCTCTAGAAGGTCGGCTGGTTGAATAGAGACCCCATCCAAGGCATCCTTATATCCTTATTGCAATTCCTCGCTCACAGGCATCCAGGGTGGCGGAGAGGAGAGTAACTCGGTGCCTGCTTGCCCTCTAGTGCCCCACCCTTAGGTCTCTGTCTTCAGTCATTGCTTTTCTTCTCCTCAGAGCTCCAGGAAGGCTAGATCAGTGTCTTCAAGAGTTTCTTCCTAGCTTTCCTGAACATTCTAGGGAATTGTGGATGGCTACTCATGTCCACAGTGCCTGTCACCTTTAGACCATAGCCAGTCCTGTTGGAACCATCGATGTGTATTGCTGCCTGTGTTTGTCCTTTCCTGGTGTAGCCAGGTCTGGGGAGTGATGCTGCCTTATAATCAGGGCCTGAACTGTGTGGGGAGAGTGGCTTATTGCAGCCCCAGAGCCCTCAGAGTCGGGGGAACTACTGGGGTGGCTTCATGCACCTTCCCGAGGGGTGCTGCTGGAGGAGGCTGCAGCTCCACAGGGGGAGGCAGGTGTGTGGACAGTGTCACCACAACATGCCATGGTGTACCCAGCATGAAAGTCACAGGCCTCAAGGGGACATTATTGCCCGTCTATGAACCAGCCCCTGGCTTGGCACCTTACATGCATTGTCTTGTTGTGACTTCTCAGATGTGGCCTGTGCCATCTCCACTTCATAGAGGAGACCGAACCAGCCTTATAGGTGGAAGGTGGTGGCTTCAAACACAGCTCAGAGCTTTCCCTCTTGTTCACTGTCCCCTGAAGCCTGGTGTTCATCTTTTTTTTTTTTTTTTTGTCATGACTTTTATCCCCATGCTAACAAGCTTTTGTAATCTAGACTGCTCGTGCAACACCTGGATTAGGGCCGTGGGGTCCTTGATCCTTGACTCCACACAGCTTGGCTCTCGGGAAGCCCTTGGCCATGTCACCAATTCAGTGCTGGCTTTGTTCTTCACGTGCCAGCCTTTTGCCCCTTGAGGTAATGTTGTGAAGTACCTGACACCGCGTGTGGCACCCAGTCGGCCCTTTGCATCTCTTGGGACGCTTCCCTTTCCCCAGCTACAGGCTGATGCTAACAGAAGGTGCCTGTTGGCTTTGCCAGATCCTGCATCCTGCATGCTGGCTGTCATTACCGTCCCTGGCATGCTGCAGAGCCACAAGTGCAAGTTGGTGGCCTTCCCTCCCCTCCGTTTCCTTTTTGGCCTTTTGGTTTTCTTTATGCCTTCTTGATCATTTTCCCTCTTTTGTTTAAAAAAAAAAAAAAGACTAGAGTCTGTTTTCTAAGCAGATACATGGAAGTGAGACACGCTGCTGTTTCCCATGAATGCTTCCCTCAAATGCTTTATAAGGAACACCTGTCCATCCCCTTGGGATAATTGTTCCTGTTGTTCTTGGCTGATGATAAATGCCCCCCTCTCTCCCCTCCCTAGAAGTGACTTCCTTTTACCTTCCAGGGTGTGTTTTATTTAAAATTAACCTTTCTGCAGGTCGGCCCCTTTGCTCAGGAAGAGCATCTGTCCTTCCAGTCTATGAGAGCCAAGTGTGGTAAATGTGTGTGTATGTGTGGTTAGCGCAAGAAGGCCAGCTCATCCACTGGGAGGCAGCAGAAGGATTGTGATGTCAATGGCAACCAACTCAGCATCTCCAAAAATGGCAGTGGGGACCAGCCTGCTGTGTGGGCTTGCTCACACTCGGACCTGTCAAGGATTAAGAGCCAGCCTGTCCATCGGGTTCCATTGAACCTACCTCCAAATGGCAACATAAGATCCCCTAAATAATAGTGGTGGCCTTCAGGGCACAGTGAGTCACCTGGATCGGAAGAGACTCCACACGGAGGGTGGTACATGCACAGGAGTCTTCAACAGCTGCCCTGCATCAGGGCCCAGGGGCAACTGCTGTGCAAGATCCCTTCCGAGACGCATTCACGGCATCTGTCCCCGGCATGACTTCTGACCTAAGGGGAGAATCCTTCCTCACAACTGAAAAACCCTCCACCTCGAAAGGATGGCCCATTTTGGGGGACTTAGAGGCAGGCACAACAGAAACCCTTCCAGAGGAGAAATCCCGCCTGTGCTAAGAATGAGCATGACAGTAGGTGGATGGGGACAGCCATTTTTATTCATAGGACAAATTGTATGTCTTTGTGTCCTTGATCACCTTCTCAAGCATGTAATAGTGAATGCCTTGCACTTGGGTACTCATGGGGTAGGGGTTTCTCGGGGCACCAGGGTGCGTGGGAAAGCCAGGTGGAACTTGCTGAGCTTTGGCAGTTTGGCACGCTGGGCCTTGCCGATGTTACTGGAATGTACACGAGGGGAACCGGGTCCTCAGACGCGACTGTGCCAGTTTTCATGATGTTGGGCTGTTTGGTGGGGCTTCTTGGAATGTAAAATACTGCTGATGTGAAGATACACTGTAGAATTATGTAATGATTGTGAAAATTTGGTTCGACATGCAACGAATAGAAAATGACTAGAGAGGAAAGGGACCAAGTCCCTGGCCTGATGAGTTCTGTAAGTGTTGTCAACAGTAGTAACTGAATATCAGTTCGCTGGTTGGTCCCTGGGCACTTATATAACTCTTAGACACTCAGGTCCCCTCACTTCTCTTCCAATATTCTCTGCGCAGGTTTTATCACCTTTGTCCCCCATTTACCTGATCCTGCAGTGGCCCTTGGCCTCCATCTATGTCTGTTTCACACTAACTTTTCCTTGAACTCCCCTCATCTGTGGGCACACCAGCGTCTCTCAACTTAGTCCCTAGTGAATAAAAAGTGTCCTTGCTCTGGTGGCCGTACCCCCTGTGATGGTGTGTAGCTGTGGAACTGGGAGGCTGTCCGTGAGGGTGTGGCATTCCCTGGGGGGGGGTCCTCTGCCTTGCTGTTACTGTGTGTGACAATCTCTCATTGGAGGATATCTGAGAAAGGTGCTGTGTCATCTCTTATACCTTCCACCTGCCTTTCCGTGACCCAGAATACCTTAAAATTCTTTTTAAAGGGCTGGGGGTGATTGCCATGATTATTATAATATCATGAATAGCTAATAAAAATAAACAAAAAATAAAGGATTGGGGGTGGAGCTGAGTGGTTGAGTATGTCTAGAATGCACAAGGCTTTGGGTTTAATTCCTAGCACTACCGAAAAATTTTAACCTGCTAGGTTTCTCTATTTTCCTCTAAGGATAATACCCAGAAATGTTGGGTCTTGTCCAGTGCCAGGGTTCTTTAGTGTAGCTCAACTCATGCCAGCTCCTCCTTCCCAAGGTAACTGTATCGTGGTGGTGGAGGAAGTTGCCAGGCTTTACAGTGGATCAAACTGCAGTGTGCTCGATGCTGGAAGAGAATTTGACGTCCATTCTTACTGTGTTATCTGTCCTTGGCACGAGGTATTCAGGACAGTTGCAGATCACTTGAAATCAAAGGATTATTTTTCTGAAAATATTGTCTGTTGAAGAATATCTATTCAGGCTGAGTGCAGTGGCACATGCTTTTGTTATCCCAGTGGCTTGGGAGTCTGAGGCAGGAGGATTGAGAGTTCAAAGCTAGCCTCAACAGCGAGGTGCTAAGCAACTTCGTGTAAACCGGGTCTTAAATAAAATGCAAAATAGGGCTGGGGATGTGGCTCAGTGGTTGAGGGCCCCTGAGTTCAATCCCTAGTAACACCCCCCCACACACACCAAATGAATGCTTATTCAGGATGCTTATTTCCTTGGGTAAAAATGACTTTAGGAGCTCATCTTAGTCCTTTACCCCTGCATGTCTGATTTAAGGGCTCCGGCATGCATGAACTCCCCATTATAAGGCATAAAGTACCTTTGTAAGGGTAATGCCATCACATAGGCCTCTACCATTGCCGCAGTCCGGCTGCAGCAAAATAGCTGGGGGTGACGAATAACTTGTGCACATTGATACAGCAGGAATGGGAGCCGTTTATTGTAGGGCAACAGAGCTATTTATACATTTTGCACAGCTTATCTTAATTAGCATAAACTAGATACATCAATCAACCAATAAGGAATCTCCACACTTAATGGCTCACTTTTGTTACTTCTCAAACCACTCCCTCTGACATTTTGCCAGGCACCATCCAGACTTGTTTACAAACTCTAACATTTCTCTGGCAAAATACCAGGTGTTATTTTTGACTTATTTACAGACCTTAACATACCATGATGTCTCTCAAGTCTAACCCAGGAGGATTCAGCCCTTTAAGATGTTAGGTCGTTGGGATGTACAGATACAGCAGGGAGTCAATCCATCAAACCGCCGTTGGCCCTAGCTCTCTACTGGCCAGGACTTGGGAGAAGGCAGGGTCACCGAGGGAGGAAGAGCAGGTGGAGTAGAAAGGGGTGACATGGTGAGGCTCCAGGAAGTGAGGAGTCCTTGTGAGGGTGTGGGGTGGAGTGAGGCCTACCACTGGGAAGTATACTCTGCATGTGAGCATCTGCTTGGTGGCTTTTCCTGGAACAGACCTAAATTGTAATTAAGTTACATACATGTATCCAATAAAAAGATAGGATTCCTTCTTGCTTGAAATTTGCATTTGTATTGAAGAATTGAGATTTTTGTTAAAAATAAACATTGAAAGCAATGATAAATGTTTCTCCTTCACCCATGTCCCCAGTGAGAAGACTGTTGGGGCCGTACAACCTAATACAAGTCAGTTTTCCCTCTGGCTCTGTTCTGGGTCGTAGTTTCATGCCCTGTCTCCTCCTCTTGGATGAGACGAGCAGGTCAGTGGTAAAGGGCGGGTGTGGGCTTGCCTCTGTTCTCACTCCATATCTTACATGGTCTCACCATTGATCCTTAAGAGGCCTGAGGTCAGCTTCGAGACTAAGAAGAGCTCTGGGCACACTCTTTAGAAAAATGCCTAGATGCGTAAGTTTTCATAAGATGTGAGATGGTGGTAGGTATCTTAAGGACTGTCCATGGGGCCTTTGCTGTCAAAAGCCTTTGCTTGGAGCCTTGCTGGGCCACCAAGGAATGCCCTAAATTAGCCCCTAACCTCCCTAGGAAACCTTTTCCTCTTCATCAGTTTTCACTTGCTTTGCCCCCTATTTGCTAACAGGCATGAGTCACTTGATATTTGTAGCACTGCATACCCCGAAGTGCTCGTGTGGTAAGAAATATTGAGTCATAATTTTTGTTTTTATTAAAAATCTCATTTTTCCAAAGCCTGCTTCTCATTAAAACAAATTTTAATTTCATTTCATCTTTTCGTCTATGTACATTTTTGCGGCTGGACCGGCTCATCTGTAAAGATCTCTGGGGGAGTAGGAATCTGAGCTTGCCTCTTGCTAAGTCGTAGAAATTTGATTAGCATTATGAAACCACTTTGGATGCCCATTTTTCTTCCGGGATGGAGAGACACCATTCTGCCACCTTCAATCACTTCCAGTCTGATGTTATTGCTTTGTAGGTGAAAATCCATAGATTTGGAGAATGTGGGCATGCAAGTGTACCCAGGAGAGACGTGGGATGTCATGAGGGAGGGAGGGCCTGGATGTGGGTGAGCACGTGGACTTGACACAAAAGTAACACTTGGAGTGAGTGACAGATATTCATATCTTTGGATTCCACATTAGAATAGAAGAATCAACAGACCCTTGACCAAAAAAGAGTCCCTTTAAACCTCTATCAGAGCTGGGTCTTCAGATCCCCTGTACTGCCTCCTAGTGGTGAGCAGTTTGTGGGCTCTAACAGGTGTCTGTCTTCATGGCCAGTCGGCCAGCTGGGTTCTCCCCACTTTCCTGTCAACACAGACTTGGACCTACATGGAGACTACTCCGCCTTTCCTGCAGATGGACTGAGCTTTGGTGTGGCTGGAACAATGTGTCCTCCCGTGGGCTTTCCTCCCTTGGCAGGACATCAGGGCCTCCAGGAGCTGTGGACACCAGTTACTCTGGATGAGTCAGCTCTGGGCCCTGTGCACCAGCCTTAATCTCTGCTGAAGCCAGTCTTTGAGAAGAACATTCCAAAAGAGGGTGGGTGGGTGGGGGGGAGACCCGTGAAGTTGATTTTAAGTAGGAACCTGAGAAGTGTGCTCTCATGAGTGAGTGCGCTTGGTTTCATGTGGCAAGGTCTTAAATGGGGCTAAGCTGGGTTTAATTTTTGAGATGGGTAGATGGCAGAGCATGGTCCTCTGTAAACATGTCACACCAAGTGTGGCTGTGAATGGGAAGGATGAAGATCTCCCTGTGCACTGGCTTGTGGGCAAATGGAAATCCAGTTTTCAGAAGAAAGAATGGTTGGTTTGCTTCACAAACCTCGCTTGAGCTATTGATTTATTTAGTTTGCAGTCTTTTTTTGTGAGAGCAACTAATTTCAAGCAGGAATAATTGCACTAGAAACATACTTACCTATCTTGTTGAGATGGTAAGGATTTCACAGCCCAACTTTGCCCCTGATGGTTTGGTTTGATTTTTTTTGTTGTTGTTGTTCTTTTGTCCCCCAAAGCAGAATGCCAGGCACTGCCCTGTCCTTCCCCTACTGGCCCTGGGATGAGGGGATTGATGACTCAGGTCACCACCATCCCTCTTTGGAGTATTGGTAAGGGACAGCAGCATGTGTGTGTGTGTTAGGCTGGACAATTGCAAACATCTCAGTCATTGAAATCTTCATTAGATGTAAGATATTCCATCGAGGGAGGTTAATGTCACCTTTGCCACTGGGAAACGTGTTTGAGCTCTCTGATTCCAGTGGTGTCGGTTTGGAAATGCAAGCTCGTGGTGAACCGAATTCAGAGCAGGGAGAGTCGGGTGGGCAGACAAATCCTGGCCTTGGCCATTCAGACACACAGCCACATTGGCCTTGGTGTAGTGATAACCACTGAACCACAGAAGAAGGGAGTAGCAATGAGAAGCTGGCAAAGAGGCAGGGCAGCCTCTGGGCTCCCGACTTCCCTATGTAGAGTCAGGGCAGCCCCCGTCTCCAACTTCCCCTCAGGCATTCTTTTCTAGGACAGGTTCCTCAGGTGTTTCGGCATATTCTAGCAAAGCAGACTGCCATCGATGTCCTTCCTGTAGCACCCATTCTGAGCAGGCTGGAGAACCAGACGCATAATGGAGGTGAACTCCCACTTGAACCCTGCGGGTTTCATTGAGGCCTTCCCAACCATCTTCCCAGAACTGAGATTGTTTTCGAGGTGATTAAGGATAATTTGAAGTTTGTCTGTTACATTGAAATTTAAAAAATGTCTACCCCAGGCTGGAAGGAGCACCATGATTCCCTCCTTTTGGAGTGTTGGTCAGGGACAGCCAGCATGTGTGTGTTAGGCTGGGCAGTTTCAAGCCCCTTGATCATTAAGATAGTCTGTGTCTACTAGACATCTCTTTAGACATGGGATGTTCTAAGGAGGTTAATAAATCATTGGTTTATGCATGAACTTTAGACAAGTCTGTATCATTTTATATTTAATACCTTTGACCTCCTGCATTTATGTTTGACCTGTCATTCATAACTGGAAACAAATCTATAATATTCTGTGGAGTACTTTTGCTTACAGATAAGCAAGTACCATAACACAGGAAAATATGGAGCAGTGGAATGGGGTCACTTCTAGCAGAATTTCAGGACAGCTTTACCCTCATGGCCAGAGTTCTTGATACTTGGGTATTGGATGATTTTTATATTCAGTAAGTCCCTCTTGCACATTTTGTTGATTAACTTGCCAATTTTCTATGTCACTTGGAATTTGAGTCCAGCAATTGGATGCATAAATTTGCATTGAGGAAAGTGGAATATACATCCAATATGAATCCCCATAGTTTCAAGAGGTTTTTTTCTGAAATTTTCTTTCTCTTCTCAAATTAATGCCAATTCTGAGATTTGCATTTGCCCTAGTTATCCTGATTTGAGTCAAAATAACCTGAGCAAATTTTTCCATAGATATGGTAATTTTAGTCCCAGGAGAATCTAATACTTATTTGTAAACAGAAAAATTTGCCTCTTATATAAAGTGTCGTGGGTCATACAAGTTAAATAGTTTTTGGCGCTAGGCAAGATTAGGGAGCTCATGCCCATATGCTATGGTTAGTTTTTTGAAGAGCAGGAAGCAGGGGGCTTTTTGTTTGTTTTAGTTGGGAACCATCATTAGTTCACGAGGGTCATTCACAGGGATGACAAAGGGGAGGTGAGAGGCCATGTGCGATGGCCAAGGCATGGGGCCTGAAGTGAAGGTCTCTTTTTATGCCCATGGCCAGTAGGCCTGGTGTACAGAGAACTTCTTCCTGAGCCTGGGCTCCTTTTGTGATTAAGCACGAGTTCATATGCTATGTTTCTAACTTCTAACAGACCAGCTGGTGATTTTTAATGATGCTTTCATTTTAGCCAAACTCAGGCCCTGAATTGGTTTTGTCCGAAGATGAAAAAACTGACAATGAAGATAAGGAAGAGACAGAGTTGGGCGTCATGGAGGATCATCGCAGTATAATTCTTCACCTCATTTCACAGCTCAAACTTGGAATGGATTTGACCAAGGTAGGTTGGCTGACCACGATTGGATTTGGAAACGGTTGTCTGGGTTCTGCCCTGGTCCTTCTGGTCATTTACCCATTCTTTTCACTTTGGTGAGTTGGAGAAAAGACCAGCACTGATTTCCAAGTGTTAAATGTTTCAGATTAATTGGAAAATATATATGTATGTATATAATATTACATATCATGTGTTATATACGTGTACTATATATATTACCTGTATTGAATATATTACATAACACAAGTATTATATAACACATAACACATGGGGTCTCACTGTGCTGCTGAGGCTGGGCTCAAAGCCCTGGGCTCAGGTGTTCCTCCTGCTTCAGCCACTAGAGTCCTGAGGCTATAGGTGTGTGCCGCTGTACCTGGCCAGAAAGGTCATTCTTGCATGAACACCCACCTTTAGAGTGGAGAGCATTGCGTTTGACTTCCTGGAGGATCTGCTGCTTGCACAAGGCAGGGAACATTAGAAAAAGCATATGAGAGGATCAGGAACACCAAGGTGACGTTTCCCCACTGTATTCTAGAGATTAAGTGACCTGAAGAGCTGGCTATGTCCAGGGACATGGAAATCAAGGCCTTTATGCATGCCCCCACCTCACAGCCTGCTGCTAACTGTCATTAACCATTGTAGTCCCCAAGGACAGCCTTGTGGGTGACCCAGATCTCATTGTCCACACATGAAGAAATGAACCTGCCAGTGAGTAGGTTCCTGGTGCCGAGTGCATGCAGGATTCTTCTTCATCTGGATCCTTCATTTAGCATCCTAAATGTTGGTGATAGGTTGAGGGTCCCATAAGCTTCTTCCTTCACCTTGGGGCCATGGCCATTCTGAAGGTATTATGGTTTGAATATGAGGTGTCCCCCCAGAAAGCTCATGTTAGATAATGAAGGAAGGTTCAGAGGTGAAATGATTAGATTATGAGAACTGTAACCTCCTCAGTGGATTAATCCATTTGACGGATTAGCAATTTGAAGGGATAACTAGGTGGTAACTGTAGGCAGGTAAGGCACTGGGGAAGGTCATTGGGATTGTGCCCTTGGGGATTATATTTCGTCCCTGGCTTTTCTGTCTCTGCTTTACGGTGGCTGCCACAAGCTGAAACACTTTTCTCTGCCACATCCTTCTGCCATGATATTCTGATTCACATCAGGCCCAGAGCAATGGAGTTCCCCCATCATGGGATGAAACTGTGAGCCCCAAATAAATTTTCCTTCTCTAAGTTGTTCTCATCAGGTATTTTGGTCATGATGGCAAAAAGCTAACACGGGTAGCAAGCAGGAAAGGCAACCTTGCACGTGGCTGGCTGGTCCTGTGTCATCTGGGATACTGAGAGGTGGTGGAGAGAGCGTGGGTCCTGCAGTTTGGCCTGTCATGACAACTGCCTACAAGAGTGGTGTGAGAATTGGAGGTGGTATGCAGGGGACCCGGCATGGAGCTGTTCTCCTGAAGAGCGTGTCTACATTATTATCATTACAAAACATTGCAGCAGGGCCATATGTGGTATGTAGAGAGCAGCACCCAGGAAACAGGCAGACGTGACCTGCTGGGGAGGGTAAGCTGGGGATGGAAGTGCTGGGTTCTGAAGGCCAGCCAGAAAAATGAAGGTGTACCCCATGTGGTCGGCACCACTGAAGGGCCTTGGCTTGTCTGGCTGTGGTGAAGGGCCTGAACTTCACAAGTTCACTTCAGAATGGGCTGGAAGCCAGAGATTAGAGGGGGAAGCCCCAGGGGTGTAATTCTTTGAAGAGGAAGATGACAGAACATGGTGACTGACCACTTAGAAATAGGAGAGAGGCAGAGGAGACGGGAGCCTCAAAGATGACAGAGAAACCTTTCTTTGAAATGTTTTTGTAGGTGTGGATGTGAGTGTGCCTGACATTCTGGGAGACTGCGCCACTTTAAATAAAACAGTGGGCTCACGCTGAGGATGCCAGACAGGAAGCTCCCTCTTTGCCCTTCTCCTCCCTCTGCGTGGCTGTTCCCCGTCTTTGTACCAAGCCAGGAAGACCTACTTTCTGTCCTGCCTCCTGAAATTTCAGTCTTCTAGCTGTACAATGGTCACCACTTTCCTACTAGAAAATTCTTGGCTGTCTTTAAAAAAAAAAAAAAAAAAAACTGCCTGGTTTTTGGTTTTTATTGTGGATGGTGTAGACAGATGGAACTTGAGTTAAAGTCTGATGGCAGCAATAATGAACACAAAATGTAAGCTAAAAGCTAAAATCGGTGTGTCCACACCATGACCATTAGTTACTTGTAAAAACCAATTGAGTGGGGCAGATGATGATTTTTCTAAAACATGACATGCATTAGAAAATGAGTGCACTGCTCCTGAGACTTTTAGTTCTACTGATACACATGTGCTGGGTCACAACGAAAAACATGGTCTCATTGTGGATAGTATTAAAACTTTGCAAAACTTGGCCAGAATCTTGGAGGTTAGAGGAGAGGGGCTAAGAGAAAAATAATTTAGGTCAGATATGGATGATAAAATGCTAAGGGGACTGTAATGGCATGCTGAGCAGCTTTACATTATGGCTCTCCTGTTTTAAAATGAAGATATGATTCAAACTGTGCATTTTATATTTATTTCATTAGGCTATGATTGCTTTGCATTTGTGGAGCAGTGGCCCTACTCATAAAAGAGCAAATGTTGCATTTCTTCAAAACTTGGTTGAGTACCTGAAAAAAATTTTCCAGTCTTTTTTTTTTTTTTTTTTAGCCTAGCTGGCTTTGCTGGGAAGAAGCTGTTCTCCAAAAACCAGGGGGAAATGTGACAAGCTGAAATACCTAGGAGAGCAACAGATGGCCTTGCTGTGGTCCCATGGGATTTCTTGCTTGTGTTGCTTTGCATCATAAAGAGGTTGAGGACATTATCCCCACCGTCTCTTTTCTTCTTGGCTCTTACCATGTCATTAAGCTAAGCTTGTGCTAAATTAACAATGGAAGGTCTTAGCCGGAATGGAGTGCCTCATGGGGGGCCCCTACCCTGGAGACAGAACAGTCTTTGGTTCCAGACAAAGCTCTAGTCTCTCTCCATAAAGCAAGAATACTTGTTGACACATTAACAAAATCAAGATCAGCCTGGGCACACATGGCTGCATCTGCTTTAGTTAACCACGGTCACTGAACAGACCAGTTTTATGGGCAAGTGACCTGTGGGGGACTCACAGAACCCCATGCTCAGAAGAGCACCATGCTTGATTTAAGCTCTGCTGTCACTCCTTGAAATTCTTTGATTTTTGCATAAGGGGACTCCCATGTTCAGTTTTCACTGGGCCCCACAAAGTTCTGAGTGAGTCCTAAGAGGGTGGATGTGGGAGGAAAGGTGTTCATTTAGGTGTGCATTTAGGTTGCATCTGAGGGATGACCCATATGAACGGGAGGAAGGGTGTTCCCGGAGGAGGGAACCACATGGGAGAAAGGCAAAGCCAGGCTCTGCTGCCGAGTGGTATGGTTGATGTGGAGTGATGAGCAGAGTCGGAGCCTGCTGAGCACATGTGATCCTAAGGCAATGGGAAGCCATGAGAGGGTTTGAGCAGGTGAGAAACATGTTCACTCTCGGGTAACAGTGTTGAGCTTGGGGCATGGGATTATTTTCATTTTCAGGAAGAGATACGAAAAGCAGCACTTAACAATAAGTATGTCTGCTCATCTGACATGTGTTTATTGAACACTGTCAATGCTAGGCATGTTCTGGATGCTGGGTGTGCTACAAAGCACTCAAAACTCCTGCCTTGATGGAGTTTGTGCAGTGATGGAGGGAGATGGACAAGAAACAAGAGGGAGAGTGAAGGGCAAGCAAAGGGAGATAGGAAGTGGATAGCAGACCAGTGACAGGTGAGGAGACTGGGATGGGGCATGCGCGCTCAGATACACTGGTCAGAGCAGGATTCTCTCACGAAACGTTGAGTTCAGACCAGACTAAAATGAGGGAGTCAACTATGTGAGTGGAGGGGACCGTGAGCAAAAGAGGCCCAAGATAGATCTCCTACATTTGAGGACGAGCAGGGAGACCAGGATCGGAGAGAACTGGGTAGGGTGGTCTGGAGGCCTGGTTGATGAGACAAGGGGGACTGCTTGGATCATAGGGACTTGGGGATATTTTAAGAATCGGTGGTGTTCTGAGTGATGCGGTTGGCCACTGGAGGGTTTTGAGCAAAGGAATATGTGGCCTTCTTTGTATTTTTAAAGGATCCTTTAGACTCTGATATGGAAATTGGACTGAGATCGGGGACTTGGGTGGGTCCAGCAGGGGCAAGGGTGATGGTGGCAGAAGCAGATCCTGGATAGTCTTAGAAGATAACGCCAGCTGGATTTGCATATGAGCCTGAGGAGCAGCAGGAGAAAGAGGACCAAAAGGTGACTCTAAGGTTTTAGCCTGAGCAAGTAAGAAAATAATAGTTACTGTTTGTTTCAATTATCTATCACTAATAACTAACCACCCCAAGACTTAAAGGCCTAAAACAGTAACTGTTTTATTTGTTCATGGTTGTGCAACCTAGGAAGAGTTCAGCAAGGTGGTTCTTCTGGTGGATTTGCCGTTGGTTACTCATGTGCCTGTCATCAGTTGGTGGGTTGGTTGTGAGCTGGACTTGGCTGACAGAGCCTGGCCCCTCTCTCCATGAAGTCTTCTTTCTTTTTTGGTGGTGCTGGGAATTGAACCTAGAGCCCCACCATGCTGAACATGTGCCCCACCACTTAGCCACATCCCTAGCCCCTACCATGAAGTCTTGAGACCTCTCTTTCTCCCTGGATTCTTTACACACAGTTTCTCCAGTTGGTAGCCAGACGTCTTGCATGGTGAATCCAGGCTCGCAAGAGGGTAAAAGTGGACACTGATGAGCCTTCTTAAGACATAGGCCACAAATTGGCATAAGATCACTTCTGCTCTGTCGAGTAAAGTAAGTCACGCATTCTGATTGAAGAGGACTGTGTAGGAGTGTGGATTCCAGGAGATATGGGGTTCATGGAAGGCCACCAACATAACAAGTTGCCTCTCTGTTACCGAGCAGACGAGTATGGGAAGAGCAGGTTGGGGTTGTTGGGGGCTATCACACATGCCATCTTGGATCCATTAGCTTTGACATACCCATTCACTGGAAACTCAAGTCTAGAGGACATGTGGGCAGCTGGGTATACAAGTCACAGTTCATGACAAAGTGCCCGTATAGGCTTGAGAAGAAGCAACGTGTGGATGGCTTTCAAATCCCTGTGTCTGGTGAATTCCTCTAGACGGAGGGAGTCCTAGGGGGAAATTCTAGTCCAGAGCCCTGGGATACTCCAACATGTACAGCAGAGCAAAGGCTATTAAGAGGGTTCAGTTGGTGAAGTAAGGCAGAAACCACAGGAACATGATGTCCTGGAAGCTGCATGACATATTTCATGAGCATAAGAGTGATCAACTGTGGCAAATTGCTGCATGTGAGTTTTAAAGAATGGGACCTGTGAATGACCCTGGAGTGGGCTCGAGGGAGAATGGGGGAAAAGGAGTACAGCGACCAAGCAGAGGCAGTTCACATTCCAGCTTCCTATTCAGCTATTGTAAGTTATAAAACCCTCAGTTTCCTCATCTGTAAAATGGCTTAGTTGTACCTACATAGGTTTCTGGGAAGCTTATACAAGATAACGTACAATGTGAGTACTGTGTCCTGGCGTGAAATCTGTAGTTTCAGTCTGAAACATTTCACAGTTTTTAAAACTTGTTATATATAATGATTTCTTCTCCTCTGAGCAGTTACCTTAATTGATTATCTATGGAAGCACCAGAAATAGGCCCAGACTGGTTCTGGTCACTGGGTGGCCATGTTTTCAACGTTGTCACTGAGATATTATGTGACAAGTTTGTGTCTAATCTCGGTTCACTTTATCTCCCTGGTTTCCTAATGAGGTTTCTGATCCATGATTATAATAACAGCACAGAGTGAGAATTTCCTATGTGCTGGGAAGGTGCTGGATACTCGGGAAAAACCTTGGAGGATGGTATCCCGATCTCCCCTGTTCCTTAGCTGAGGGATTGCATCTTAGACGACCTCTCCAAGGACACCCACTGGTAGCTGCCAAGGAATGAAGCTCTTCCTCTTGTGGGCTGGAGAGCAGGATTCGGAAGAAATAAATGGATAATTTTTAACAGAGCTCTCTCTCTATGGCAGATATCTTCTTGGGGAAGTAAAATTTAATTTCAAACCCTTCACATTCAAAAAATTTAACAAATGCCTTTTATGATATTCCAGATGGGTGTAAAGGGCACATTAAGGAAACCCTGGGGACAGGTTGGCTAAATAAAAAAGCAACAAACCCAAACCACAGCTTCTGGCAGGCTGACTTATCTACCCTCTATTTTGTAAGGTTGGATTTTTGTGCACTTTCCTGGTTTTCTGAAAGTGTTACATAAATGAACCTCAGTGGGTGGTCTTGGTCTCTTTGCTTGCTAGTTTGCACTGGGTGTTTGCCGGCCTCTAGAAGACTCCCAACGTGGTTAAGTGATGGTTCTTTGAAGAAAATTACACCTGCTCTCTGTGGTCCTTCTCAAGGACCTGACATGCTCTTTCTTGAAGGGAGGGAACTTGTACTCTTTTGCCTTCCCAGCGGCAGGTGAGGTGGGGTAGGTGAGTGAGCATTTATTTCAGATTTCTAAGTCTAAGAGCCCAGACTGAAGTGTAGTAGTTACTTCTAGATTGATGCAACTCTAAATGTAATTATTGCTGGAGTCCCTAGTGCAGGTTGCCTTCTCTCCCCGCCCCCTCCAAAGTAGTTCATTGTCTTCATTATGTTAATGGGAGGGAAGGCAGTCCTTATTGATGGCTCAATAAATCTGCAGCAGCGATTTAGGCCATTTGGATGCCATGAGTCTGAACAGCTGGGCCATCACTCACCCTCTGTCGGAGGCAGACAGCCCAATTAGTACTCAGCACTGCTCTGCTCTGTATCCCCAGTGTCCACCACCCAAAAAGATGAGGGAAAGAAACAACCAGATGATTAAATGACTTGTTTGCAGATGCATCCAAGAAAAGGATGAGGGGTGGGGTCCCAAGAGATTTTATGAGGGAAAGAAATCAGGCCAGACAGGGAAACCCATTTTAATGAGAAGGATGACATCTCATCCTAAGTGTTCATGTGCTGCTTCTTGAAGTCAATCTGGTATTCTGCCCAAACACTAGTGACACATGCCGCCAGGAGATGAGAAAGGGTAGTCATCCCACCCCGACCCCATTCTGCCACAGCTCTCCAGGTAGGCTGCTCTTTCTTCAGCTCTGGCAAAGCCAGACCTACTGGGTCTGCTCCATTGAGCCCACTCTGAAACCTGCAGTCCCGGGAGGGTTGTTTCATTTTCTGATCTACAGTAAAGGTGTAAGAATCGAACAGTGGATTCCTGCTTAGTCTACACATTCATCATTTTGCGCTCTGTGCGTCTTCTGCCTTCTGCTCTGCCAACCTCCCCTCCCCCACCTCTTTCCATTTCTCTCTAGTGTTCCACCTCTCTCCCCCTCCCTACCCCTCACATGCCATGGGTGTAGGTGTACGCTTATTCTGTAGTGAACCCTTTTAGAGGACGCTGCAGATATTGTGATGATTCCTCCCTAACCTTTCAAGTGAGTGTCTGCTGAGAGCAAAGACATTACTCATATGAAATACATCCGTTCATCATGTGTGGGATGCTCAGCCTTGACACAGTACTATTGCACATAGAGCCTGTGGTAAAAATTCTCCTGAACTGCCCCAGTAATTGCCTCTTTGGAGCTATGTTTTTAAAAATCCAGGATCCAATCCAAATTATGACAGTTGGGTATCATGTCTCTTTAGTTTTCTTTAATCTAGAAAACTCCTCCGCCTTTTTTCTTCTTTCATAGCAGGGACGTTTCTGATGAGTCCAGCTCACTGTTTTGCAGAATGTTTCTCACTGTGGATTTGCATAGTCACACAGTTGGGCAGTCATGCCATGCAGATGCTGTGTAGCAAGGACTTTTTTGACTGTCTCATGAAGATATGACAGGGTGTTGTAGACTAGGCTACAGGATTCCTTCTGGAGACTTTTGAAGGTCATTACCTGAAGCTGTCAATTCTTTGGTCTCCAAGCTGTCTGACAGGATCTGATTTGGTGTGGGGCAAACCTGGTTTGAGCCGACTCAATTCACAAGTCACTCAGCACATTTTATTTATTTTTTTTAGTGTGTGAGTGGTGCTAGGGACTGAACTTGGGGCTTTCTGCATGCTAGGCATTATAATAGGCAAGTGCTCTACCACTGAGCTACACCCTCAACCCTGAGCAAACATTTGTAATGCCTCAGTTCTGTAGTTCATTGCCCCAGAAAACATCTTCCTGAACTATACTGTCTTAGCTGCCTTCAGCATGCTCCCTGCGCAGAATTCCCAAGAAGGAGTGGGATTATTCTGGTGTTCCTTGAGAGAAGCAGCAACTAGAAACGGCCTGGCATAGTGTAAAGTATTGAACTCACTATGCAAAAGCACCTGCATTTGGAAGTAGGAGGGGATGACCTTATGTGTCAAAGGAAGTAAAAGTATGTCTTAAGGTGACTTACAGGTTTGTCTTGTTTTATGCTAGGTACTAGGGACTCGGGTGTCTGCCTCCAGGAGCTTGCAGCCTGGAAACATGTATATTAGTAAGAGCAAAGAGTATCATCAGAAATAAGCGTGGGATGCATTGAAGGGTATAAAGAGGGATAGCTTGGCCTTGGGAGCAAGGATTGTCAGGAAAAGCCTCATAGAGGAAGCAGCCCTGAAGTAGAACAGCTATTTTATCGAGACAAGGCTGCAGAGATGTCATAAGAGGAAATGCAGCGAATGTTGGGGAGAGGAGGCTATGAAGGGCAGATTGAGGGCAAAAATCAAGGACATAGCATGAGGCTTTGGGGAGGTGGAGCCAGATTGAACTTTATATCTTAGATTTTGGAAAGATGATTCTGTTGAGGGTGTGGAGAAGAGCTAACGGGGGGCCTGATAGGAGGTTGGAGGGCCGGTTGGGTAGCAACAGGGAGGAGGTGCACTGTTGTGTCCTTTCTTCACCACCAGTGGTCTCCCCGTCATCTGAAATGTTTGATAGGATTCAGGGTGGTGGGTTTCTTGCTGTGCTGGGGAGGGTAGAATGCTCTAGAAATATGGGGGCTTTTGTCCCTCTGTCTCTGGGCTAACTCCTTCCCCTGCTTTATAATCAGTGACAGCGGATGGGTGGCCAGGCTTTTAAGTCCAGTGAAACTCCATCTCCTTTGAAGGAAAGAGCACGTGGACACGAGGCAGAAGCACAGTCATGGTGTGTCCATGGGTGGCCTGTGGCCTAGGCCCAGTGTCTTCTCTCCCTTCTTCCCAGCCTCTGTCCCTCATCTGTGACACCAGGGCATGGAACTACATAAGCTCCAAGATCCCTTTTGATTGTGACGTTCAATAATTTGTGGTTTTTAGTGGAATTCTTTCGTGTTTTTAATTCTTAAGCTTCCGAGTTCAGATGCACTGCCTAAATTAAGAGAAATGCCTTAAATCATGCCCTTTTCAGAAAGCACATAATTAGAGAGTAAATATTGTAGCAGGCCTGGTTCTTTTATTATCGTTTCAATCTTGGATGCTAACATGAGAATACTTGCCCCGGAGATGGAATGTTGCTGGAGAAGCCTGGTTTCCTGCCTTAGGGGGGCAGGGTGGGCAATGTCAGCCAGGTCCCCAGAGCTGCTTTTCTGATGTGAGATCCCAGAGCTGGTTGATGCCTGTGTGGTTCTGCCTGTCCCTCCCCAGCTGTCTCGAGGGCCTTCTAAGCAAAAAAGAAGGGAATGGGGCCATCTGGGGATGGTAGGCAGGACAGTGGTTTCCCTTTTTCTTCATGATCAATTTGCCCTCACTGGGGCTTTCCAGTTTCTTAAATCCACAATCTGTGCTACGTCCAGGTGGAGTTAGAGGGGAATCCTTGAGTGAGGTGGGGGAGGGAGAGGGAAGGGTGGTGAGGTTGGGGGCTGTTTTGCTGCCTGTTAAGTCTGCCACTGGACACCTGTGAGGGGGGGAAGAGCACCACAGATGGACCCAGGGAAGCCTCTTTGGAAGTGCAGCCCCTGAGCGTACAATGATGGCCCTGAAGGATGACTTGTCCCCACAAAAATAATAGCCACTAGCAGAGGTGGCATCTGCTACACACTTTTCCTGGCCCACTGAAATCCTCAGGCAGCTGGAGTTTTGATTTTTGTCAAGTTGTGGCTAAAAGAAAATTAGAAAATCTCCATTGATTTGCACAGTTACATTTTAATTAACGTTTCCCCTTCCTGTATATTAAAGCAAAGCAGACACTATAGAGATATTTAAAGCACTTAATCATCTAGAGACGCGTTAACATTTGGAATCTTTATGGATTTACATGTATTGTGTTACATGTTCAATTTTATATCTTGCTGCCTTTCACTTGGCAAATGCACGAAGACAGTCTTTAAATGAACGATAAATAGCTTTACATGGTGTCTACCAAGCCTTGCTTCTCTTGTGGGCTGAGCTTTTGCTAGTCCCTATGAAATCGCTGTGCTTTGCAGGTCTCACCTGTCTGTGATTCTGAACAGTTTCTCTCTAGACATTTCTTCCTTCTCTTGTTTCCACATCATTTGTAAGGAAAGTCTTCAGAAAGCTGACAAGTTACAGATCTGTAAGTCCGTGTGCTATTTACAATCAGTTGTTATACATCCAAGTGTTCATGGGGCGTAAGGACTACATAAAGGAAGGACACAGTTGATCATGTTAAGAGGAGTGTGAACTGGCTGTGTGACATTGGTCAACTCTCTTGAACCTGGTGGGGCCCCTCTGCCTTTAACATGGAGAGGGGAAATGTGCAGGGGAGAGCCAGCTGGTCTGAGCTGGTGCCAGCTTCACTATCCTGTGCGTTCTTGCTAGAAGAGCAAGATGAGATGGTTCAGGTTAAAGAAGTTAGATGTGTGAGTTTCTTTTTCTTTCTTTTTTTTTAAGTATTGGAGATTTAACCCAGGGCTTGCACATGCTAGGCAAGCACTCTATCATTGAGCTGCATCCCCAGCCCAAGTTAGATGTGTTTTACAGTTAAGTGGGTGGAATACTAACACCCAACAACCAGGTTACATTACAACAACTCTGGAGCATGAGAAATAGACTCTCTCCTTTCCCTGACGGTAATGAGTTACCAGTTTCCCAGGTTCAGAATGCCTTTTGTTTACTTTATGGATGTATATATTTATTGTGCTGTACTGGGTTTTGAACCTAGGGGTGCTACACCCCCAACCCTATTTTATTTTGAGATAGGATCTCACCAAGTTGCCCAGGCTGGCCTCGAACTTGGGATCCTCCTACCTCTGGCCCCAAGCAGTTGGGATTATAGGCGTGCACCCCTGCACCCAACTCCATTTGTTTTAAATGGACTTTAGGCTTTTGGGGTTGTGGAGCTCTATAGCATTTATCTGCTGATTGGGTCACCTCCCAGATCCCTGCTTCCATCACGTTGGGTTATATATATGCCAATCTTTTGATGGATCCTCAAAAAGACACCTTTGGTGGTGGAGGGTCCTGGTCTGCCTTGGCCCCCTTTGGTGCAGCAGCAACAAGCCACGTCATTCATATTCAGATACCCCCAGGACTGTGCCTGATGGCGGGAGGAATATGGAAAAGCCCTTCTGGGTGGTTTCTTCATGTCTTCCAATAATGGAGTGAGAAGAGGCGTGTGTGAGGAGAGCCGCGGCAGTGGAGAGACAGACACAGGCTGTTGTCTTGGCCCAAAGAGGAAAATCGCTCAGAACAGTCTGGTCCGTGAAGCTGGGTTCACGTGGATGCTGCTGCTGCCATTTCTAATTTCCTCAGTGTCATTTCCCTCGGTGTGTCATGGTGCCAATCAAAAGGAACTTTTCCCCGGTTTGGGCCATTTTGAATTTGTGTGGTGGTGGCTGCAGCCCCTTTTTCAGTGAAATCACAGGGACTCTTGTCTGCCCCTCTGTCCTTCAGGTGGTGCTTCCCACGTTCATTCTGGAGAAGAGATCCTTGCTGGAGATGTATGCAGACTTTATGGCGCACCCTGACCTCCTGCTGGCCATCACTGCCGGGGCCACGCCAGAGGAGAGAGTTATTTGTTTCGTGGAGTATTATCTCACAGCCTTCCATGAGGGCCGCAAGGGGGCCTTGGCCAAGAAGCCCTACAACCCCATCATCGGGGAGACGTTTCACTGCTCCTGGGAAGTCCCCAAGGACAAGGTCAAGACCAAAAGGACTGCTCCCCCGTCTCCTTCCAGTGATCATGAACAAATAGTGGCTGATGACCCTTCCAAAAGCTACAAATTAAGGTTTGTGGCTGAGCAAGTATCCCATCACCCACCCATCTCCTGCTTCTACTGTGAGTGCAAGGAGAAGAGACTGTGCGTCAACACTCACGTATGGACCAAAAGCAAGTTCATGGGCATGTCCGTGGGGGTCTCTATGATAGGGGAAGGTAAGCTATGTTGCGTGTTGGAATTCGGCTTTTACCCAGTGATATTTGTGTACTAAGAGATGATTGATTTGTGGGGGTTTGTGCTCATCTTTTGGAATTGAGGAGTGAATGGGAAAGGCGGCTGGATTTTGAACAGGTCTATTAGTTTCCCAGTGGGGCCAAGGTGATGGACAAGGTGAGAGGCAGCTGTTCGCCCCACCAGCTGCCCACCTGGGTCTGCACACATTGTGCATGCCTACAGACCACTCGACGTGTACTTTTTTCTTTCGGCTTTGCGTGAATATTAGAGCTAGCTCCAAATCTGGGAAAACACATTTTTATTCATCCTTACTGATGTGCTGGCTCATAGACAATGAGGATAATAGGGCTGCCTATTCAGAAGCTGCTCATAAAAATTCCCAAGGCAAATCTTTTGACTCTGTGCTAGAAATTCTGAAGCGAGAACATGGTATAATCACACCACTGGTGGATTGCAAGTCCCTATTTTAGCAAATAGCTGTGAATGAAGTTTATTCATTGTTTGAAGAAACCTATAATAATCCTTGTTAAATTGAAGTGTCTGTGTTAGTGGGGCTCTTGAACTTTTTGGAGTTGCATATCCCTTTGAGACTCTAAGACTAACTCTCTTCCCAGAAGAAAAATTAATACAAAATTTGGCTTTTAGTGTTAGGGAATATGTGGCTCTTTGGAAGTCTCACCAAATCCCATGGTATAGGAACACCTTTCATTTATTGAGCACATTTTTACTGAGCACCTACTCGAGGCTAGGCAATGTCTTAGGAGCTGTGGTGGAGACTTGAGTAAACAAAAGTCAAACGATGTGGTGAGTTTTTGGGTTTTATTTATTTATTTATTTGCAGTACTGGAGATTTAACAGGTCTGTTAGTTTCCCAGTGAGGCCAAGGAGATGGACAAGGTGGGAGGCAGCTGTTCACCCTACCAACTGCCCACCTGGGCCTGCACATGCTAGGCAAGCACTCGATCACTGAGCTACATCCCCATCCAACCCACCTATATCCTTGTGAAGCTTCTGTTCTAGTTTTTATTTTTTAGTTTTAGGTTTAGGTGGACAAAATATCTTTATTTTTATGTGATGCTGAGGATTGAACCCAGTGTCCCAATCATGCTAGGTGAGCACTCTACCACTGAGCCACAACCCCAGCCCTGCTTCTGTTCTATCTTTTGGGGGAAATAAATGCATGCATCAGTCATGTGCTGTGTTGAAAGATGGTAAGTGATACAGAGAAAAATAAAGCAGGGGCAGGGACTAAGGGAGCTTTTAGGTGGAGTGGTTGGCCTGGAAGTTTTCACTGAGAAGGTGACATTTGATCAAAGACCCCAAGGGGGAAAAGAATGGCCTCTTGGACTGTCATGGGAGGAGTGTGTAGGCAAGAAAGCAAAGCAAGGGCCCAGAGGCAGGATGGTCCTTGCATGGCTGGTAGGAGACAGGAAGCCCAGGGGGCTTGGAGCAGGGTGACCAGGAATGGAGAGGCAAGGTCAGAGCCATGACTGTGGCTGGATTGTGGAGTGCTCTGTTGACTCCTACACTGAGTGAGCTGCAAAGCTAGTGCAGTGTGCTGTGTGATCTGACTTGTGTTCAGCAAAATCTCTTTCGCTTTTTGACAGTAAATCATGGGGGCCAAAGGTGGGAGCCAGGAAGCCAGTTAACAGGTAATGAGACTAGGCAGGAGATGATGGTGCTTGGACCAGGTGGAGGAAGTAACATGTGGAAGGGTCCCTATGTTAGTCAGTTTTCCATAACTGTGATAAGATAACTGAAAAAAATCAAAGGAGGAAAAAAGTTTATTTTGGCTCATGGTTTGAGAAGTTTCAGTCCATGGACAGTTGGCTCCATGGCTTTTGAGCCTGTGATGAGGCTGACCATTGTAGCAAAGAGCTTGTGGTAGAACAAAGCTCACCTCATGGTGGCCAGGAAACAGGAAGGGGTTAGGATTTCAGTATCCCCTCAATTACGCCCCCAATGACCTCACTTCCTTCCACTAGGTCCCACCTCCAAGGGTGCCACCATCTCTTAGCTGTACCACAGGCTGTTGACTTAGTCTTGAGCATATGAGTCTTTGAGATTGTTTAAGACCTGGATGTGTAAGTGGAACCAAGAGGGTTTGCCTCTGGTTCACACATGGGCTATGAGAGCAGGGATCGCTAAGGTTTTAGTTTTGATACTATGGATTGAACCTAGGGGTACCCCTACCGAGCACCCCCAGCTTTATTTTTTGAGATGGGGGTTTTACTAAGTTGCCAAGGCTGGTTCTTGCGATCTCCTGAGCAGCTGGGATTATGGGTGTACATCACCAATGCCCACCTTGCTCAGATGTTTGACCCAAACAGCTGTGAAGGATGGAATAGCTATTGATTGAGGGCTGGTGCAGGGGAAGTGAGTGTGGAGGCGGAGTGTAGAACCTCAGTCTGGTTGTATTACGGTTTAGAAGCTCAGGTGGGATGAGTGAACAATTGTACATTCAGGCTGCAGTTCCGGGGACATCCTGGCTGAAGTAAAAATCTTGTTATTTAAGGCCTTGAGACTAATGAGGTTGTTATGTGTCTGTATGTGAAGAGGTTCAAGAGACGGGAACAACCAGCCAGCAAGACAGAGGCATTTGGACTGAGACGTGGGAGAATAGACCAGTGGAGGTCATTGGCAAGCTTGATGGCAGTTGCCAGTAGAGGAGTCCTAGTGAAAATCTAATGGAATAAATTCAAGAAGGAATGGGAGGAGAGGGGATTGGATCAGTGAGTAAATACAGATGACTCTTATTAATATTTTTACACTATTTAGGAAAAACAAAAAACCAAAAATGTATTCTTGGGTTCCACGTGTGTGTGTGTGTGACTGGGATGTAGATGAAATGCTGCTCTCATTTGTAGATAAGATGGCAATCCCCAGAACACCCACAAGTGCTCAGTGTCAGGTTGGGCCTTCACCGGGCTCCATGCACCCTGGGTTGTCATTGCCATAGTCCAGTATTCAGTTTGTGCTGCGCTGATTGTTCCTTCCTCTCAAGGATCAGTTGGAATCGAGAAATTCGGCAAAAAAAAAGACTCATCTACTTGTGAAGGAGCCAGGGACTCGTCTGTCACCAGCATGACCTCAGGCCCCCTAGTTTTATGCCTTCACCATTTTCCAATGGGGAAATTCCAATGACTGGACGGTCAGGTTTTCCTACTGTGGAAAGGGGCAGAGGCATCAGAACTGTCCCCCCCCCCCCCGCCCTCAAGGAGTTGTTTTTACCAAAGATGATGGAACCTTGTAGCTGAAAGAGAATTTGTTTGTTTCAAGCCCCAGGATTTCATCTGTGCTGTAGAAAAGGTGAATCTCCTTAGAGGGGCTCAGACCATGAGGAGCAAAGGGTATGAGGGGCGAGGCTTCTACCCCAACAACCCCCCACCCATCTTGATCATCTGTATCCAACTTTACCTGATTACGTGGTGGGTTTCTCTATAAGAGTTCAATTCAAAAGGATTTAGTTGCTTCAAGATGCACAGAAAACCTCTGATAAGCTGGCTGTCCCTTGTTTTACCTATGAGGAACCTGATGGAGGCAACTCACCCAGGTGTATTGTATTGTGGGTGTCCTAGGTACAACACCCAACCTGTCTTCTGCCCCATGATGAGGCAGTGAAGAGAGATTCAGGGCAGGTGCTGCTCTAGGGAAGTTTTAAACTTTTTCCCTCAGAAGGTTTGATAATAAAATGAACTGACAATAGGCAGATTAACTGGGGGGAAAAAAAGAAATTTTATCAATATGCATAAGCTCAGGACTCATACTTGAAATAAGACACAAAGGGAGGACTAGGAAGATGGAGCTGGGTTGTCTCTGGAGATGAAGTCTCTTGTGTAACAGCCACCCGTGGCCATTGCTGTCTGGGCTAGGGGTCAGACCTCAATCTTCTTGATGAAGAAAGAGGTCCTTCCTAAGCCCATAGGGTATATCAAATAGAACAGCTAGAGGTAAGTTTCTTTTTACAAAAGGACTACTTTCAGAGCCATTCTGTGTCTGCAGTTCTGAATAGCCACCTTAAAATCTGCTTAAGAAGTATATTGAGGGTGGTTTACTTTGAACTTCCTCTCTGGGGTGTCCTCAAGTTCATACCTCTCTGATCTGTGCATGAGAAATCAGAATCTTCTTGAAAGTTCAGGAAGAGAACTGAGGTCCCAAACCCTGGAATGTGTGGAGGCGTGACCAGGTGCAGGGAAAGGCAGGGTGGTGGCTAGTTAGTGAACTGTAGGGGTCCTATGATAACAGATAGGGCAGCTGAGGCCTGTTGATGTGAAGCTGCGAAAACAAACTTGAATGGGCTATGTGGGGTAGACTTGAAGGACTGGGCATGTCCCCACAAGCCTCTCTTCTGACCCAGTGCCTGCTTATTCTCCTAAACTCGGCCTTCTCCCCAGAACAAGGGAGAAGGAGCTGTCCCTGTGTAGCATTGTTTGGGTTAAAGCCACATAGCAGGGTCCTACAGGTGTGCCTCAGCCCAGGCTGTGGACATGAGCCGAGAGCTCAGGGAGAAGATGCTGAGAACTCCCTGTGGGAGCTTTATGTTCCCATTGATTCATATCTGTGGGTTTGTAATGAGAAATGGGACCAGCATTAATCTTGATTTTGACTTATCTGGGGCTCTGTTTTCATAGGTCGCTCAGGGTCTGCCTCATACTCTGAGGATTATACTGGTAAAATTGTTTCCAATATTTAAACACAAAAATTAGTATTCAGGATGACTCTTATTCTGTTTGATTTTATACTTTAAATTTCCCACATAATCAGTTCTTTAAAGCTGACATGTTTGTTTGCTAGAGAAGGTAGAGAAGGCATTCACACCTGCAGTTATATTTGTCGTATGTGCGCAGATGATTCCTTGACTTATACACTGTTGTAAGTCTGCCTCCTTATCTACAGTGCTGGCAGCTCAGATAAATGTCTTGGTTTTTCCATTCATTCATCTGCAAAATGACTGGCACTGTCCCTAGGGGTTCCAGCAGAAGTCATAGCACACAGATATCCCCCACCTTCAGCTCACACCCAGTGGGATCAGACAGAAGACAAGATGCCTGCATGTAGTCTGCATGCCTCCGGCAACAAAGCAGAGGCAGACGGTGAAGAGTGGGTAGGGGCAGGATGAAGCCGTTGGGAGGACCTTAAGATCAAGAGAATTTGAGTGTCGGCCTGAACAGGTGAGGGAGTCAGTTGATGGCTTAAGGGACGCTTCAGACGAAAACAGGACAATAGCTGTGAGACTGGAGCATGTCGTTGGGGTTCTGAGGACTTGCGGGGGGGGGCACTGTGGCTGTAGCAAAGGGGCAGAGGAGATGAGATGGGGAGGTAGATCTTGAGGTCTTTTCTAGGGGAAGGGGAGAATGACAGGATTTTGGCTCTTAGTGAGAATGGGAGTCCCTGGAAGGCAGACGTGATTCTAGTCGCATCAGTGGGACTGCTGAAGTGCTGAAGGTGGGAGTGGGGATTGCACAGGTAACAGCAGAGAGAGAAGTTGTTCATTTTTCCTCCTTCCTACACACATGCATGAGCAGAGTTTATATCTGGGATTAGTCAGAATATGTGCTTGGCAAATATGATCTCTTGATAAAACCAAATAGGTTTCCTGGTATGTAAGAGAATATTCACCTTCCTTACTGGAGTTTTCTCTGTACTCAGCAGAAATGTTTGTTGCTATTAATCAAGACGTGAGAAAACCAGATTCTCAGATTGGAGTGTAGAGTAGATATCTCCCAGTCTGTGGGACCCTAAGCACAGCTTTTTTTTTTTTTTTTGCAATTGGATAAATATCTGGAAATTTTGTATAAAGGTAAAGATTTGCACCAGAAAATTCACCAGAGAAACCCAGCCTTTCCGTGATGTCCAAGGAGCTTGCTTCCTTTCTGATAATGGCCCCTGCCTGCCTCCTCCACTCACAGCTGTGGCTCTGGCAGGGAGGCGGGTGTGCATGGGTTCCCCTGTGTGCCTGTTTTAATACTGGTTCTTCCTTTCTGGCACAGTTGCCCCCACCCCTGTCTCTGTGAGTTGTTGGTTGCCATTCCTCTTCTGTCCCAGCCCTTCCACTTAACACCAAGCCTTCTCCCAGAACACATGGTCTCCTTTCATGGCCTCTGGACCTGTCCTTACGTGAGTGATGAGGTCCTTCGAGCTCTGCTCTGTCTCCTGAAGTCCACAGGAGATCTGTAATGTCTTAGGATCCCTACTGTCTGGTCCCAGCAGGCCATGTGCAAGGGCTTTAATTCCCTGCACAGCCCTGGCACACACCTAATGTCCTGGGTGATAAGCTGTTTGATGCCCTCTCCTTGGGCCCTCAGGTGTCGCCATTGCTGAAACAGAATTGAATCTGCTGTTCCTGCCTTTTTTTCTTCTTCTTCTTCCAAAAATTCTGCTCAGAGCTTCTCAGTGGAGTGCTGAGTTCAAAAAGAAGATTCTAGAGAGAAACTTTGGAAGGTCTCTCTCCCTGGTCACTGGCTCTCCTCTCCCTGTATTCCTGCTGTGGGTGGACCTGGACAGGGACACCACTGATTGGTTTGGGTGAAACCTAAAGTTCCCCCTGGTCCTTTCAGTAGCCATACCCCATTTTCCTTCCTAGTTATCAGGTGTGCCCTTTGTCACACGTGGTCTTATTTTTCACACACACACCAAAAAACAACCAACAACAAAAAAGAATCCCAAGCACTGTATATTCCTATAGTCCCAGAGGCTTGCCAGGGCTGAGGCATGAGGATTGAGAGTTCAAAGCCAGCCTTAGCAACAGTAAGTTGCTAAGCAACTTGGTGATACCCTGTCTGTAGGTAAAATACTAATAGGGATGAGGATGTGGTCAGTGGTCGAATGCCTGAGTTCAATCCCAAGTACAAAAAAAAAAAAAAAATCCTCAAATATCAAAGCAGAAGGTTCTGGTTCCTGCACACAGGGGATCTTTCCACCAATTCCCTGCATATTCCACAAATTTATTGATTGGGTTTGAGATAACGTTCTTCCCAATCCTTCACTTTAAAAATTATATCTTAGTTGGGGCCAACTTGAAATATTGAGGGTAAATGCGTGGACTTATCTCTCAAATTCTCACATTGGCTGTGGCTCATTAGACTCTTATAATGCTTCCCTGTGCCATGGGCTCATTGAGGTTGCAATTCAGAGAGCACTCCCCCACTGCTGACTTGAGCCAAGATGCTGTTCAGGGAATTGGGGGCATATGTCCTTAGCAAGGACAGCTTCACTAACCCTGTGAAGCCTCACTGCAGGGAGCTGAGCTGCCCTCAACTGTTCTTCCAACTGAACATTTTGGGGGAGCCCAAAATGCCAGGATCAACACCCAGAAACTTGCTGAAGCCCTTCAGAGTCTGGGAGGGAGTTGGGGCTGCTGGAGGTCGGGTGGGCTGGGGGGTGAGGAGCTCCCAGCCACCGGGTCTGCAGATACTCCCAGAGTACTGTCTGTAGTGTCCAGGGTAGATATCCTATTGGAATATTTGATTTGAGATTGGGTATAGAACTATTTTAAGTGGATCAGCTTGAAAATTAATCATGCTTTGCCTTATGTTTATTGCTAAGTCAGTTTGTAGAATTTCAAATGAAAATTTCCCAGCCCGAGGACTACACCACAGCACCGTTGATTACTTGGCATATTTCAACTTCTCTCAGCTCCTGAGCCAAATGAAGTAACTTTCATTTGCAATCCCATTTGTAAGTCTAATTTTAATATTGTGTTTATTCATATTAAGGACAGAATTTCTTTTTTTAAATAACCCTACCCCCCCCCCCAAAAAAAAAAAAAAACCAACCCGCAGTGAGTACTACGTTGGCATCATCACAAGTGATTTAATGAATGAAAATACATTTGGGGATATTCAAAAAAGAGCCCAAGGAATGTGATTTTTGTCAATGTCTTCATATCAGTTTAGCTCTGGGGCTCACTGACTTCTGAGGATGTGAGGGAAATTTCTCTGTGGTTTGGAAGACATTTTTCTGTAGACCAGTGGAGTTGGGGGTTGTGTGATGTTATCTCTTATGTAAACATCATGTTTCAAAACATCTTTTCCAGTGCAGAGCACTAGTCCACATGTGAAGACCAAAGTATTTTGACAAATGATTTTTTAAAAAAATCTAAGGTAAAATAGTAATTCTGTCAACTGGAAGAACACAGGATATATCCATTTTTCAGGATAGATAGTTTTTACCCTGGGACAAATAGGTTAAAATTATACTGTATGAAATTTGCATTTAGATTCTAAAGAAAAGAATCAGTCCTGGCAGTGGCACACATCTATGATCCTGGAGGCTTGGTAGGCTGAGGCAGGAGGATTGCAAGTTCAAAGCCAGCCTCAGCAACTTTTAGTGAGGCCCTGTCTCTAAATAAAATATATAATTTTTTTAAAAGGTCTGGGGATGTGGCTCAGTGGTTAAGTGCCCCTGGGTTCAACCCTCAGAAAAAAAAAATGAACAAACAAAAAACCAGAAACACAAACTACAGAGAAATCTATGCAGTATATAATTTGTCCAGCTTAGCTTTCATTTGAAGAAAGGAGTTCTGAAGTATCTTTGAAGTTTCATCAGTTGAAAGTCCTCCAAAAAGAGAACTATTGAGGAACTTGGTGTTGGAAAAGAAAAGCTTCCTCAGTTTTTTTTGAGGGAATAACTTTAAAAATAGTTAAATGGTGTTAAAATTAAGAGTTACACTTGTCAGCCGAGGGCCAAGTAATCCCAGTGGCTTTGGAGGCTGAGGCAGGAGGATCACAAGTTCAAAGCCAGTTTCAGCAACGTAGGCCCTAAGCAACTCAGACTTTGTTTCAAAATTTTTTAAAAAATGATCTGGGAATGTGGCTCAGTAGCTAAATGCCCCTGGGTACCAAACGGGGAAAAGTGGGGGGGAGTTAATTTATCACCAATTTTTAACATTGTTGTTACATCTGAAATAAGCTTATGTACTGGTTTAAAAAAAAAATCACCACCACCCTTCACATAACCCACCAACACTCAAAGTTTCCATTTGATTGCCAAGTGTCAATGTCGTGGCATTATTGCACATGCCTGTAATCCCAGCACCTTGGCAGACTGAGGCAGGATGATTTCAAGTTCAAAGCCAGCCTCAGCAATTTAGTGAAACCCTAAGCAACTCAGCAAGACCCTGTCTCTAAATAAAATATTTTTGAAAAGGGTTGGGGATGTGGCTCAGTTGTTAAGTGCCCCTAGGTTCAATCCCAGGTACAAAAATAAACAAACAAACAAACCCATTAAAAAAAATCCTGCCATAGAGAGTTATTGGGAAGGGAGGAGGAATGAGGATGTTAAACCTCAGGATGCAGTTAGTGGAGTTTGAGATTCGCCTTCTGTCTTCACTTCAGCCTTAGAGTATACACACCATTATTCCTGTGTCAGATGAAGAAACTAAGTTGCAGAGAAGTTAAGATCTGCAGTGAGGGAGTGAGGGTGTGGCTAGTGGCAGAGCACTTGGCTAGCACGTGAGGCCCTGGATTCCATCCCTAGCACTGCCAAAAACAAGAAAAAGAAAAATGCTGCTGCTTTGTCTACTCTCTAATCCTGCCCATATGAGTGGGAGCAACCCCCAAATCCTTTCTTCCTGGGTGGTCTCAGTTCCTGGACAGGTCCTGTGTGAACATCCCTCCACATGGTGGTGGTGGAGGGTGGATCTAGAACAGCATGTCACCTTGGGTTTACAGAACCAGTCGTCTGTTTTATGGGCTGGGAACTGACTGTAATGGACTTAATGGAGAGCCAAGCGTGTTGTGTCTACTGTAGCTCGTGGGCAGTTAAAGGAATTTTCAAGGGTGAGTGGATTTATAGTCAAATGCATCTTGGTGTTGACTTTGGAAACCAAGAGTAATGATAGTGCCTCTGTATAAATTTGCCCCATCTCTGCTCTTGCTCCCCGGCAAGCTCAAAGTTCGTTACTCTCCCATTGCTCCTATCCTCCCTCTTTTTCCTCTCCCCTTTCCCTCCCTGTCCCTATCTCTGACTCTAGCTCTAGTTGACTTAGATGTCTACTAGCTAAGAGAAGAGTAGCGATCAGCCAAATTGCTTACCTGGATTTGATTTCTTCCTGTTTATATTAATTCAATAATTATAGCTATATAAGATAGTTTTGAGGCTTACAGGACATGGTGATTAGGAGTCCATGGGAAAGTGGCATCCAGGAAGTGCTTACACATTGGAGCCTTGGGCACAGTCTTTGCTTGTTACAGTGGAGGAACCACAAGCCCAGGGAGGGAATTTTACGAACTACCTCTGGTCACCTATGTTAGCCTCCCTGGGGGCTCACAGTGCCCTTGATCATGACTTGGCCTGGCCTGAGCCAGGTTATTAGCATGGGAGAGTTTGCTTAGGGAGCGGAGCCTGCAGTGCTGGAATGGGGTGCTGTAGAGGAGCCACCTTAGAATGGCCCTGGTACTGATCTCGGGCTCTCTGTGGGACCTCTGTACACAAACCACACAGCAGCCCTGGGAGCGTGTGTGTTTTAGAATGGGCATCTTGGCCATGGTGAGAAGTGTGGCCTCTCCCCTGGGAAGATGGATAAACCCACCTAATTCTGAGTTGAGAGGATTAACACCCCTCCAAGCCCAGTTATTGGGTCCTCAGTTGGAGAACCACTGATCTAGTGGTATGTGGGTGGATGTCCTCCACCCCAGTTGCCAGCAGCAGGTGTAGTCTCTGATTTTTCAAACTTTGGGAACCATTGTGGTGTCTTGATATTACAAGGCAAAACTCCTTAAGGTGTCTTAGAAGCTTTTTAAAGTTAAGACCTAGCTGCTGCTGATCTGGACAGCCTCTGCACACCACCTGAGGCTCTTTTATCAGCCTCTCCAGGTCACCAGAAGCTTCCCATCGCAGGGCCTTTACATACACTCTTTCAACTCTTACTGGCTCAAGTGATGTAGGAGAGATGAGGCTGGACACTCAAGGAATAAGCAGGAAGCAGGTTTATTGGCTGCAGTGGTCCAGAGTGAGGTGCCTGCCTAAAAAAAATATCTCTGGGCCTTGAGTCTGGAAATTCTTTGAACTTCATATCCAGTGTGTGTGTGTGTGTGGGGGGGGCATTGAAGATTTACATGACGAGCTTTTCCATTGTTTTGCATTAGTCAGAGGTTTTGCAAGTTTTACCACAAAAGCAGAAGTACCATCATCAAGCCCAACTTTGCTTTTGCAAGACAGATCCATTTAGTTATCACCAAAAAAAGGAAGTCCTAACCCACATGGAGTTTTTTGCAGAATTTTTTGCTGATATTCTGTTAATAAGAACAATTAAGGTGAGGGTCTCTGGAGAAGCTTAATGAAGATTCTTTGGAGGAGGGGGCACCACTACACAAGTGTCCCTTAGGTAGCCCTTCCTTTCCAAGTCAGCTCTTCCTGTTTGGAGGCCTTGTTGGCACTGGGCACCTCTCCCTTCTGCCTTTATCACAATTACAATTTTGTGTGTGATGATTAATTAACATCCAGCATTCTCTTTGGCTCCCTGAGGGCAGAACGTGCATCCCTCTGTCTAGTTCGTGGTGTCTTCTCGGTGCCCCTCGCAGTACCTGGTACACAGCAAAGCACATGGCAGGTGGGAGGCCGACCTCTGGGCGGTGGGAGTCATGGCATCTGGCAGGAGCCTCGTCGATTACCTATCGATGGCCCCTTTCCCACCTTCGTTTGCCTGACTGCCCCCCTCTCTTCCTGGAGGTGTGCTGAGGCTCCTGGAACACGGAGAGGAATACGTCTTCACACTGCCCAGTGCTTACGCACGGTCCATCCTCACGATCCCGTGGGTGGAGCTCGGAGGAAAGGTCAGCATCAACTGCGCCAAGACCGGGTACTCCGCGACCGTGACGTTCCACACCAAGCCCTTCTACGGCGGGAAAGTACACAGGTGGGATGCGGCTTTGTCTTATCACAATGCCCGAGTTTCCTTTCCCATTAGAGGGCCAGATTCCAGCCGTGCGTGGCATGAGCTGGAAATGAAGATAAAGTTAATAGTTCTTTAGCAAGAGGCTTCTCTTTCCCTGCTTCACGGGGGCTGCTTTTGGAGCCCACCCCACTCTAGATGGATGCAGAAAGCTTTGGCCAGGCATTTGTATAGCACATTCCAGAGAATAAAAGGCACTCTTTTTTTTTTTTCTTTTGGAACTGAGGTTCGAACCCAGGGCTTTGAGAGTGCAAGGCAGATGCTTTGCCACTGTGCTACATCCCAGCCCAAAAGGCACTTCTGTTTGTTATGATAGGCTCTTCCTTTTGAAGATAGGCTCTTCTTTTTGAGGCCACAGTTTTTGTTTCTCTGCTCTGAAATGATTTGATCTGTGAGTCCAGATATGGCCTGGGAGTTTCTGGTTTCTTGTTCAGTTGGACCTATTAATATTCCTGAATCCTGGGTCATGTACCTGTGAGTTAGAGACTCTCCCCCTCCCCTTTTATAAGCTGGGGAAACCCGAGTCTTAAACAGAAGGAGGAGAGGTCGCCTGTTTGAAGAAGCACAAAGTGGTTTTTATGGTGCCAGCAATCAAAAAAAAACAAAACAAAATCTTTTAGAGCAGACCTACTCTATGCACAAGCATCCATCTTTGCCCTTTTCCTTAGAAAAACACAAGGACATTTACAGTGGCATGCTGAAGCTGGCATACACTGGTTCACAAGAGCTGACCATTTCTTCCAGGCTGGACATCCATGACACCGTGCTGGTAGTGGAAATACCACAGGAATGACAAAAGCATGCGGGGCTGGTGTTTCCCTTCACAGGGAGCCAGTTGTTAAACGCTGACCAGCACACCATTCATATCTCCCACTGTGGACTTCATACTTGGGGCTGACCCTCTGCCTTGCCACCTAGGAGCTGGGACAGTTTTCAGGCTCGGGGAGAATGCTCCCAAGCCTGTATTAGAACTTGAAATTCTGCTTGAGCTGGACTGTCAGATATAGAGAAGCTTATCCCTCATCCTTAGCCGCTTTAGAGTAGCCTCCTGCTTTTGCTTTGTTGCTCTCACTGTGCAGAAAACTACAAAGTGTGGAGGAGGGTGGGTGTCTGCTTTCACCCAGAATCCGAGTTCCCTGGGATGAGACGACAAGGAGAGAGGTCACAAATCTCCACAAAGCCCTTTTAAAGAGAGGTTGAAGTTGTCCCTCCAGCTGCTGCTGACTGGGAAGGCACTGACATGAGGCGGGGAGTCTAGGCTCTGCTTAGCCTTCTTTAGAAGGTGCGTGGATGTTGGGCTGGACGCTGTCCTCCTTTCCCAGCGTGAGCTCTGTTGGGATTGTCAGCAGCCTTGTTTGACCCACATTCAGAATTGACCTTGTTTAAAGACTTTTTGCGGTTGAAATTTAGCACTATTGGATGCTATTTATGGGGGGGAGGAGAGTTTGTTTTCACACACTGCTTGATTTCCATCTTTTTTTTTTTTAAACACATGGAGCACAACTTTTCATCTCTCTGATTGTACATGATATAGAATCACACTGTTGATTTCCATCTTATATAACCATGATATAAGTGTATGTTTATCAGAACTAAGAAGTAAACATTTCTACTATTAACAAATTACTATTAATATTAACTAATCTGTGGATGATATTCAGATTTCACCTCTCCCCCCAATCAAGGTTATTTTAAGAGCTAGTCTTTAAGCAAAGCTGAAAAAAAGAAAATTCCCTCCTCTACAACCTGTCTAGAAATCTCCAAAGCACAAGTACACCTTTTGAAATCTGTTTTCATTCGGCTCATTCATGAATTCAGGGTCACAGCAGAAGTGAAGCACAACCCAACCAACACCATTGTTTGTAAAGCCCATGGGGAGTGGAATGGTACCTTGGAATTCACCTACAGCAACGGGGAGACCAAAGTCATCGACACAACTTCACTGCCAGTGTACCCCAAGAAGATCAGGCCCCTGGAGAAGCAGGGGCCCATGGAGTCCAGGTGGGAACCAACTTGTGTGTCTTCCAGCCTTGTTGCCCTTAGCACTGACTCGGGGGTGGAGAGGGAGGGAGCTTTGGAAACTCAGCTTGTGGGCACTGGCCAGGAGCCTCTGCTGGCTTCTCCAGCTACTTGAATTTCCCATCTCTTCCTTAGGAGTAGACTCATGTAGCTTCCAATCTAATTATCTTGCACTTATAGGGTGGGCTGTGGAAATAGTCTGACAGACGACTTAAATGATTTTTTTGTTTTTTCCCATAGTTTTTATTGGTAAAACATAATGGTGAGATTCCTGTTTACACATTCATACATGAACATGATGGAACAATATAATTTGGCTAATTTCATCTCCTAGTACCTCCCCTTTCCCTCCTCCTCCTCCCTCCTCCTCCCTCCCTGGTCCCTTTCCTCTACCATTTTTTCTTTCAGTTTTCATGAGAGTCCCCTGCACCCCCTCCCACAATATTTCTTTTCCTTTTTCCTCTCTAGCTTCCACATGTGAGAAAACATACAACCCTTAATATTGAGTTTGGCTTATTTCATTTAAAATAATGTGTTCTCAAGTTCCATCCATTTTTCTGCAAAAGATATAATTTCATTTTTTATAGTTCAATAAAACTCCATTCTGTATATACACATTTTCTTTATCCATTCATCCATTGATGGACACCTCAGTTGGTTCCATGGTTTGGCTGTCATGAATTATGCTGCTATAAATATAGCTATGCATGAATCACTGTAGTATGATAAGTTTAATTCTTCAAGGTAAATACCGAGGAGTAGGATGTCTGAGTCATTTGGTGGTCTTGTGCCTATTCTTTTGAGGAACCTCCACCTCCACACTGATTTCTATAGTGGTTGTACTAATTTAAAAGAATTCCTTTTCCTCCACATCCTCTCTGGCATTTATTATTGTTTATATTCTTGACGACTGCCATTCTGATTGGTGTGAAATGAAATCTCAGTGTAGTTTTGATTTGTATTTCTCTAAATGTTAAAGATGTTGAATATTTTTTCATATATTCTTTGGCCATTTGTCTTTCATGAGCTTTTGAGGTTCTTTTGAGAAAAGAACCTTTTGTTTCCTATACCTATATACTGGAATGTTGACTCTACATTTATTTTGAGGAATTGTGTAGTTTCTGGTCTAATTTCTAGATCTTTGATCTGTTTTGAGTTGATTTTTGTGAAGGATAAGAGATAAAGGTCTACTTTCATTCTTCATATGGATTACCAGTTTTCCCAGTACCACTTTTTCAAAAGGCTGTCTTTTTTCCAGTGTATGTTCTTGGCACCTTTGTCAAGGATTGTATGGCTGTAGATGTGTGGGTTTGACTCTGTCTTCTACTCTGTTCTCTTAGTCTGTTTTTATGCCAATACCAAGCAATTTTTGTTAATTATAGCTCTGTAGAATAACTTGCAGTCAGGTACTATGATGCCTGTAGCATTGCATATTTTTGGTTTAGAATTCTAAGCTTTGATTATTCTGGGCTTTCATTCTTCCAAATCAATTTTAGAACTTTTTTTTTCTAGTTCTGTGAAGACTGGCGTTGGTATTTTTGTTATTGAACTTGTCATTGGTATTCTATTGTACTGAATCTGTAAATTATTTTGGGTAGTATGGCTGTCTTAACAATATTTCTGCCTATCTATGAGCATGGGAGGTCTTTCTATCTTCTTGTGTCATCTTCAATTTCTTTTTTCAATATTCTGTAGTTTTCTTTGTAGAGGACTTTTACCTCCTTGGTTTTATTTATTTCTAGGTGTCTTATTTTTTGAGGCTATTGTGAATGGAATTGTTTTCCTGATTTCTTTCTCAGCAGATTCATTATTAGTATTTAGGAGAACTATTGATCTTGTAACCTGCTGCCTTGCCAAATTTGTTTGTTAGCACTGGAAATCTTCTGGTGGCACCTTTTAGGTCTAATAAGATCTCATCTGCAAATGGTAATAATTTGACTTCTTCCTTTCCTATTTTTATCCCCATTTACTTTCTTCTCTTGCCTAATAGCTCTGGCTAAACTTTCTAGCACTATATTACATAGGAGTGGTGAAAGTGGATGTCTGACTTTTAATGCCTGTCCTGAAAATGTTCATCTACTCAGCTACATCAACTACAGAGAGTTGCTAGTAATTGAAGAACTGTGCAATGAAGCAGTGAAATACTATTTCTTACCAGCTTAGTAATGTTATTTTTAAAAATTCAGTGCTGGCAAGGGTACAATAAAATTGACTGTTTCCTCCTAGTAGGAGTAGTACCTGTGTGGATCAGTAGCTTTAAACTTGCGAATTCACTTTAATCTTGTATTCTACTTCTGAGTACCTGTTCTCAGGGAAGATTCCTAAATTCAGATTTAGGAAGCTGATTTTTGAAAAAGGGCAGAGGAGGGAATTAAACAATAGAAACCACCCAACTGTCTGACATTTGGAAAAAACTCAGATGTCCACTCTATGGTATGAATATAATGCAGCCCCTTAAAGTGACATTTATGCACATACACAAGCATAAATTTTTTTGTGGCAGGTGTGCTAGGGATTGAATTCAAGGGCACTTGACTGCTGAGCCACATCCCCAGTCCTGTGTTATATTTTATTTAGAGACAGGGTCTCACTGAGTTGCTTAGCACCTTGCTGTTGCTGAGGCTGGCTTTGAACTCCCATTCCTCCTCAGCCTCTCGAGCTGCTGGGATTATAGAAGAGCCACCACACCTGACTCAGAAGCAGCATCTTACTGGAAGATGCCATTTTGATTTTTCAGTCTAGGGTATCAGCAAACCATGTATGGCCCATGGGTCAAATCTAGCCTGTGGCTGATTTTACAAACCAGTTTCACTGGAACACAGCCATAATGGTTCACAGCTGTATATGGTTTGGTATGGTTTATGGCTGCTTTCCTGAGCAACAGCAGAGTTAAGTAGTTACAACCATAGATCATATGGTTTGCAGAGCCTCACATGTTTACTATCTATCTGGCCCTTTACAGAAAATGCTTGCCAACCCTCACTCTAATCTAGAAGTATGTTGCTCTTTTATATAGATAGTATGTAAGGGTAAAATGAAATTTCAAATTATTTTGCAGAAGGGTTTGCTATTATTAGAAGAGTCTGCGACCAAATAAGTGCTTGTTAAGTGGAAACAAAGCAGGATACAAGGTGTATGAATAATATATTATAGCTGAGTTTAATAAAAACAGAGGTTCAGCATCCTTGGAACCTTTGCTTTGTTATAGGATTAGTATTAGAACAACTCATCCTTGTTATTTGGGGATAATGAGTGTAACTTCTCTATGTCCAGATGGATATCATGAACTCTGTCCAAGCATCCTTTTTTCAACCCAACCTATTGGACAGTGGTAGTAGGAAAAGGAAAAAGCTGCTGTAAGGAATAAGATCCAGCCCCTGGTCACACTGGCTCTAATGGAACATTCCCAGGACAAGTAATCCTGTGGGTCTTGGCATGACTGTTGGTTCCAGTCTGACCATTGAGAACAAAGCTCTGATGATCCTGCTACTGTGCTTCTAAGGATATCGGCAGTTGAGCTTCTCTTCATTAAGACTCTTTGCTGCCTTGTCAGCCTGCAGCAGGGACGGAGTCTGGTGTGAGAGTGTATGTATGCAGACTGTACTGAAATATGGAGCTGGACTCTAGGGAAATGGAGCCAACCCACCTTTGTTCTTTGCTTAGGAAACAGCATTGAAAAGTAGAGTGGCTGGTCCAAGGGCAAACCTGCACCCACTGTCCATACCAGGTCCCCAAAACAAAGGAAGGGACCATTAGCATGGTTAATTAAGCTGACCAGTGGTTAGACTGGTTGTCTCAGCCTTACAGCGGTGCTGTCCCTGATGAGTCCTTCAGTCCCCAGCAAGTCCCGTCAGAAGGGACCCAATGCCCTCATCAGGAGGACAAAGATACTCTCTGGTCTGCCTACACCTGTGGATGGTGCCCAGAGTGTGGTCTGAGTAGGGGTCCTGCCTTGGCCAGAGCTCTCAGGAGAAGGGAAAGCTAATGTGTAGTGATGCCAGGCACACCTTGCTTTCGCCACTTGTCTACCTTTGCCACGTTGACTCCCTCCTCGGCAAGGGCTCCTGTTGGCTTCCTTTTGCTTTTCTGTCTGACCTATGCCCATCCCTCCCCACCCTGAAGGTGCCTTCCCTTGCTGTCTTTTCTTTTGGCTTGGTGTTTAGCGCTTTCTTCAGCTGAGTCCTCGTGCACTCCCATCCTCCTCCCCATCATCTAGTGGCTCTCTGGATTGGATCTTTGTGCTTGCCTGGGTAGGGCTCTTTGTGAGCCAGTTCTTGCCCCATTCCCTCCTCACCAGCCTGGGGGGGGGGTGTCTCTGCCCTCTTAACATGTGCCACTGTCCTAGAGAGGATCTCACATCCTGGATGTCCTTGTGCCCAGTTCTTCCTTTAGAATGAGGGGTAATGAAGAGGTCTGTATTTGACCCAACACCTAATTGATTTCTTTCCTTATTTCACTCTGCTGTTCTGGCCAGTCATGTGTGTGTTGCTGGGGACTGGACCCAGGCCTTGAAGATGCTAGGCAAGAACTCTACCTTTGAGCTACTTTTCTCAGCCCAATTATTTTTTTAATTGACATGATGGTAATTTGATACACATATTCATTGTCTAATTCAGGGTAATTGGCAATTCCATCTGTGTGAACATTTACCATTTCTTTATGCTAGGAATCTTCAAACTCCTCTTTTAGTTCTTCCAAAGACCTAGCTTCATATTACAGCTCCAGAAACTTGCTTTGCAGTAGAACAAGCCATCATGTCATGCTCCCTGGGTCTGTATGGTAGACCCAGGGTGGGATTGGTGGGAAGGAGAATATGACCCTTGGCATCCAGCCTCCTCAGAAGGTGCTGCTTGCTGTCCCTGACACTAACGCCTGGCTGCAGAAAGGGGCATGGTTACCAACTGTGGAAAGGGATCTAAAGAGAACCTCCACTTGCCCCCTTGGTGCAGAGGCGTCATTTCCTGAGAGCAGGGAGGGAATCTGCACCATTGAAATCTCTGATTGCTTCTTTTGTGTGGAAACTGAGGCTTCTCCTGATGCATTTCAGTGTGGAAGTGTGTGGATGATGGTGACCTGCTTCACCATGGTTCTTCTGTACTTGAGAATGGGGTATTCCTCTGAATCCAGGCTGGTCCCTGGCAAGTCCTGAGAAGGAGAGCCGCTTGTCAGAAGCCAGTCTAGGCCACCTCTATGGTGAAGGAAATGAGGCAGAGACATAGCCTTCTGTGTAGACGTGGGGGGAAGTGATGGATACTACACCATAAACACACCATTTCTTCCTACTCCTCCCCTTAACATTTCTGCACGTTAGTTTTCTTTGTAAAATGGAATAATGTAACATATCATGGAGTTGGGAGGATTAAGTGGGCTTATAAATGTAATATGCTTAAAAATATTTATGGTAAATGCCATGTCAGTGTCCGTGATTACTGTTGGTAGTAATGTTAGTTACACTGCCTACTGCTGTTATTGGTAGAACTGAGCTCCAGAAACTCAGCCCAGAGAAAGGCATGCTGCTTGGGACAAGTAAAGGCAGCACAGATAGAGCCAGGTAGCGCTGGGTTCAAACCCTGATTCGGGCAGCTTCAAGATACCTGGATAAGCTACCTCTGGGGTGGGGCTTGCCTGCGTTCCTTTCCTATTCTGGGCACTGTTATCCTCCAGCTGGTTGACCTCATTGCATTGTCTCCTCTCCTCTGTGCCTCTACAGGAACCTCTGGCAGGAGGTTACCCGATATCTGCGACTAGGGGACATTGATGCAGCCACAGAGCAGAAGCGGTGCCTGGAAGAGAAACAGCGGGTGGAGGAACGGAAGCGGGAAAACCTCCGCACACCATGGCAGCCCAAATATTTTATCCAAGAGGTAACTCTGCTGCTTCTTATTGGGCTCTTGCCCATGAGAGCTTACCCTGGACAAGGGAGCTCTGGTGGGTTTTTCTTGCTAACCAGTTTGGATGCATGGGGACAGGCAGGACAAAGGGAAGTCCTGGGATCAATTAGGGGCATCTTGGCTCTGGCTTCAATTTTGGAACAGGGTTCAGGCATAATACCTTGAAGCCTAAAACCATCTTGAGGGCAGAATTGAGCTGTTGACACTTCTTCTCCATTAGAAAATCCCATTAGCCTGCTAGGAGGGAAAGGAATGGGATTGCACATCTGGATTCTGTTCTACTTAAGGAAATTATAACACTTTGTTACTTTATCATAATCATACCAGTTGTAAAGTGCCTCAGTCTACCCTCACACCTGGTGGGCTGGAGTCCTCATGACTGAGCCCTGCCTTTCAGGGCTCTGCCTCCTGTGAGCTACATAGGACAGACATGTTAGGGAAGACCAGTGTGATAACGCTGCCACAGCTGTCACCCCAGAAAGTGATGTTGGAAGGCAAAATATCCACGTGGCTGCCACCCTACTAGGCAAGTGAGCAAGACACCATGTGTCCCACAGAGGCCCTGGTATTCTGTTAAACAATTGGGAAGCATTCTAAGAACAGAATAGTAAGTTTTAAAGATAGGAGCCACAATTTGTAGAACAGGCCCTCGGGAACAGATGCAGGCCAGTGAGAATGGGGCAAGTCTCTGTTCAAAGCATGAGATGCCACTCACCTCTAATTCTTTGAGGAGCCAGAAATCCGGATTTATGGGAAACCTGATATTTGCATGATGTCAAGAAATTTAAAAAATTTAAATAACCAAGAGCTAATCAAAATGTATCTTTCTTTACCCCTGGTGCCACCGATCTCTAACTTCTACAAAGATGGCTCATTATTTCTAGACATAAGGCTACGGGTTGACTCAGAGCAACATAGCAATTTGGTGGGGGATTTATGGTCAGGAGCAGCAGTAAGCCACGAGTTCTCCCCAAGTCAGGAACTGAGAGCTATGGACTGAAAGGATATTTGAAGTTTGGACGCTGGCTCAGACAGGCTGTTTGGTGGTGGGGATTTAAGAGTTAGTTAAGAACCTTTGCCCAGATGAGGTAAATCCTTGAAAAATCCTTCTGTGAGGTGTGGGTTCTTTGGAAAGTTGTACACTAAACAACAAGAAATTCTTTCACTTAGGTTTAATAATTAAAGTCAGTACATTGATAGCAGAAGTCCTGGGGATGTAAAAACCATCCGAACTCCAGAATGGTTACTATTCAGAATGTACGTTCCCTTCTGGCTTAGCTCCAGACTCTGTATGCCACTTTGTTCTTGCCTTTCTGCACTTCATTGGTTGTTGTTTGTTCTTTTGTTTACTCATCTTTCTGTGATTACTGCCTGTTGAAATATTTCTCTGGCTTCTCACCCCCCCCCCCAGCATGGTGGGCTGAGAAGTTACTGGTTTGGGTTCCATGTATGAAACCTACACCTTTTCTTTTTCAGTTGTTTCATCCGTCCAGCTACCTTCTTTCTCTGCGGTGTTGAAAGGTTTAGTGATGTAAAGCAACAACGTCCCCATTTATTTTGGTCATTCCATGGGGTTTCTTCCTGACATGCTAAGATAGATCATCTTGGGCTCTAAAAACAGCCAGGCTGAGAGGGGCAGTGAAGTCATTGTTTGGCTTGGGTGAGATACTGAGAACAAAGCATATATGTGCAGACTGGCAGAGGTCCCTGTAGTATCCTGATATATCAGAGACTGGGGCACCTACCCTTGCTTCCTCCTTTTGTCTACTGAGAGGTCTCCATGTAATGCCTCCTTCCTTCTTTTTCAGGGCAACGGCTGGGTATACTTCAATCCCCTCTGGAAGGCACACTGATGGGCTGGAGGTGCAGAGCTTTCCTAAATAGCCCTGTTTTTGTAGGAATTAAAGTGGTACAGTACCAAGGTTTTGTTGGCATTCACCGAGACCCCTTGCTAGCAAACAAATGGTAAAAAAAAAAAAAAAAGAGAAATTCTATACTGTGAACCATGCTCCCCCAAACTTTTGCTAGAGGATTGAATTTATCCAAGAGCCATTTGGGGCATGTGTGTACACATTTAAGGTGTTCACACACGCACTATGTACATATGAGTATTACTACACATGTAAATAATGCACTCACCAAGATTTAAGTGGGTAATCATGAGCTCCTTTTTATCAATGAGGTTTGAAGTTTTCTATTTTTCACTTTGCCAAAAATGTTTTGCACTTAACAAAGATGTTTTCACTTAGCCAACTTCTGTCCAAATGAAGATTGAATTGGCATGGCCCAATCAATGTGTCCTTATAGTAGACAGTGGCTCATTCCTGGGAGAAATGCAGGTGGCAATCATTTCCCAAGTGTGATTTTTCACATCCTTCCCCATCTTTTGTTTGTCCATATCCGAGAAATATAAACTACTTTGCCGAGAATGGATGTGTGCAGGAAGCTATTGGAGATTAATGCCAGAGCCTTCTAAGGTGGAATCTAGAGCCAAACCAGGCCCTAACATCGAGTTTTCCTCCCATCTTTCTGATGCTCAAAGCACGAGTCATACATTCCTCCAAAGCTTCTTCCTTTACAGCAGAAAATAAATCTTAAGAGAGTTCTTTACCTTCATGATGGAAAAAAGGGCTTCAGAAGCTGAATTATGTGCATGCATATTCAAATATTCGAGAAAAGAATTTACTGGATTTTTAAAAAGTATACCTCTCTGGTATGACTCAAACTCTGCAAAAAAGCCACTGTGATTAAAACAAAGCCTTTGTAAGTGTTCCATGGTTTCAGTTGAATTTGTCCTCAGCCTTTACAAATTGAGGTGTCAGACGTGACCAAAAAAAAAGGAAAAATGATTTTTGCTTAATTTATTTTTTACTGTGCCACTCCAATGATATTTATAAAAATCAGTAGCATGAATGCTTCTCTGTAGTAATACTAATTTTGTGCCTTTCGTCCGCTTTCTTAAGACCAATTGTTCACACTTTGTAGATATTAGACAAATATATTTCAATTAAATGTTATTCCTCTTTGTGTGTCTTTTTTTTTCAGGGATTCAGAAGTTCTGATCCACTGGCTCTGAATTAGCTCAGATTTTCTTGATTAGGTATTAGTATTGATCTACCAAACATGAATACTTTGACAAGTTCTTAAGTACATATTTCCTGTTATGGGCCTGTTCACGCCATTTTTAAAAAAACATCCAGTTGAATAGTGCTTGGGATCATTTTATTTCTAAGTGGGAAAGATGCTATATTGAAGGGGAAATTCTCAGAAATCTTTATCTTCTAGTCTTCCTACGAAGCATAAGCCATCTGGAAGTCAGAAGGCTCACTTCTCAGGAGGGTAGGGTATACTTCGCTTTTTTGAAATTAAGTAACACTAGATTTATAAATCATATGGTGAATGCCTGAGTCTTAAAGCCCCCGTTGTGTTCCTGCACAGTTGTATCTCCCTCTATACCTTCCCTGCAGTAACCATCACTGTTTTATAAAAGTCAATCTTAGTGGTGCTGGTCATTTTTGTGTAAAACGGCATTGTATACGTAAAAATATGCCTTTTCTTGTTGCTCTGGATCGAACTTTTGTGTCGGAGGTAGCAAAAGCAGGTATCCTTATCTTATTTTTAATCTCAGAAAAAGCTTTCAGTATTTAACCATTATGTCTGCTGTGGGTTTTTTATATGTGGACTTGAGGTAGTTTCCTTCTCTTCATAGTTTTGGTGTATTTTGATCGTTGAAAGTCTTGATCTTGTCACAATGCCTTTTCTGCAAAATTAAGATGACCATAGTTTCCCCCCTTTCTTTGGTTAATGCGTGGTGTTACATTTTCATATACTGAACCACCTTTTAATTCCAAGATTGTGCATTGTTATAGCATATAGTCTTACTATACTGTTGACTTTGCTAGTATTTTAAGAATTTTGGCTCAAATAATTTAGAAAGATGTTGGTCTGTTTTCTTATTGTCTTTTCTGGCTTTGGTACCAGTGCCTCAGCATAGGATGAATTCAGAAATTTCTGATGTTTGGCAGAATTCGCTAATAAACCATTTGGTCCTGAGGGGTCTTTTGATTATTGATCCAGTCTCCTTAGATTTTTCTGTTTCTCTGTGTTTCAGTCTTTGCAGGTTGCATCCTTGTAGGAATCTGTGCAACAGGATTATCCAATTTATTGGCATACAGTTGTTCATAGTATTTATTTGGAGATGAAGTCTGGGCCGTCTCTGAACATATTACTCTCATAATCTTGTTTACCTTTGTAGAACTCTAGAGTAATGTCCTTATTTTCATCTGATTTTAGCTATTTGACCTTTTATCTTTGAAGCAGTTAATCTGTTTGCTGATTTTCTTTTTGAAAAATGATCAATATTTCACCTCAAAGGAACATTTTGTCTTCATAGTTTTATGAATATACTATTAATTTGTATATTTGATAAATTCCTAGGATAGAATATGTATATCAATTTCACTAATGCCAAAATGAGTTCATTTTTTTGAATTCTTGGAATACTTTTGTACATTTTAGCTAACCTGGTGGGTAGTATTCCTTTTCAGTTGCCATTTTGGATTTTTTCTGTCAAGGGCTAATAAAAATTTCATGTGTCTTTCTATAAATTCTTTATCAGTTACAGGCAAGATGATAGTACATATGTATTGTCCAAATCTCAATTTTTCTGATCTTTTTGGGAAGAACAAAATTAGGAGTGGACATGGCAGTGAGATAGCATTAAATCATCCCCACTGTTAATATTCGAGGTCTGATACTAGTAGACTGGGGAGTTTGGACAACTCCCCCACTGAAGTCTGCACATAAGGCTTCACTGGAACAAAATATCACTAGGTCACATTCTAGAAGATGGAAATTCCAAGGCCATTTTCCCATAGGAAACTGGATGGCAGGTTGGCAACATCTATCACTTAAATTGGGTGTAACTAGAGGAAACAAAATCCTCTGAAAGTTAGGCCTAAATTTGCCCATAGGACTCGGATCTTGAACACCATGACCCTTCAGAGTTCTAGGTACTATCTTTACTAGGCCCAGCTTTAAACAGACTTGAGAAAATTATGCTTAATAGTCGCAGAAGGAATATTTAGTAAGATAACAGACTTTAGAAACCGATGAAAACAAGTCAGTTAAAAGGTCAACAAATCCAAAGTATATAAGGATGAAAAAGGTGTATTATTGCAAACTCCATAAGATAGCAAAAAACACAAAACCTGCCATGGAAAATAAGGGAGTCATGGTAGAAGTTGGGGAAAAGGATGAATACTAGAAAATTAATCTTAGTAATTAAAAGGGGACATCACTAAACAATTTTACATTAATTAAATTAGATAATTTTCTTGGAAAGCACAACTTACAAGAACTGATAATCATGCACCTGTAAAATATTGTGTAGTAATAAAACCTTTGTACAAAGAAATTTCTAGGCCCAAATGGTTTCACAAGTAATTTCTAACAGATTCTAGAAATACAAGTTTATCTTAGCATTATGAACAAAAGTCTTACGAGAAAAAACCTTGAGGAAAGCCATTCATGATTAAAAACAAAGTGGGGGGAGACTGGGGTTATGGCTCAGTGGTAGAGTGCCTACCTAGCATGCATGAGGGGCTGGGTTTGATCCTTAGCACCATATAAAAGGTATTTCATCCACCTACAATTAAAATACATGTGGGAAATGGCAATGTCCTTAATTTGATCAAAGGTACCTACTGAATCTTCAACATACATATTTCAAAGTGAACTACCAGTGGTACAGTGCTTGCCTAGCATGCACAAATGACCTGGGTTTGATCCCTAGTACCTTTCCCCTTAAAAAGGCATTCTCTGTGAAATAGAAAAGGTACTATCCTTGTCCTCTATGCAAGGAAATGTAACCATTATAAAGGGAGAAAAAAAGCCTAATTATGAGGAGTTATATATCACAATAAATCTTTGAAATACAGTGGTAGGATGAGTTTTACCAAGGTTTTTGAATACAATTTCAATATACAGAAATCAACTTTATATTGACCGTAAGAAACTGACATTAAAAAACATGTTGAAAACTCTTAGCATCCATATAAATTGAGGGATATGCTACATTCATGGTCAGAAGTATCAATGTTTTAAAGGTGTTAATCTTCCCCAATTGATCTATAAATAGTCAATCAAAAACTCAATAAGGTTTTCCTCTTTTGGTGGAACTTAATTATAAAATTTACATGTTAAAGCAAAGGCCCAGAAAAATACAAGTTTAAAGAGCTAGGTGAGGAATTCAATTTACTACACAAGGAGTATTTCAGAGCCATAGGAAAAGGACATTTTTTTTTTCTTCCTCCAATAAATGGCGCTGGGAAAATTATGTTTCCATATTCCCAAAACAATTCATAGGATACTAGACAAATGAATTCCACAAAACTAACTGAAAAGTAAAACAGTAATTTCCTGGGAAACACCACAGGCAACTATGGTTTTTTTAAACAAGGCTGTATACACACAAGATTGAGGAAAAACATTAAAATTATTCTTAGAAAATCTGCAACACAAATGAAGACCTCATATACATGATATATACTCAATTAAAAAAAACTAAATATGCATAATAATCAGTACCTTAGAAAATAGGGCTTTCCAAATGGCCAACTTCATTAGCAACCTGGAAGAAGGCACACTAAACAGAGAAATCACTATGAGCCCCTCAGAAGGAGATAACTAAATGAAAATAACAAGGACTAATAAGGATGTGGAAGCAACTAAAACTTTCATATACAACCCAGCAATCCCATTTTGGGGGCAAATAATCACAGAAATACATGCACATAAGCACTAAGAAATGTCATTATATAGCATTATTTATAATATATTCAAGCTGAAAACTGCAGTGGTCCATCAACAATAGAACAGATTTAAGAGAGTAAGCTTGAGAGAAAGGAGAACACTGTATCAATAAAAATGAATAAACTTATAGTTCCGTGTAAGAACCTGGATGCTTTTCACAAATACTAAGCAAAAGCAGTTAAATACAAAACACGTATATTCATTTATGTAGTTCAAAGAATAGAAGCACCTAAACACACTTAGAGATAAAGACTTAAGTGGTAAAAGCAGAAATAAAACTACCATAAAAGCAAAGAGTGATTAACTTCTGGACCAGGAAGGTGGGACAGGACAGTTTCTGGGAGGTTTTTCATGAGGAAGCTTCTGGAATATTAGTACTGTTCTGTTTTCCTGACTTGGGGATCATGGTTACAAGATTGCCTACTTTGTGGTAACTTTGTCTTGTCCATTTTTGCTTCTGTTATATTTCATAATAAAAATCGTTATGACATTTGATTACTGTTTGGTGTTTTCTCAATTTCTTACCATTGCAGTTACAGACTGCCATTGAGATCTATTTACACTTACCTATTTTCTCCACCTACTTCAAATGAAGATTATGAGCAGAGCTCCAAGAAAGATGAAAAGAGTTATGGAGATTAGATGCACAATGATGTAAATGTACTTCACACTACTTAAAAAAACAGTTTATGTTGGAAATTGTTACATTTAAAAAATTTTTTTTTAGTACTGCTGAGGATGGAGCCCAGGATATCTTGCATGTGGTAGGCAAGAGTTCTACCACTGAGCTACACTCCCAGCCTTAGAAAAGAAATTTTTTAAAAGGAGCAGCAGCTCCACAATGTCATCATCTTACTGCCTCTTGGATATGGAAACAGTAGTGCTCTGGGGGATTTTACACTATCTACTCCTTTGGCCTCTCGGGTTGTGGTTTAGGGAACTCATGAATTTTAAAGTTCAAGAAACTCAGTTTAACAATGTAAGTATAAAATATAAATTTTGTCTTCAAACTTGCTGCCTTAATGTCTCATTCATAGTACCAAAACAAACAAAAATACCCTTATAGTCCAAACACCATTTTGCATTCTAAAACTTCAAAGGTAGAGTGATCTTTAATTACCTTGAGATGAACAGTGATTACATGTGAATTTAAAAAAATATTCTAAGCCAATTATTATTCCAATGTAGTCAAACTATAGTTTTACTTTTCTGCTACATTAAAACAAGTCTTAAAAAGTTAAAATGGCAATTTACTGACAAAGTTACATTGAACCAAAACATTGTTTCCTAATATTGAAAGCTGAAGGTTCTTTCCTGTGCAAAATGAAAAAAATTCTAAAGATTTGATTAAATACCAAGAACTTCACCATGTATGGCTTTGTCAGGACTCCTTTCCTTAATAGAGATCAATCTATTTGACTAGGTTTCTTCTCCCTTCCATCTCCCCCATGCCGCCCCCACTCCACCATCGAAATAAGATTTTCACTGGGCTAAAAAGGCAGCAAAACAGGAGGTTTAAGTTAAACTAATTTTTCATAAAACCTTTGTAAATGTGAACAAAAACAATTTGTAAAAGACAACACTTAACACAAAATTTGAATTAACTTTATTCCCCTACAGTCAACAACTTCTCTGCATTGAATTTTAAAGCAACAAAGGAAAAGAAAGTCCCCCGAATGACAAGGTATCAGAAATCCAGATTTAGTTACGCTTTATTTGTGAAAATGTTCAGCCATTTTATAGGTCTGTAAAAGAACCATCATCTGGGTCAAAAATGAATTCTATAAATCAAAGAATATTCTACACCTTGAAAAAGAAAATCAGCAGTAACATTCTCACTGAACATTGTAAATTACATTGTTCTTCATAAAAGGTACATACTATTCTGCACTTTTCCACCAAAAGCAGTGGTGTGTTATGCTTGTCATATAAAAAAAAAAATTATATCCTGTAGCAGGAAAAAACCTTTCTCTTTCACTTTTACTAAACAACTGGAGAAAATTTTCAAGTCTGTATAAAGTTGCCTATAAGCTGGAAAGTGAACATGTTCAATCTCCATTTATATTTTAGTGCATTTTTTGACAACTGTCACATTTTTAATAAAAGTAAGAAAATGCATATAGCATTAAAGAGTGTTTCATCAAATGCTTAAGGTATTAAAAAATATGGAGCAGAGAACAAAAATCATTATGATGAATGAAACTGTTATAAAATGAGAAAAATCCAAAGTTTACAAATCCTGTCATTTTGAAGAGTCACAGAAAATGAACTTTGGATACTTTTTTTTTTTCCCTCCTTAAATCTTTTGCATGTAAACATAGTGCTAACCTCAGTACTAAGGTGCCAAACCCTATCCTGGTAAGCAACATTCTGTGTAGTTGCTATGATTTCCAAAGGATATAAATTTAGCCCTTGAATGAACAATGTATGAAACCTGCTCTCTAAGTACCTGGTGAAAACAACTGCTAATAGCAGTAATAATGTGTCAACATAAAAATCTATTTGAATCAATCAGCTTACTCTTGAGGTCCATCTTTGAAACAGCAGCTTCTTATAGCAAACAGTAACCAAGAGAAAATGTACATTTGATGAAACATTCTTTGCATTGGAGAAACATGAAAATAAATACAGTTCAAGGAAGTATAATTACTTTTCTAATACCTTTCTCAGACCTGTACTGGTTTACTGGTTCAAGAAGCTCTCATCACATTTTGTCTTTTATATTTTACATATTGCTATGTGGGTAATTCAGATAAAATGCAAGTCTTGTAAAATAAAAACATTGACAAGAATGCATGTGCCAGGGACCAAATTAGAGGGTTCTTTGGTGCAATTAGTCCAAATTCTCAGATTTGAAGGATAATATGTACCAATAAAAAAAATCTGCTGCTAGACATTTTACAGCAGTGCTCTGTCTTGCTTCACATTACAAATCAGAAACAGCTGTTCTCAATAATCCAATTTTATTTTTTCAATCAGGCATTGCCAGAAAATTTTGTACATTAACCTGGACCAGTGATGGTTCTGTACCCTCTGTTGCTGTGAAACATGACATGAGCTAAAGGCAAAGACCGGTTCTCACGAGGACAACTGCTTCAAGTCAGGAACCAAAACAGTGTGTTTAAACAGTCTTCTTAGATATTTTCTTGCCTTTCTTAAAAACTAGCTTATTTTTAATGTAGCCACGCTTCCTTTTGGTAGTCTAAAACAAAACAAAACAAAACAAAACAAAACAAAACCAGAACACATAGTGTTAGCACAGATTTCTTACAGGTTAAGAAAAATTATCTACATACATGATTTATTGTATTATGATGAAGGCTGTCTTAATAAGCTCTTGGCTCTTATGACTGGGCTCCCTGAACAATTAGTGAATACTATTAAATGCATGATGAATATGACTAGGTCCCTAACTTTAAGATGCAAGGACTATGACAGCATTTCTTGAATGCATTCCTCACCACCAAGTGAAAGAATCCCCACACCTCCCTTTTCAAATAAATGCTTAGCTGTAATAATTTCTCAAATTTCCCAGTCATAATACAATATAACATCAGACTGAGGAATCATAAAATGGAACTGCTACTGCTGGTTTAGCCTTTAAGGAATCAGCTATGTGTCAGAAATATAAATTAGTAACTTTTAGAGCCTCAGTTTTCTTATTTGTAAAATGAGGATGACTACCAATCTATAAAAGTGAAAGACAAAATCACTTAGCACATTCTCCAACATTTCAGGATGGAAATTAAGTACTTAAAAATGGAAAAACGTAACAAAAACACATTCCTTGAGTTTCATACAACTTTTTAAAAAGAAAATGTTTTTTCTTAATTCAGCATCCCACTAAAATGCTTAACAGAAACAAATTACTGCAAAGGTGGTGGTAGAAACCATTGCAAAAAACATTTGCTGTGTTAGAATTCTATAGGATATATTGTACAAGCATGTATGTTTTTTGTTGATTTGACACACATGCCTTGTCATTGAAGAAAGCAACAATGCATTATCAAATTCTGGCTTAACAGAGGCAAGATTCAAGAGACCTGACCATTCAATTCAAAGTTTACAATTCTTAGATATTTCAGAAACTTAGGGTAAATACAGCATCATCTTCCTTCTATTCATCATGTTCACTTCAAAACAATTTAGAATTTTTCTAACAATGATAAGAACATAAAGCAAAATACAATCCCTTGTTGAGGTTGCAAAACTTAGCTACTGTTAATTTGTTAACCACAGTGCATGTTATCTTTATTTTATTATGGGAAACATAAAAATGTGAGATGGTGCAATTTGTAAAAACACAAACCAGGCCAAGGAGTTAGTTCCTTTTTTCTTTTTATCTGTATGTTTCTAACATGAAAACTTTTCTGAGATCTATGCAAATGACTATGCAACTATACAACTGGGTCCTCAGAGTGTTTTTTCTTGTACTGGCAAAAAGTCACCATACCACAAAGTTTTTCTGCAGCCCTGGATTACAATTTCTAGCACTTCAGCCGTGCCAAACTTAGCAGTGGCAGAAAAACTCCTAAAATTTCTGTTGTATGCGCACCTTCATCCTCAAATTGAAAACCAGAATAGGGAGAAGAAAGTAAATAAGAAACATTTCTTTACAGTGCTAGTACAAAAAGAATATAAAGCCATGAAAAACAAATTTAAAAATTCATGTTATTGTCTACTAGAATGTTTCAGCTCAGAAGACTAATTTTTATTTATCCATTCACACTTATTTTGGGGAAATGATGGATGGAAAGTCAAAAGAGATTAAGAAAATGTACTGCCTTTGAGATCTCTGTCATCATTCAGATTGCAAATTCAACAGCCGCCTTCCCTGCCACCAGCCCCCAACCCAAATAAAACAAATATATAGTTCTTAACTAGGCTTGGATGTCTTAGGAGTAACTGCTTTCAGACTAGCAGGATTTGCTTTGACTTCTGCACTGGTATAACTCACCGGCTTCTCTACCCTCATGCCTGTGAGAAACCAGATCATTTGGTATCTTTGCCATCTGACATGAAGACTGGTAATTGAATTTGACAAGACTGACAGAATGAAGTCAGTTCTATGTGACACCCTTTAAATACATTAGTCTAGATATGGTAATCTTTTCTGGGAGAGAAAGTATCCATATAAAGCTTTTATTTAAATATCACAGTTAATATTTAGTACATTTCTAGTAAAATCTGAAATAATCTGGAGGACATTTGGTGTATATTTGAAGAAATAAAGGGACAAGACAATTACTTTAATGATGTAAAATAACTGAACTGTGGAAACTCTAAGCATCTTTTCAAAAAGTAAGACTGAAATCAATCTAAATATAGAACCTTATAATACAACCTTAACATTTTACCTGGCACCTTATTATTTCTCATCTTCCATAGCTGGGCAACCTACATAAATATTCATTTTTAGTAATCTTTTATAGAAAAGATTAGAGATCTATTTGGCTAAAATGAGCAATAATGACCTCCAATAAAATATTTCATATCTTATTAAATATTTATTACAAAAGGACTTCAATAGTCTCATCATAATTCCTACCTACAAGCTTTGTCATAATAATTACATTAAAAATAATTATCTGAAGATAAATGATTTTTTTTCTTCAGAAGGACTCACCAATCAAAAGCCTATTCTTTATTCTTGAATATTATAGTAACATCATACTACGAATGGAGTAAGAAGATGCAATATAAATTTGCTTTAACCAAAAGATAAAGAACTAATCACAATTCTATTAAGCACTTGGTATTTTTACTTTCACAAAGGTATGAAAAGTGATAGCTACAGACACATCTTACTTTACAAATAAATCTTACTAATGGCAATGGCACAAATTAAAGCCAGAAAAATCTCAGCCTAGGTCACTGATAACCACACCATGCTGTCTAGAAACAGTTGCTGGTAGGGACAGCTTAAGTACACAGTTTGAAAAGAATTCCCCTAGCAGGCTAATCTGATATATACTTTGTATATATAAGCCATAGCCTATAAATCTGGCAAATGGAAATTTAGTAGTAATTTTCAGTAATGTTTTTTGTGTAGGCCAACTAACCAACCCTGAATCATCCTTTCATAGGAATGATTTAACTTGGCACCCACCTTCTTTGACAAATACTTCTGTTTTGGGAAAATGTTGGTGACTCGAGGTTTATGATCTAGTGTCTCCCTGTTATCAGGTGCTTTCACTTTATATATCCTGACAAGCCAGTGTTCTGATGTAAAGGCTTCTTCCAAATGCTTGAATTTAATGTCCTTATTTCCAATTTCAGCATTACGTGTTCGGTCAAAACCTGGGGGTGTACGAAAATCCAGCTGCAAAAGTAACATTAGTATTGGATGTTAAACATACTGGAAAACTTATTCCATGTTAGAAATTAGTAAATGTTGTTATTAGAGTAATACCCTCTCCCTTAAATTAAGAAAACAGAATCAAGAAATGTACTTTTATAGTTCTCATCATATGCTAATAACTAGACAGGAGGTAATCAGGAAGGGAGATTGAATCAGAATAAGAATTTTACAGTCCTTGAGTGGACTAGATGAGCAGCTCACAGACATTAAAAAAAAAGATGAATTCCAACAAAACCCTTTTTTAAAAATTAAGATTTGTCCCCTCCTCCTTTTTATAAATATATATAGAAAACACACAGAAGGCATTTCTTTTCTTCCTCAGAGCCTTACAACTATCTGTTTTTTCTGTTGTGGCCTTCAATTAAGTTCTTTTGCGTTGCTGGCTCCTTCTTATAGCCTTTGACCTCAACCTAAATAGTGTCTCTACAGAGAAATACTTTTTTGAGACTAGTAGTTGGTAAGTTTCTTCTACTGTTTCCTACAGAACCTTGTTTCTTTTACTCTATATTATATACTGTTAACCTTTTATTTATTTTTAAAGTTTCCTATATTTTCCACTAGAATGACGCCTTTATCTTATTCACAGTGTATTTGTATTTTGAGGGCTACTTGTTAAATAAGTGCACAAGTAAACAGTGGTATTATACCCTGGAAATGTACTACAAAGGAACCTCAACAAGCTGATCCATGGGAGGATTTATGAGGAATAGAAAAAGAAAAAACAGGGGAAGAGTGACTACAAAATATTCAGACTAAGTTTATGTGGCATACAAACTTAACAAAGGTAAAGTCAACTTAGAAGCAAAAATAAAACCTCTATTCCAAAGAGTAGACAGCTTATTTTGGCTTGTTTACACAACACTAAAAACATATAAACATTATTTAAACTATATCTCATCTGTAAGCAGGGCAGGCATCAAAATAAATTCATGCTAGAATCATGGTTTAAAAATAGTCCTTCAACACAATCATTAGCAGAGAAACTAGTCATTTTCCCCAGAAAACCTAATTTCTGGAGTGACTAGTTATTACTACTTTCATAGCCTAAGTTGAGACACCAGCAAGTAGCCTTCAAAGAAACAAAAACTTACAATTAATTATTGTCTGTCTGGTATATTCTTTGTTTTTAAAGCCACCTCTAGAGTTAATTCCAGTTCAATAAATAATGAAGCAAATGCCTGGCTGTACAAATCTACCTTGAAGTAACACAATGAGCAGGAGTACAGTGATATGCATGCTCTTCTAAAAAAAAAAAAAAAAAAGTGTACCAAGCCCATATTTGCCATAACAATTGTATTTTTCAAAAGGTTAAAATTTTGTTTCACAAACTGAAACCTAAACAAACCCCTTCTGTTTACAGAATTATCTTGATCCCTAGTGATAGTATAAAATTAACCAGTTTTCCCCCTGCTTTCTAGGGTTATCAACTTACCAGAAAGCACTATGAAATTAGTTTTCACTGAGATTTTAGTATGGAGGCAATAACTTGGTATTATAGTCAAGTAATAAAATAGCTATTAAAAAAAACTTAGGAACGGTTGGGGAGGATGTAATTTTTTCCTCAACCCTCATGAGTTCTTAGTTGGGATGGGCCACTGTCAACAAAGGATAGATTAAAAAAGAGAAAAACAAGTATAATAATTTATGTAGCACACATCACATAGGAGAAATTGCAATGAAAAAACTCAAAAAAATGGCTTAGAATTCTGGATTATACATAACGTTTAACAAAGAACACTTAAGTTTGTGGGGAAATGACAAGACAAAGAAAAGGGTATTAAAGCTCCAGAATAAGAAAGTATGGGAAGGTAAATATAAAGGAGAAATGAATGGCATATTGGGGTGACATGTTCCGGTTTCCCTCAAAAATCAAGTTATCAGTTCAGTCCAGCCCACAATATTTAAAGACAAGGAAAACAAAAACAAAAACGAGTCCAAAAAGAATGTGAGGGTTACATGATTTGACAGAGCCTAACCTAAAACACAGGTATTATAACATCAAGTCCATTGTTGTTTTTTTTTTCCCCCTCCTAGAGACAGATTTATTTAGGAAAGCAGAAACACATTCAAGGGAGAATATGAGTTATCTCAAGAGAGAAACATATTTTGGGATAATGAAAGGAATACTTAGTCAAGGGAAAATGTTGGCCACCTCCAGAGAGAGAAACAGCCCCTCTCTTCCTTCTTTCTGCTATAACGCCTCTCTGCACATTCGCTCATTTTGCAGATCATTAGCTTTTGTTACACATCATTCTGAATTATTAGGAAACTCTATTCCAGACAGTTCTAGCTATCTGGGATAATGGAGAACAGGTATAGAATGAATGTCTGAAGTGACCATATAATTTAACTCTTTAAGGATTTTCTCCACCAAGCAGCGAAGTGGTAAACTACCTAAGAGTAAACTGTTTCCTAGCTGGGAAACCTTGCCCCTGGAGAACAATGCCTTCCAAAAGCAAAAAGTCAAAGGTAAGATGGCAAGTGAAGGTTGGATTTGAGCTAATGTTGAAAAAAAAATATTTTGGAAATAAGTCCTTGATCTTAATTATTTTCCTAATTTCTCACATTATACAGTACAATAAAATAGCATTATTCTAAGTTTCTAGAGGCATTAGGATTATTTTTTCTTCTCAATAAAGACTGTAGAAAAACTGATTTAACTAACCTGCATTTCTCCAAATCTGTAGTATGACATTTTATACATAAGGCAATTCAACAAAGTAGGGGATCCTGCTTTGTCTACACGAAATTCTCCCTGTGGAGTGAAATAGTCACTTTCCTATAAGAAAGAAACCAAAAGTTTCTATGTCAGTTCAGTTTAACACATCCAAAGCTACAGGGTTTCCCTTCTGCATTTTCCCCCAAAGGAACCAGCTTTTGAGGTATATTCATAAAGTCATGTTCATTTATATCCCTCACCCCAACTTAATCCCATCTAATAAAGCCTTAAAAATAATTTATGAAGAATGGTACCAACAAACCATGGTTATAATAACAGGTAGGGCTGACTCTTTCCAACTCTCCTCCTCCTCATTCATTTTCACAATTTTCCTATATGAACTCTAAAATCAGCTCCTTTAGCTGGAGAAGGGAATGTTTAGAAAACTCACAATAGTACGTAGAACTATTTTCAGTTATAATTTATAAATTAACCTTTACAAGGAACTATTTGGTACTCCAGTTAAAAAATGTAATTTCTGACCCAGAAATTTCTGGTCCACCAGAGTACTTGTATATGGGTAAACTAATAAATGTAGAAAGCTATTTGTTGCATCACTGTTTGAGATTTAAAAAAAAAAAAAACAAAACTGAAAAACACATAAAAATCCACCAATAAGGATAGGTTAAATAAATTAGGAATATAAATGTATACAAACACATAACATAATACACTACATTCTGCAAATGTAAAAAAAAAAAAAAAGGAATAGAGAAGCCTTCCATAATCTAATATGGAAAGATTCTCAAGATATACAAAGTAAACAGTGTCTATACCTTATTACTATTTATCTGCTTAAATGAGAATCACATAAACAAAAAAAAGTGAGTACAAGGTGTATATTATGGTATACAAAATGATCTGAAATACATGTAAACTGTAGAATATCTAAATGGAGTTAATTAAATATGCATTTTTACCATATACTTATTTCCATATGGTGAGATCACCTAAAAATCTTGTCAATTTACAAGTATACAATACATGTTATTCACTACAGGTCTATCCTTTTTTTCATACTTTATTTTTGAATGTATGATCTATTCATAAAGTTTAAAAAGAATTATAAAAGCACAGAAATTTAGAGTTTCTATGTAAGCATTCAGAGCCTACACATGTGGAAATAATGATCTGGCATGTCATACATAGTGTTAAGGCAAATTCACAAATGAAAATTACATAGTGGGAGAATTAAATTTTAGATAAATAATTTAACATAATGGTGTTTATCATATTCTGTGGCTTCCTCATATGGAGCACAATTGTAGCCCATTTTCTAAAAGCTCACAAATGAATGAGAGAAGATAAAAATCTAACTTAGGAAACAGGTACATGTGATTTGATTATAAACACAGACATGGATGCAACAAAAAAGAGCTTCTGGAAAAGTGCCAAGTATGTAGAAGGGAAGTTATTCCAAGAAAGGAACAAGTTCTTTGGGACAGCACAGAATGGCCAAGTGGAAAAAAGTTGGTAGGGGGCCAAGAGACCAGCAATGGAAATCTAAAGCATAAAAGGTCTTGCATTCCAGGATAAGGAGAGTTTGGATTTTCTATCAATGTATCACCAAGACAGTATCTATTTCATACTAGCTACTTGGTGAGGCTTCATCTATATTACCACAAACTTTCATAATACCACCACAAATGAGTTACTATTGACATTTTCAGTAGTGATGACTTAAGTCTTGTCTTGGTCATCAAGATCCATATCCTGGAATAAGACTTGGTGTTCATTTATGCTGAGTGATCCAAAATAATTTGCCCATAACCCAACTTATAGTTTTAGTTAATATTCATTTCTGTCTGGTTTTACCTCCTTGCCCCATCATCTATTGAAGGCTTTTAAGCCAGACAATGACGTGATCAATGTCATATTACGATGGGAGAGCAAAGAAGACTAAGGCAAAGATAGCAATTTCAAGGTTGCTGTCCTCATCCAGGTTTACAATCATTAGAGTCAGTACCAGGTTAGAAACAATGAAAATATTTTAAAAAGGGCTGACGTGAGAAGGTGTGAAAAAGTAAAAGCAAGAAAATTTGGGCAAGGAATTGCTTCATAGAGTTGAATGTAAATGCAATCTTGAGGATACAGTCTGAGACATGCATCACTAGGCAATCTTGTTATCATGCATGTGAATATCATACAGTATACTTATACAAATCCAGATGGTATAGCTTACTACATACCTAGGCTATGTGGTATATATAATACTGTCAATTTGTAGTCTACAGTTGACCTAAATGTCCTTACTTATCATGTGACTATGAAATATGAGTTTCAAACGTTCTAAATCTAGGAAGTGCTTCTAGTATCTTTAATAAATAGTAAAATCAGGATAAGGGACTACTTAGGGGGATAGAACAATGAAAACAAATATAATGCAATTAAAGAGATAAGATTTGGACATTATGGACTGTCTTTCACATACCTGGGATTATCTAGTTTCTTACCCGAATGTCTTTTGGATGTTCTCCTTCAGCTATCCTAACCATCCAAAGAAACTTGTTGATATCATCACCAGAATAGCCAATAACCCCTCCAAAAATAACCAAAACATAATCTACATCTAGAGTCCTCATGATTTTATAGGCTGCTGTTTCATTAGAAGACATAGCTTTTCCCACCTGCAGAATAAAATAAAACTGAATGTACACTTTTACTGCAAGAGCCTGACTTACCTGGATTTTTTTTTTTTTTTTTTTTGCAAAAATGATTTTCTAAGATATCAAAGAATTTATTGAGATTTATAAACACTAACAACTCACTATAATCAATTTATAGCAGAACCGTCAAACTATGAATACATGTTCTAATATTTTGCTAACAATTAAGCTCTATGAAATTAACATTTAAAAATGAAAGTAGACAAACTTTACTTTGGTGTGTGTAGTATTATATTGAACCCAGGGCCTTGTGCACACTAGGCAAGAGCACTATTACTGAGCTACATCTATAGTCCTTTTTAAATTTTGAGGCAGGGTCTTTCCCCTTGGTTGCCTGGAATTAAGGCATATGCCACCAGCAAAAGGAGGCAAACTTTAAGAGACAATTTCTCACAACTTCAGGCAGGGCTTGCAGGTGATCTTGCTAGCACATATTCTTCACCCCAGCATAGCAGACATTTGATCACTAGCTACAACACTAACAAATAGAATTCATTTAGTTGACCCATTTATCTATTCAAAATTTTTAAAGTCCAGAAGTGATTACCTTAATTTATGTAGATTAGTCATTTAAAAGTGAACACACTTTGCATACCCATAATGCATTTGCTTTACATATTTGCAAAGATTTTTTTAAGATTATAAAATGGAAAATATAAACATTTAAGTTTCAGATTTTGCCTAATTCTCCAGTAAGCTTAAATATAAAATGTACCAGAAGCAAGTCTATGATTCTGAATTATACCTATAAGTAAGTAAACCATTTTTACAAACAAAATAAGTATATCTTTAAGTATTAAATATGCTAAAGAAATATTTTGAGACCTCAGCAATTAAAGAGTACTTTCTCCCTCATCTTTTCTATTTAATCACAAGTGAAACTTGACTGGAAAGTAATAGGATTTTTTAAAAAAATCTTTTTCTTAAAAAGTCAAATGCTTACCAGTGCTATGTGACTGTTATTCCAGGTATTATTATCCACCAAAGTAGTTCTATTAGCCATTCCAGCTATTTGATAGCCATAATCCCACCAAGACATCACTCGGGCATGTTCATCTGTATTTTGCCTTAGCCAAAAGTAAGCTTCTCTAAAATCATCTAAGATATTCCTGGTGCTGAAAAGAATAATAATATTTTAAATAAGATTTAAATATGAAGAAGATAACTTAAAATTTTGAGGTGCTAAAACTACTGAATAATTTCACATTTTAAGGATCACACTTAAAAGCTTCTAGGAAAAAAAAAAAAGAAGAAAATGAAGAGCAAAGCCAGTGCTTCTCAAACTAATATAAATACAAACCATATACATATCTTTTAAAAAGCAGATTCTGATTAAATAGTTCTGGGGTGGGCCTGATATTCTTCAAGTCAACTGAACTCCAATGTGAAGCAGAAGTGGGAAGAGGCAAGGCAATGTATAAATCAACTGTTAAATTTTAGCTGCATCAGAATCATCTGGGTCTGTTAAACCAGACTGCTGGGCTCTACTTCAGCAATGAATAGATAAATTGGTCAACTAAATGATTCATTAGGCTTAGGGCAGAGTCAGTGAATTAGCATTTTCTAACAAGTTTCACTGTAATGATGATGCTGTGTTCAAAGGGATACATTCTGAGAAAAAAAAAATGTACACCAAAATTTTGAAAAAGAGCAGCATGAAATACTACTTACCCCTTCAAAGGTGGAGAGAGAAGTCACACCCAAATGGGGAAAAAACAAAAGTAGACTGATGGGCTGTGGGTGTAGCTCAGTGCAAAGTCTAGTATGTGTGAGGCCCTGAGTTTGATAGGATAGAAAAGAAAAGGAAAAGAAAAAGGGGAAAAAGGGAAAATGGAAAAAGACAAAGGGAAAGGAAAAGGAAGAAGATTCAAATTCAGGGCCTCAAATACAATTCTATCTTTTGAGTCAAAAAGTATATGTTTTGAGTGTGTGTGTGGGGGACGGTGTTCTAAAATCTTTTTGTAGTCAAGTCATTTTCTTACCCATCATGATTATAAGAGGCTAGGACCACACTTGGACTGGAGTAGGCATTGCTTGTGACCCAGGTACAGTGTACTGCAAACATCATCAGCAGCATCAGCATCAACATAGTGACAATACTTTTTATATTAGGACCTAATCCCTCTTCAGTTTTTTCCTGTTCAGTTACATGTTTCCTCACTTTACCTGCCTGAAGATACAGAAAACTGGTTAGACAAATTCATCATTTGACTTGCTTCACAGGACATTCAAGGGAAAAAAGTTGGGAGAATGATAATCAATTTAATTCTGTGATTCAGAAAATGTGTAACTAGCAGATATTCTTCTATAGGTTTAGAAGAGTTTTCTAAAACTTTATCAAAGTAGATTCTAAAGTCAATTGTCAATCAAAGTTTCCTGGGACTAGGAGCTGATCTCAGAGTGAAATAATCTCTAGTAAGAAGCTAGTCCAATCAATTATCCTTATTTCTTAATTAACTATATAGAAAATAAGTAAATGGCCCATTCTGACAGTATGAAATCTAATATATAAATTCTTAGAAAATCTTAAATTTCACATCCTAAAAATGACAATGTCTACTTATAATCCAGACTATGCAGGACTTCGATATGGGAAAAAAGCTGCATTTACTGAATTAGCTTTCTAATTTCGAAACCCTAAAACCAATGGACTTGGTAAAAAACACCAAAATTACTTTGAACACACACATTTATCATCACCACCACTAAAAATCAGAAGAGAAAACCAGTAGTAATCACAAACTCAAAATTACAAGACTGATTAAGATAACACAAAACAACAAAACCAAAATATAACAAAAATCCCAAAAGCATGTATGTCAAATCTTTATGAGTTTTACTGATCTTATGGTAAAGACAAAGAATTTCAGTTAATTTCTATAGTGCTTTAACAAGATTTGCTTTAACAAGTCTTTTCCACACATACAAACTTGATTTGTTATTTGAGAGACTACAGGTTAAAAATGAATTACATTGTATTAGCTAAAGATGGTTAAAAAACGGGAGGTTTAAAAAGTAAATCAGTTAAATATCAAATTATCATTTAAAAAGTTGATAATGTATATGGATCTTAAAGATAAGCACTTATCCATATGGCTTAAAATCTCATGTAATTTAGCAAAGCACCAAGTGTTTACTGTAAAGAAGCCTATTAACAAATTTAAGTATTCAGATTAACAAATGCCCCCAAAGAAAGAATTCCTTGTCTGATTACATTCTATTTTCTTACTTTGAGCTAAAAGATCGACTGGGATTCAAATTTTGAGGCAAACATTGTAACCAAACAGAAGCAGCACAGCTTATCTAAATCCTCATTTAATCACATTTCTTAATATGTATGGTTCATATTATGGTAGAAAATTTAAGAAAGCACATTAAAATTTTAAAGGCCTTAGATTAGATTCCCCACCTTATCATACAAATTTCCTGGGTTTCTTTTGTCATCCTCATCACTGCTGTCTTCCACAGGTGGATTTTCCCTTTTCATGTCATCCCCCAAATAGTGCTCAAAAACATTTGAGAAGGCAATTGCAGACAGCATACAGACGACTGGAGTCAAAGTCAACATCAGTCGCACCATCACTCCAGCAAAGTAGACAGCACTGATTGCATACAAAGCAACTGCAAAGACAAATTCTCTTACAACACTTCAGGGGAAAACATTCACCCGAAATTAAATATTTAATACCACAGTTTAAAACAAATCTAAAAGTAGAGAAAAGCCTCATAAATTACCTAGTTGCTTTCATATTAATACTGATAGTCATATTTAAAAATCAGAATTAGTGTTGACTAAATAAAAACTAAAAGAGCAATAGTTTGGAGATAGGTATCATGATTCATATTTGATTAATTTTAGGTATGGGGAATTAGACTAAATCATTATTTGTCAACAGCATCTTATATTATAAAATCCTTAGCTGACAGAAGAAAATATATTTCTATATTATTAGGCACAAATTAACAGAATAAAATATGGTCCATGAAAAGCCACTGCCAATTTTTAGCATAAAGCCTGTTTTAAAGAAAAAGTGGGATGAGAAGAGCATCATATTATTAAACAAAAGAATAATCTACAAGTCACTGTCAGGCAACTTTTTAAAAAATTTCAGACAAATTTCCAATAGCCTTCTAGATATGTGCTCATAACCACAGGAAAAAGTTCTACAACTTCTGGTTGAAGGTTATTAACTTCACAAAGTCAATGATCATTGAGATCATAGAATATTTTTCCTAAAGTAATACGTTTATTATACCATATTCTGAAGCTTACAGCTCAATGACTTTGTATGTAGGTATGCCCCTATGTAATTACTACCTATGATGACTGAGGTACATAATATTTTTCTAGCTTCTTATGTCTCAGATAATAACTGCCCTCTCCCCTATAAAAAAAAAAAGTAACCACTACTCAGCATTAACTTAGTTTTCCTTATTCATCAACTTTAGAGAAATAGAATCATTTAGAAGTATCCTCTTTTGTACTGACTTAATTTGGCCACACTGTTCTTTTGTTAACTGCTGTAATGTATACCACTGCACAAATCTATAAAAATATTCTTATCCATTCTATTGCTGATGACCTTTGTAATGTGTATAATTAGGGGCTATCCTGGATAAAGTTGTCCCATGAATTCTTAAATATGTCCTTTGGGGAATATATGTGCTTACTTCCCCTGAGATATACCTAAGAATGGGATTATTGGGTCATAAGGTGGGCTTATGTTTAAGTCTTTTTGAATGATGCAGTAAAACATGGCCTTAATTCAGAGTTTACTAATCTAGATAAACTGGAAAAGAATTAGTATCATTTATACATTTGGGTTTATACATTCGGGTGTTCTGCAGTAGTAACCCAAGGTGATACTTATGGTCTAGGCCCTATACTAGTACAAACTCAAGTCCTGGTATTATAAATTATTGGCTTGCATGACTCTGTACATATTACAAATCATTTCTCAACATTTGTTTCTATCTATGTCTAACCACCACAGCACACTTCTTGTAATTATTAAATTATGTAAGAGCATTTGGTTTGCAAGCCCCTCCCTCCCCATGTATTGGGGACGGAACCCAAAGGCACATTTTTTTTTTTTTTGTACTGGGGATTGAACTCAGGGGCAGTGGACCACTGCACCATAACCCCAGCCCTATTTCATATTTTCTTAATTTGTCAATGAACCTTTATTTTATTTATAATGTGGTACTGAGAATGGAACCCAGTGCCTCACACATGCTAGGCAAGTGCTCTACCACTGAACCACTACTCCAGCTTGCCTATTTTGTATTTTCATTTAGAGACAGGGTCTCAATGAGTTGCTTAGCACCTTGCTTTTGCTGAGGCTGGCTTTGAATGTATGGTATACATTACCCCTGCCTCAGCTTCCTGAGCTGCTGGGACTACAGTGTGGCTGCTTATTTTAAATATTTTATGTCAGGTCTTGTCAGTTGGAAACATACACAAATATGTCAATGAAAGAGTTGTAATCCTTATTCCAATATAGAATGTACTTTCTGAAACTGGAATAATGGATGACCCAGAAAACTTGTCCCTACTTAATCAAATCTAACTTAGAAATTTAAGTCTAAATTATACTGCCAATAAATTTTTAATTCTCAACCACAGACTACAATAACACTAACTGCCAAGAAACCACAAAAGTGAACATAAAATTCATACAGTAGCTGGGGTTGTAGCTCAGTGGTAGGGTGCTTGCCTAGCACGTGCAAGGCCCTGAGTTTGATCCTCAGCACCACATAAAAATAAAGTAAAGGTATCGTGTCCAACTACACTTAAGAAATAAATATTTTTTAAAAAATTCACACACTAGCTCTAAATTAAAAGTTAATAGTTAAATATACATAATGAAAATTCTATTCTCCTTGGCTAAGCACACTGTGCATAACAGGGAAGAAAATGTATTCTGAATATATATCAACCAAAAAACAACAAAACCTTGAAGTGGGTAATCTAAAAGACAAAAACAAACAGACAAACAAAACCTGTTCCCAAATCAAAGTATTCATTAAAAAAAAAAAAAACTCTTACCAAATACTCTTTCATCGTTGATATTTTTGATGCAGAACCATAGGCCTGCTGGGAAGGTACATACAAGAATATGTAGATCAAAGAAGAAAGACACCCAAGTCGTAGGTTGATGCTCAGACACTGATGCAATAATTGGAATGTGTATTTTTGCATACCTGATATTAAAAAAGTTATTATTATTTACAATTAAATGGTAAAACATTTCTGTTTTTCTTTTTGAGACAGGGTCTCACTACATTGACTAAGCTGCTCTTAAACTTATGACTCAAGGTGATCTTCTTGCTTCAGTCTCCCAAGTAGTTGAGACTATAACAGGTATAGTAGTTTACCACCACACCCAGCTATAAGTTCTTTTGAAATGAAATTTTCTTGGACTGTAGATATGGCTCTTAGTCCCCACCTCTTCTTGTTTAAACATGCATTCTAATATAACCAGCTATACTGGAAATAAATTTGTTTGATCCACATCAGTAAAACTAAAAACCAATGTGCCCTCATGAAACAGAAAATTATCAAGGGTTGATCACATGACCCTGGCTCTGATTTCTAACACAAAAATCTTTGCTCCAATAGGATTTTGTTCTCCAGTATCTCCATCTCCTATTTTATACAAGTGAATTTCACTACCTTTTGGACTTTATTAAAAATAGCATAAATACCTTACCCAATAAGATATAATGCCACAATGCCTTGCTTATAGTGTGGAGGCAGGTGAGGGAAATGAAAATTCCTGAAACACCCTGAGATTCCAAATTAGTTCAATCAAATTTTAGAAAGTTAAGAGTAAGGATAACTAATAAAAGTTAACCTGGTAGTTTACCCTAATCAGAATAACCTCACTATGACTAATTCCCTCAAATCCTCTGGTGATCCCACAGGCTGAACTATCAATGTATGCTTACATATAAGTTATGTAGGAATGTATATGTCCTTTTAATTAGACATGGACACAAGCCCTTTTGGTATCACATCAGAAAGCATGCTCATTCAATAAACTATGTAAGGTTTTTATTGGGTCACCTAGGAAGTTAACAAAGACAGAAGAGCAAGAAAGCAGAGGGGGATAAATAGTCATTAACATATGTTTTCTTATTCCTACAAAAAATAAGTTAGAGGAAAGAAGTTTACTTGAACTAGTTGTCCAATTTGAAACCAAGAATTTTTCATTAATTCATAATATATTGGAGCAGATATTCTCTATATATTTCATAGATTTTTTTAAGAAATAGAAGCTTAGATCATGTGGTGGTATTAGAAAAAAATTTGAACTTTCATCATATGGCATGGATTTATAACATAGCATCTATTCTTAACAAATATTAAAGATGAAAGCTTCATATGTTAGTAAAAAGTTCCAACCACTAAACTGCACAAATGTTACCTAAATTTTGACAAACAAAAATAAGGGGGTGGCTATGTTGAACAGAAATACATGACTTATATTGCATATTAAAGGTATACTTAAAAAGCTACTATTAACAAAGATAATACTCAAGAGAATCAACATTTAGTAGAATTTTTGGCATATCCTAGGTACCTGACTCAAATAGAGACAGAAATACTAACAATATTAAGAACAGAAAGAAATGGGTGTTTTAATTAGAGGCTAAATAACATATCTGTACTTACCCAGTGTCCCATAATGAATAAAACCTGCCACTCCACGGTGCAATATAACCTTTGAAGGAAAAACAGAGGAAATTATCTGCCTTTTTATTATTGTGTAAAAAAACATTTTTTTGGTGTGCATGTAGAGGAGGGATTTCTGAGGATTTAAGCAAGGGGTGCTCTACCACTGAGCTACATGACTGGCCCTTTTAAAATTTATTTTGGGACAGGGTCTCACTAAACTGCTAAAGATATGCACCTCTGCCCCTGGTTTATTTATCGTGCTTATTTTTAATAGTTTTATGGTTGTTAATTATGGATTGATTTTAAATAATGTAAAAAATGTCAGTTTTTCTTCTATAGGTGCCAACATAGTTCACATGGCTGGCAATCACATAAAATAAGGTAGTAACTGAATCAAAAACAATGATCCACAGAGAACCTGTTTCCAGAGAAAAATAAGTTAAATAACAATTAAGAAACTTAGCACTCTAATAACACTTAGATAAAATTATAGGAAGTTTTCCAATTCACTCTGAAGCTTCTAGTTGACTAATAAAGAAGGCTCAGATAATAAACAACACTGGATAAATTTTTAAATGGGTGTGGTGTATAAATGATCTAATCGAGTTTGCCAAATCTCATCACATTATAAAGATGATTTTAAAGACTTATGCCTTTTACTCCTGTCTATACTTAATGATTTTATAAGGTAGGCTGGTAAATTAATTTTACAGAATAACTTTAGAAAGAATTTGACCTGTTTCTAAGGATGGGTAAAGTCAGGGTTAGAAATTTAGAATACAGAAGCAGAATGAAACTGATGTTTGACTGTGAAAGAGTAGGGGAGAGAGGCAGGCACAGTGGTGAATGCTTATAATCTCAGCAATTTAGAAGACTAAGGCAGGAGGATGCAAGTTAGGCCAGCCTCAAAGCATACTTAGAACCTGTCTCAAAAACTATAAAGGGTGGGAGGAAGCTCAATGGTAAAAGGCCCCTGAATTCAATCCCCAGTTGTGGTGGGGAGAGTGGTTAGGCAGAAGAGAAAGTGCACACAGACAATGTAGTAGGTTATCACTAGAAGCTCTTGACTTGTTTGTTTTGGAGCTATTTATCCAGAAAGAAAAGAATGTTTGTGGATTTATCAGGGACTGAAGCAACAAAATTAAGATAAACTTAAAAATCACAATTTGAAATAATGTTATTCAGATTTTAGAACCTTTATTATTTTAATATTGCTTGTACAGAATACAACCACAGTATTTTACCTACGAGGATAAATGGAATATATGAAAAAAAAAATCTGTGTAAAAATTATCCTTTTGAATAATCTAGAGACAAGATTCACATTTTACAGGTGATGGCACCTACCTGTGTAAGTCAAATAGATGACACTAAGAAACACAGCACCTGCAGCCAGCGATACACCCAAAAAGAAAAGGGTCTGGAACTCCTGTTTTGTTAATCGGTCTCTCAGATACTGCAAGAAAGCATAAGCTTGCAGCAATGCAAAGACACCTAATTAAAGAAAACAGGGTCATATAAATAATTGACAATGCAATTTTCATAGGCCATTTAAAAATTTTCACTTGAAAGGGCTTCTTACAATACCCTAAAACATTCACACCAAAAACTAGTTACTTCATCTAGCTAACATTTTCACTGTCAAATGATAATTGACCAACCAAGTAATACATCCAAAAAATCCTATTATAGATTTCCCCCCAAATGATCAGACTGCCCCCCCCCCACGTACCAGACAAAATAAATCCCATTTGAATGACTGAAGTCTATTTAACTTCTTTCCTACCTCTATATTTTAAATGACATATTTTCTGGGTGGGAGTGGAGGAATAATAAAAACATCATTAAAAATAACCCTAATGACTTGGATCAGGAGAATCCTGATATAGTTACTGTTTATAACAAATGATAAAAGTGTGACCTTAATTACACACTTAAAGAAGACTCTATCCTGGTGTTGGGGTTGAGAACAAGCTACCTCAAAACTCGGCATCTTGGCATTTGAGAAAACAAAGAAATAGGAAGGTCTATCTGATCACCCTCTATTCTACCCTGATGCAGGACATAAAAGAATTTTCTGACCTTCCTCTAAACAAATATCCTCATCCCAAAGGGATCCTCCCTGTACCCTGAGGAAATTAACGAGATGCCAAGAACACGGACAAATAGAACTTTTAAAATTCTCAGTTTATTATCATTACATCATAACTCCCCTTTGTCCAATCATATGATTGTCCTCTCTTCATCAAACCTAAGCATAAAAACAATTTTCTCTGGATTTTTATTTCTGAAGACTCCAGTCATACAAAAACTTCTATTAAAATTTCAGAGTCCTAAGACCCTTAGCCCACTGGGAATATTAATTTTAAAATAAATTTAATCTTTTTAAATATATGCCAGCAGAAAACATTACAATTCTTATTACACATATAGAGCACAATTTTTCATGTCTCTGGTTGTATACAAAGTATATTCACACCATTTCGTGTCTTCATATATGTACTTTGGATAATAATAATCCTTACATTCCACCATCATTTATAACCCCATGCCCCCTCCCTTCTCCTTCAACCCCTCTGCCCTATCTAGAGTTCATCTATTTCTCTCATACTCCCCCTCTCCCTATCCCACTATAAGTCAGCCTCCTTATATCAAAGAAAACATTCAGCATTTGGTTTTTTTGGGATTGGCTAACTTCACTTAACATTATCTTCTCTAATTCCATCCATTTACCTGCAAATGCCATGATTTTTTTCCTCTTTTATCGCTGAGTAATATTCTATTGTGTATATATGCCACTTTTTTTATCCATTCATCTACTGAAGGGTATCTAGGTTGCTTCCACAGTTTAGCTATTGTGAATCGTGCTGCTATAAACATTGATGTGGCTGTGTCCCTACAGTATGCTGTTTTTAAGTCCTCTGGGTATAGACCAAGGAGAGGGATAGCTGGGTCAAATGGTGGTTCCATTCCCAATTTTCCAAGAAACATTCATACTGCTTTCCATATTGGCTGCACTAATTTGCAGTCCCACTATCGGTGTATGAGTGTACCTTTTTCCCCACATCCTCACCAACATTTATTGTTGTTTGTCTTCATATTAGCTGCCATTCTGACTGGAGTGAGATGAAATCTTAAGAGTGGTTTTGATTTGCATTTCTCTAATTGCTAATCATGATGAACATTTTTTCATATATTTGTTGACTGATTGTATACCCTCTTCTGAGAAGTGTCTGTTCAGGTCCTTGGACCATTTATTGATTGGGTTATTTGTTTTTTTTTGTTGCTTAGCATTTTGAGTTCTTTATATACCCTAGAGTTTAGTGCTCTATCTGATGTGTAGGGGTAAAGATTTGCTTCCAAGATGTTGGCTCTTTATTCACCTCACAGATTGTTTCTTTTGCTGAGAAGAAACTGTTTAGTTTGAGTCCATCCCATCCCATTTATTGATTCTTGTAAAATAAGTTTTTTTTTTCAAGTACATTACAGAATAATTACATAAGAGTATATCAAAGATTAGATTTAGGAAATGTAATAACATACATAAAAATAGGTGGTTGTGTATACTGACATTGCTTTATATTATACTATATAGTTCTGTGTCTGAAATTAGTAATTAGCAAACTGATAAAGTCAGAGTATGTTCTAAATTTTGAAGTGCTAAGTAACAGTAAATAGTGGTTCTTACCTTGAGGAGGGTGGATGATAGAAGATTTTAAGACCCACTGAGAATCTGATGGTAAGTACTTTGGAATGTCTCACAGAAAGTTATATACTGTATACCAACTGGGCATCAATAATCTGAAAATCCAAAATCTAAAACTTTTTAAGCACAAATATGATGCTCAAAAAGTAATGGTTCTAGAACACATTAAATTTTTGGATTCATGATGCTCAACTGGTAAAGTCTATGCAAATATTCTAAATCTGAAAAACTCGGTAATCTAAAACACGTCTGGTGCCAAGCAAAGGGATAGTCAACTTGAGCTGATATTCATAAAATATTACAAATAAATTAACTACACATGGACTTATTGTGAGTCATGGATACGGCACTGAGAATCACTGATAGTTTTATTTATAGATTTCCCATAAGTGGAACTCAGTTTATTTTGGTTATTATTGAAAACTTAAAAAAAATTTTTTTAAAAATATTATTCCTTTGGAAGATTGACTGACCAATCACACATTTACATATCCTCTAGAAGGAAAATAGTCTTTCTCATACCTGCAGCTGCCATGTGTTCGCTTGTTCTGATAGGCTGGAATCCCACAAAAGGTATCTGCATGGATAATATTAAACCCACAATGTAGAAAGTGCTATATGCTATAAAGACAAAATAGGAAACAAGGATAATTTACTACTATCAGTAAGTACTCTAAATATAAATACATAAAATTTTACTTTTTGTAGCAAAGTTTCAACTGGACCTAAGAACAGAATCCTAAAGTGTCTGTTTTTACTTTCTTTTCCCACACACAGAATCAAGTTCATTTTACTCTAAATTAGTAACCACTAATATGACCCACAAAGCTATGTAATATACACATAAAATAAGTAAATTCCATTCCTATTGGCATTAATCCCAAATATTTACAATCCACTATCACCTCCCTCAGCATATATGAATACCTGCTATTGTCTCAAAAGTGCTAAAAATTTCACACCTTTTCTACAGTCTTGTAATATTCTTCATATTGTACTTTAAGAGTAAAAAACTTAACTGTATGTTCAAGTTTTCTGTGATTAAAGAACATGGAAATCAAGCCCTAAAGCAGACCAGTTACTGAATTTAGAATCTAACAAAAGAAAACTATTTGCACTCTGCCCAAAATATGCTGCAGTATTCTCAGCTTATGCTAATGCCAGTGCACAGGAAAGCTGGGGAGAGAATTACAATCTGTGTAAAGGACTTGCTTTGTACTCACATGTTTACATACTTTGTACTCACAATAGTTAGAAATTAAGATAAAGCCCATCATAAGTTAAAATAAAAACAATTTATAAAATTTATTCACATTTTATAAATATAGTCAATGTTCAGTTTTTGGCAAATAAACCATTATCAAAAAGAGTGGGAAGCACACTTTAGAATAGCACAGTGCTGTAGCATGCATTTCTGTAGGCTATATATTATGTACAGCATATACTTCTCACCTTAGATAAGAAAAATTGCTTTTAAAGAAAATCTATTTACAGAAGGTAAATTATGGGATATTAGTTCAAACATTATGTTGTCTCCCAAGCCGAATCATGAGAAACAACTACAGCGTTACGAAGAGGATAAGAAACTCATAAATTTAATAGGAAGAACCAAAGTATGAAAATAACATTCCTGATGTCTTTGAAGCTAATGGAGGACTAGCTATCAGAAGACAGCAGAAGTAACCCATACAACAGAATGCTTTCCAGACACATTAATGTTGAAATGGAATTACCTTTTATCAGATGTTCTAACTGAAGTGCAAAATATCATACTGCATGGAGAAAGATTGAGAGCATTTTCTCTAACACCAGGAACAAGACAAGGTCCTTGTTCACTTCTAACCATTGCTATTCAACATAGTTCTTCAACTTTTATCCAGATCAATTAGGCAAGAGATGGAATAAATAGAAGTTGAATTGTTGCTGTTTGCAAGTAATATGATCCTGTACTTAGAAGACCCAAAAATTCCACCAGAAAACTTCTAAAGCTGATAAACTGAATTCAGGCCAGGCAAGGGGGTGAGGGGGAACATGCCTATAATCTTGGCTACTCAGGAAACCCGGGCAGGAGGATCCAAGTTCAAGGCTAGCCTCAGAAAGCTGGCAAGACCCTACCCAAAATAAAAAATAAAAAGGGCTGGGAGTATAGCTAAGTGGTAGAGAACCTCTAGGTTCAATACCTAGTACTACACACACATACACCAAAAAACCAAACAATTCAGCAAAGGAGTAGGACAGAAGATCAACATACAAAAATCAATACCTTTTCTATATACCAATAATAAACACCATGAAAATGAAAACAATTCCATTCATAAAAGCCTCAACAAAACAAAACAAACATGGGAATAAATCTAAGCAAGGAGATGAAAGACCTATACAATGAAAATCATAGAACAATGAAGAGAGAAACCGAAAACGACTTTAGAAGATGAAAAAATCTCCTATGTACTTTGGCATCATCAATATTGTTCAAATGTCCACATTGCCAAAAGCAATCTACAGATTCAGTGTAATTCTTAACAAATTCCAAGGACATTCTTCTTAGAAAAAAAGTCATATTCATTTGGATGAATAAAAGACTCACAATACCCAGAACAATGCTGAATAGTAAGAATAAGCCTAGAGACATCACAATATCTTACCTCAGATTATACTACAGAGCTAGTAACAGAAACAGCTCGGTACTGGTAAAAAACTGATGTGAAAGTCAAGGTCACAATTAACCCCACTATTATGTGTAATTATAAGGCACTAATAAAAATATAAAAAAATTTCTATGTCACATGATTTGAATTGTCAACAAATGTGGTTGATGGGTCTCCTAATATCAAAATCTCTTCTACCAATCAGTCACACACTGTTATCCCCGACATGGGTGAATCACAGATGCACAATCAGAAAAAATGGGAATAAGGACACATCACTGTGATTATGAACAACTATATAAATAACAAATACTTAAATTTTCTTAATAGACCAACAAGAAAAGATCCCTTCCAACAAAATCTAAGAGTCTATGATCAATAGATCTTTTATAAACCGGAGCTGAGAAATCAAATCCTTGCAAATACTGAACACACAAAGGCATAACAAGACAAGACCAGACCTAAGAAAAACTCATCATTTATGTACTTTGATTAGATGTGGGTCCACTTATAACCAAACATTACCATCACCTCTTAGACTGGATTTCTCTCTTGTTTACATGAACATGGAATGCTATTAACACTGATACAGAATTTAAACTGAATAAATGGAGCAAACTGAATCAAAAAGTAACCCCCTCTCTTCTTATATTTTACAGCCAACAATTCAAGGAAATTTAGTACACTCACAATGTTATATAATCTTTTTAGCCTCAAAACATTTTCCATCACTCCAAAAGCAAACCCCACACTCACCAAGCAGTTGCTCCCCATTTCCCTTTCTTCCCAGCCTACGGTAACCACAAGTCTGATTTGTCTCTATAGATTACTGGTGTTGTATGTGTATAAATTAAGTAAAAAGTGAAAGACTACTTCATTTATCTCCTTCTAAATTATATTCTCCAGAAGGTGTGGTATGAACACATACACACATTTGTAGTCACATTCATACGCTTCTCTTCAAATGAGAATATTCTTTGCCTGATAAAGTAAAAATTTCAGCAACTATTTGGCAAAAATAGATGAAATTTCCTCTTGGGTATTTATTCAAGTTCATTTCCAGGCATAAAAAAAGAGAAGACTAAGCCTGATAATGCTCTCAAATCAACACTTTCATACAACTTTACAGACATTTATTCTCATTAGCAAAAAAGAAAATACTTTATATAGAAACAAATGCAAAGTTTAATAAGAATGATAAAGATGAGCTCAAGGGAAAAAAAGAATCTCAGGAAACAAAATAAGTCAAGAGGTATTTAAACATAGGTTAATGTCAAATAAAACTGAATAGAAATAGATAATTTCTTATCAATATTTTACCTTTGAAACTTTTTCCCAATTATCATCATCCACACCTATCTATATGTACCAATGAAATAAATCTGATAGGGTACCCATAATATAACCCAAATATAAGCATTCTCTTTGAGGAGAACTGGAACCAAAAAGTCATTCCAATTTTTTATTATTTTTGAATTGTTAATTTTGAGATGCTTACACATGGGAATGCATAGCCTATTTCACAGTACTCTTCAATACACTGGGGTAAGCATTTCCATTAAATAAAGTTCAAGATTGCTTGCCAAGAATATATAATATCAAACATCACACATTTATCTTCCTTAATGCTGATTTTCTTTTCAAATGTGTAAAATTATAGACACATAAAACATCTTTTTTAATCACACTTACAAATCTACATTTTAAAATCTAAAAAATGAGAAATGAAATTTGCTAGAGTAGAAAGAAGTGGTAATTTTTCTTAAAAATAAACAACTTCCACTGCAAAATATAGAAGCATATGCTTCCTCCAGACTTGGCAAAATCTGAGTGAGATGTATACAAACAACCATAACACAATGAAGCAAGTTACTTCTGACAGTAATGATAGTGGGGCTTTATTAAAAACTTCAACAGGGGAGAGATTTCTTCTTGACATGAGCATGGAAGAGGGGTAGACAGTTTCTGTATTGATTCTCCAATGTTTTCAGAAGACCTCAGTAAGGAATAGCCATAGCAATCATTCTCTACCAATTCTCCTTCCTATGAAGGATCTAGGAACTAAACTACTATCCACAACTATTACAACTTTCTACTCATCAATGTTAACTATTTTTCTTACCCTTTAAAGCAGAATATTAAAGCATTCCATCAAAGTGGTGAGGTCTAAGAAAATGCACAATATCAGTAATGTTGTAAATCATTTATTACACATCATGAAAATGTTGCCATACTGCCATCCTGTGGAAGCACAGTTACTGACATTTACTATTACAGATCTTAATTCAAATGTCAGAAAAGTTCCAGGAAAAAATAACCAAGATATGTACATACAGGTAACATGTACACATACACAAAAATATTGTTTATTTTTAACCTAAGAAAATCTTGTTGATCTGGAACAAACAGTATTCTTTTAAACAGAGCCTACACATGTTTTCATTCTTAAAAGTACTTTAAATCCAAGGGTATGGTATAGGAAGATAAGACACAGAGAGGAAAAACACCATTGGCCTTGACTTAAAAGAGACTCAAATGAGTTACTCGATACAGTAAAAAGAAATGGAAAGTCTGATTCAAGTCCCACTGAAATTTTAAGTCCTGCTGTTTTAAGTACCTCCTCTCTGACCAGGCATTACAACTTGTGTTGACAGAACTCTATATTTTTAAAGTTATTGTTATACTTTCTTTATGTAAAGTCAGAAAAGTTTTGTGAATATTATATTCTCATTAACTTTAACCCACCATCATTATACTACATTATTATTTCTGATTTGCTTTTATCTTCTGGCTAATCTTTAGTGGAGATGGGTAACAAAATATTCCTTTGCTATACAACTTAGGTATTAACCAAAATAGAATAAACCCAAAGAAAAGGTTGGGAAATACCTTAAAATCCGATCAATTATGCTTTATTACTAACAAATACGATTAAAGATTGGTAAGAATATTGAAATTTCTGATTAATAAAGACACTGTGACCCCCCTGATAAATATGCAAGGTGGAAAATGGTAAGAAATTTACCATTCATTTACATGAATGCAAGATTAAAACAAACCACAAAAAACTGATTCTTGACCAGCAGAGAGAAGATACATGATTAACTTAACATGTATACACAATGAAAAAGAACTATTTTTCTTTTCCAAGGACACTGTTCATGGTAAACTATGGAGAAAATAAGTCACTGAAACTTGAATTTTATAAGCTCTGATTTGTAAAAGTAGCAAGAAATAGCTTAATCAAAATACTTAAGCAGAGACACTTAATTATAACAACAGTAAGTAAATCTTGTACAAATACCTGAACTGAAATCAAGGATAATGTAACAGGAAAAAAAAGAGATAATTTAGAATAAATATATCTGGATTTAAAATTATACGGAAGCAATTCATTTAATTCTGGAATGGCTAATGAGATAATAATCAAAGTACACTGTAAGTAAGTGAAGACTCAGAGGAACTCATAACTTAAAAGTAGTGGATAAAGGCTCCTGAGTAACCTGGAGAGCTATGTTGAGATTATAACTACTATATAAAGATCCTGTTATAATCAGTAAATCTAATTCATAAACAAAAAGAGAAAAACAAATACAGACTAAAAAGATTTAACTACATGAAATCACAAATCAAGTTATCACTAAAAAACATTTAGGGCCTTCTTAACACTACCTTTTCTTAATCTCAACTACTACTGCAAGTAGGCACCTAAAGACATTTATTAATTATAAGTCTATGAACTTCTACACATAAATTAATTCTTCTGGTCTATAAAATAGACACAATTCTCAAAAAGAACAGGCTGATTTATTATATCTGTTTAGCTTACAGAACACTGAAGAGCCATTGTTGAAAAAGCATTTTTGATCAAGCCAGTGACTATTACTAAATTTTAGGTAAGACCCTTCCCTTGCTCTAAATATCCTGAGTCTTAATTTAAGAGATATTGGAAGACTAATCCTTTGTAAATTAACAATGAGTTATATTTAACTGTATAGATTACAGAAGCAACAGCATGTTCTCTTTGTGCACTCAAGGTGATTTTTTGTCCAAAAACTAACCTTTAAAATACCCGCTAATAAAACACTATCTATTATAAGCCAGGATAAGGAAAACCCTCTACCCATTCCCCCAGTAGCATCAATGAATGCCTATTATAATACTCATCTGGGAAACACACTTTATATAAATATAACCAGTACTGCAAAAACTTCTAAATTTAAATGAAGATCCAGGACAAAAATCTTGAATAGTCCCTTTCTTTTTCTATTCCTGGTTGACATACTTTAAAGGTACAATTTAGAAAGGCAAAATAAAACTCAAGAAAGTACATCATTGATAAATTGAGCATTCTAGGGAAAATCATTTTAAGATTATACAGAAATACTCCATATACTGGCAAATAACATCGGTAGGATACAGGAATGATCTTTTGTCTTGGTAAAACTTCACCTACCATAAATATAAAAATCATACAGCTGGGCTGGGGTTGTAGCTCAGTGGTAGAGTGCTTGCCTAGCACGTGTAAAGCACTGGGTTCTATCCTCAGCACCACATAAAAATAAATAAAATAAAATAAAATGAAGGTATTGTGTCCATCTACAACTAATAAAAATTTCTTAACTCATACAAGTCTTTTATTGCTTTCAATATCTTAGCTCAAAATCATTAAAACTATTTAATTACATATTGACTTCCATTATAAATACTGGAATTATTATTTCATGAATTTTGTGGCAGTAAAATTTAGCTATATTAAATAAGGTAAAATAATTGAAAATGAGTTTCAAAACAATTTTTACAAACTGAAGACCATAAAGATAAGACAAAATCCAAATTATAAGAATCACTGAACACTTATAGCACGATGTGCCATCTGTCAAATTATTTTGACAAATGGATATTTTATAATTACCTTTCTTGATTCTACAGACTATTTACTATATCCTATGTTATTTTTAATTACACAAAAAAGATAATTAATAGCTTTACTTAATTAAGAGTCCAAAGAACATTAGATAATACTTAAGGAAGTGACTCAGTCCAAAAGATGTTCTATTAACTTCAATTATACACAAAAGGCAAAGACATTACTTTGATAGTTAACATTTCCATCCCATAAAATGTTAACAGCAATTTAAAAAACATATCTCTGTAATAAGGAAACATGACTTCTTTTTTGTTGTTTTGTGAATTCTCTGCTAATTTACAACTCTCATTTGGGAATAAACCACTATTATTTTCCATGTTTAACTGATTTTTTGATCCTCATTTATTGATTGTACAAGGCAGGTAGCTCTAATCTCTTAGGTTAAATTACTCTGGTAAGCAGTACAGGTTATATTCAAGACTAGAGATGCTACTTCTCTTCTATTTCATAAATTAAACTACACTCCTATCTCAGCACGCTGGTGCTAGTCTTTGTTATTTCACAATACTCCTATCCCTCCTCTTAAAATAAGAGACTTCAAGACCCTGAAACAGACCATGTCAATAAAGTTCTATGTATTTTTAAAAAGAAGATTCTGTAATATTTTTACCTTTTAAAAAAGATCAGATTTATTTTTCCTAAAAACTGCAAACATCATATCTTTAAAAGCTATAATATAAACACATTCAGAGCAGAGAGGTAGGAAAGAGTATTACAGGTATGTGTGAAAGAGAGAGAGAGATAGAAATAACTAATGGAGTAGCTAAATCTTAAAAGTCAAGGGTAACATGAGATCAATAGGTGACAGCTTAAAAAAAAAAATCAAGAAATAAGAGTCCAAAGAACGTTAGTTACTATTTAAGGAAGTGAGCCAGTCCCCCAAAAAAGTAAGGAAGGGAGCTGCTGATTTTTCTATAAGCCTTGTAGTAATATTTGACTTTTTCAATTACCTTATATTTTAAATTATAAACAGAGATAAGACTACTACTCTATTACCAGCTGTTTTAGTTGCTAAGCTCAGGAAGAGCTATTGCTTAACAGGCCGAGTGAGATACAGGGTTCAATCCCCAGCACATACATATATAAACAGTTAACAGTGAACTTATTTTCACTTAAAAAAGATGCTCTACCACTGAGCCACCTCCTAGTCCTATCTATTTATTAACTTGCAATCCTCTTGTCTCAGTCTCCTAAATTGCTGGGTGTCAGGTGTGTGCAACTGTGCCTGGAAAGAATGACAATTTTTAGACTCATATTAGGGTTTTATCTCCTAAGATTTCAAATTTACCTCTCCCTTTGTAACTCTTTTGGCTATTCATTCAAAATTTTAATGTTAACAGACATAAACAAACAGCACCTTTTTAATATTAGTGCTATTATAAGCACCTCATTTATCCTTAGTGTTCTGTGAGGCAGGACCTATTCTTATCTCTATCTGACCCATGAGAACACTATACATAAAGACTTAAGTAATCTGTCTAAAGTTAGCAGTAGGTGGCCAGAAATTAAATCCTGGTAACTTGACCTTGAAGTATGTATGCTTATTCTGTATGATATTGATCTCATATTTTATGGTCATATCATCAAAAATCCTTTGTAAATATGTTCCTTTACTATTTTCTCTTCTCAAGATTAAGATTTATCTACAAAACTTTTAGAAGGACATGATTAGCTGGAAAGTCTAACAAAATTTCCCTCAAAATTCAAACTGATTTTAAAAACTTCTCCCAATTTCCATTTTGATCACAGGCTATAAAGCTGATTACATTATAATAAGCTCCTTAGAGTATGATCATTGTTTATTCATTTTTTATCATAATGGCTAGTAAAATTTCAGTATTAAACAACAAATGTCTAATGGACTCACTTTAATTTCTTAAATAAATAGTATAGTAAAATTACACAAAATATACAGCCTTTACCTCTTATATCCTAGGATTTTTGTATGTAATCTTTTAAATAGTTTTTTCCCCTAAATTGACCTAGCATTATATGTTGTTTACAGCTGCTAAATAAAAATGTGAATCTTAGCAATTTTGCTTACTCTTAATTTATTCAATAGGATAAACTTTTCTTCATTCCAAAATATATAATCCCACAATTTGCACAGAACTAAGTTTGTGGTATGTCTATAAACTTTACTCTTTTAATAACAGTTTCCAGCAAACATCACCATAAAAATGCATTTTAAATGTCAAAAAGATAATTCTGCTAATCTCTTACTCAAGTAAACTTGCTACAGAAAATTTAGACAATACCATAAATTAGATGCCATAAATATTTCAAAATCATTAACTGTTTAAATTAATTAATGCAGTCCTTCTGTACCATGAGGTAAAATTCTTATTTCTACAAACTAAATATTAAGTATCATATATTATGAATTTAATACATATTCATTATAGAAAATTTATAAAACAGAAGCAAAGTGTCACTAGTAATACTTGATGACTGCTTTTTATTACTATTTTCCTATATCATCAAAAATACTAAGCTTAATGCAGAATAATATAGAAAAATGGAAAATTTTTAATAACAATTTTATATAACTAATTTAAAACTCATTTAATTTGGTATTTAGAATACAAGGAAAATACCATCACTTTCTATTCATTCAAAAGAAAACCCTATGAAAGCAGAGTAGAAATCACCAAGAATACTGCTAAATAATTATACGGGTAGACTAAGAGAAAAGAAACAAGCAGGGTCCATAAGACATTCACAAAACTAATTTTATATACACGTACAACCCAAAACCATGTTATTTTTCTTTATTCTAAAGAAAGAGAAGAAATATTCTCAGAGCCATCTGAAGTGGTAGTAGTAATTGCATGGTTTTCTCAAGTGACTAGAGAATTTCCAGTAACTACATACAAAGTCCCTTTTCCTCAATTCTAATCCTCATACAGAACTGTCGTCCAGTTCTTGATCTTGCTAATATTCAAAGGGAATTCAACCATTTTAAACTCTAATGTGGAAAATATTTCCATTTGACTTCTGTATTTATCTGACTACTTCTAACATTTCCTTAAGCTTCCCGAGTTTTGGGCACTTCAGGAAAACCTCTCTCAATTGCCTCCCTATTTTATTCCTGTGACAATTAAATTTTCTGGGCCCCAGGTTTTTAAAACTGTCTTAATACCTCCTCTATAACCATTTAACTTTAATTTTTTTTTGTTCTTTATATTTCGCCCTCCCAAAAATCTGAGGAATATAGTTCAAGCCATTATTTTTCTTTCTGGACTAAAAGTACTGTTTACAGTGTTTTCAGAGTAAAGAAATATAGGTTGATGTATCACAACTGTAAGGTTATTTCTTTTTATAAGAGGCACACAGTTATAGTGAATTGTAGCATCTCTGAATATAATAGTTATAGTGGATAGTAATATCTTTGAAGCCAAAATGTCTATGTTTGGGCCTCAGCTCCAAGATCTAGAGCAAATTATTATGTCTTCTTTTGTACTTCATCTGTACAATGAAGATGGTAATAGTACCTATCCTCAAAGAGACATTATGAAGATTAAATAAATTAAATATATATATATATAAAAATTTAGAACACTTTGTGGTATATAAGAATTTAATATCTATTTTGGCAATGATTTTTATTCTGCAATCAAATGTAAATGTCACTAGCATACTATAAATTTTTTGTTTTTAATCTTATTGAGATATAATTCATTTACTGTAAAATTCACCTTCTAAACATCTACCATTTGAGTTTTTAGTATATTCAAAGGGCTGCACAATCATCGCCACTATATAATTTCAGAATATTTCTCTCTCAAAAAATCAAGGCCATTGTCCCTCACCCCAAGTACCTGGCAACCAAAAATCTACTTTCTGTATTGATCTGCATATTTTGGACATTTCATACAAACACAATCCTATACTATGTGGCCTTTTGTGTCTGGCATTTTTACTCAGCATGATGACTACTACCAAGTTACATACATTATAGCATGTGTCAGTATTTATTCATTCCTCATGGCTGCATACTAATCCACTGTATACATACACGACCTTTTATTTATCCATTCATTAGTTACTAGACATTTGAGTTATCTTTACTTTTAGGTTATTAAGAATAATCAATGTTGCTATAAACATTAAGTTAATTTTTTGAGGAACTGCCAAGCTGCTATGTTTTAAAAAGTGAACCTACTTAACCAAGTTTTATATGTCTATTTTTCAGCATTGTTATAACACTAAGACGGTTTCAGATTTATTTAGCCCTTAAAAGCTCCATTTTTATTACAGAAAATAATCTCTAAGGTTAAGATTTCACTTTTTACTAAACATCTTTGTCAAAAAAATTTATTTTAAAACCTGTGGTGAAAATATAGATTATCCAGAGACAGATAGACTCAGTCATTTTGTATATTATACAAGAAAGGCTTTTAAAAGTTTATAAAACTATTTTGAGGATGTCAATTTCTTAGAGTAAGATGAATTTGAATATGCTGTTTATAAAAAGTGTGGTTAATTTTCACAATAAAAATGTCCTTCTCCAAAATTAAGAAAGGGGTGGGGGGAAAGGCTAGTAAATATAATTAATTTCCACAAAACGAAATAAGCCAACCCTCATCAAATTAAAGCTGATGATAAAAGCATTTATGCAAAATGCTTGGCCCTCATATCAACATAAAAAGCAAACAATTTTCACCTTTTCATCAATAATATTGACCCAAACCAGAAATGTCTACTCAGTGAAAATAACACTGATACATTTCAAAGTTAAAATCACTTACCTATGTAGACTCTTTTGCTGTATCTCTGCATCAGTAACAGCACAAATACATGCAGTGGAATAAGGTTGATGATAAACACATAACCACCCCAAGCAGAGACCTATGAGAAAAGAAATGATATGATAATTTTTTACTTTTAAAAGTAGGCACATTTCATTCATCAAGACAATCTAAACATAATGAGCAAACACAAAACATTAGGACTTTCAGCAATTTGAAAGATGCTTAAATGTGATATTACTTTTAAATAACCCATATACCCTTATTTTTATTGAAAATTAAAGTAACATGATTCCATAAATCCAATGTTTATCTCAATTCACTGAAGAAATGTTCAAATTAAATGAGATTTAATAGGAAAGTTGAGAATATTTTAATTTGTGAATTGGCAATAAACAGACTATCATGAAGACAAGGAGTTCTAAAATACAGACCATACATTTTTAGAACAAAAAACAGCTGTTACTTCAACTATTTTTGATGATAAATTTACTGCAAAAAGTTCACTGAGAGGAGAACAATAAATGTAAGCATTCACATCTTAACTGAAAGAGATATGCAGATGATCTGAACATGCTCTAATATTCTTAAAAGTGCTAATTGGTATGATTTTCCCCCCTATAAATGAATTATAAAGCAGGATAACTAAGGATATTCTAGTCTAAATTAATAAATATTCTAAAAATAAAATGTTTACTCTCCACAATATATTAATTTTTCAGTAATTCAATAACAGCAATAAGCTCTTGCTAAGATCAACATTCTTGGATGTGCTCTAAGAATAATTGATACCAGAAGTCACCAAAAGGGGATATATATTAACATATACAATAAAATAATTCTGCCCTTGTCTCAAATATTCAGAAACCCCTGTTAAGGAACTGCCATCAGTTTGCCTGATACATATAAATAACTGCTTTAGTCGCATACTATTTTTCACCAAAATACAAAATTATCCTAAATAAACACCAGTTGCAACTGAAAGACTTTTGGTTATTTCCAAGTTTAAGTATAAATTTCAAAGCACATGGGTTTGTTATTACTGAGGACAAATGTACAAGATGTACCTCAGGTTTCAAATACTTTCACAGGGCCACAAATAACTTAAGAGTTCATCCTTATTCTATACAGTGATTTTTAAAAATTAGCTAACATTATTAACTTTCAGCACAGGTTGAAAAAGAGAAGCAAAAGAATGAATTGGTAGTACTGAACCCCAATTTTAAAGAAACTTAAAAACTGTGTAGGTAGTTAAAGGCAAACTAAGGATATGTGACCGTTACTTAGAAAATTTCTAGAATTTTGAAAATGATGCATATCAATATACTACCTTATCTACTTTGACTCTTTACAAATGAAGAGCCAAAAACAATTTTGAGTAAATTTGATATTTGAAAAATACTTGATATTATGCTTATTAGTAATAATTTATTCTCAGTCTCATAGAAATTCATCTTAAAAAAGATTTTTTTCCATTTACTTTAAGGAATGAAAAGAGCACAATAGGCCAAAAGAACATCCTTTTTATAACCTTTCCCTTTCATTCCTTCCATCTTTTTAGTTAATCTTTACTAGGGGTAGCATTTTTTCTTATTTTTCTGCTCTAGGTCAACTTACTCAGTTGAGTACATACACGACTGTTAAAATTCAGATTATTTTACCATTAAGCAGTTACTCAGTGAATTCAAATACTGGAAAGATAATTTTAAAACTATTTGAGTGTTAAACAAAAGTTATTTCTTCTAAACATAGGTCTAAACTTAATATTTAACAGGAAAATTTCCCTGTTCTTTTTTAGTTTGTAATCTTACCTGAAAAACAAAAGCTAGAAACAATTTAAAAATTAAGTCAAATGTCATTGATCATTAAGTCTATAAAGGTCCTGGGGACAAGGGAAGAGGATTGGTAGCAATGTTAGGTAACACATTAGACAAAATCAAAATCCTTAAAGACTTCAGGAGAAAGGAAGTAAAAAATTAGACCAGGGTTAGAAAAAAATGAGGAGGAATTATTCTAAATTCTAAATTAGAGCTCATATAGTTTCAAATATGAAATCTTACCATATAGAAATACGATAAACAGCAGCACATCGTCCAAAAAACTGACCCAGTTTTTACAGATTTTACCTAAAAATAAATAAAAAGTACTGAGGTTACTGGAATATCCAGATCTACCTAAAACATGCATTTTTACCACTGGGCAGCAGACATTTTAAAATAACAGACTATTTTCCTTTTGTCATATGGTTTTCAGTAAAAATAATTATCTTAAAAGTAATAAATTACATTTTTCCACCTTAAACCTTAAAATGATTGTCAATAAATTGGGGCTTTAAGGAATAAGTTTGTTGTTAAGTATATCTATAATTTTTTATATGGTTGATTTGCTTAGACCTAACAGTTTAACCTATGTGTCTTTATTTAAATATGCAATCACGTACATCTTACATATAATTCTTAGCATTTTTAAAAACTTTTCATTATTACACTTAGAAATTCTCTGATACCATAGTCAATAAGATAAAAAAATTATAACACTAAAGTGCTATGATATGTAAGTAAAATTTTCAAATACAAAGGCAATTTGTGATAAAAAGTCCAAAAGTTGATTAATCTGTGTCTTATAAAATAATGAAAGAAGAAATTTTCAAACATGAGTTTAACTGTTCATCTGAAAAAGCTAAGCATTAGCACCTTCAGAAAACTTAGAAACACAAGATCTATCACTCCAGTGATAGATCTTAAAGAAGACTCTCAAAGAGAGTCTCAAAGAGTCTTCTTTAAAATGAGTATCCAAAAACATAAAAAAATAAAAAAATCAATTGAATGAGTTCTACAATGAGTAATTCTATATTAAAAGAGTTTATCTTTTTGTCCTGAGAGGCAAATTCAAATTTAAGTCTTCCTAACGCAATAATTTCCAGAAATTCTTTACTTTTAAAATGAGTCTCTACATTAAAATAGAGATGACATCCAAACTTTGGAGAAAAGTAGTACAAAAAAGAATATAATGGAAGGGAGGGAGGGCAAGAAGGAAGGAAGAGCAGTTCTAATTTATATCACTTAATGTAATTTATATCACTTAATGTAATTAGGGAAGAAAGTATAATCAAATGCAGAAGGGAAAAGTGGTAATAATGCCAAAAATTGTACAGATAGAGCCCAAAGGGACAGATAGACCAAAATACAATTTTTAGGCAGTATGGCAGGTGCTAGTGAAATGCAGACAGGTCTAATCCTAAGTGGAAATACCAGTACTCTGAGAAGATGAGGTAGGCAAAAAAGCAAAAAGGAATCCCAAGGAAAAGGCACAAAAAGTAACAGGACAAAATGGTGTCAACAGAGCCAACAAACCAACCAAAGTTCAACCTAGAAATTCAGAGTAGAAAAGATAGGCTTATCCTAGCAAATTGCAGGTAGAGAAGAAAACTGCTATCAGGGAAAGTTGCAAGCGTCCATTTTTTCCTTTATATTTGTGTATCAGTTATTGCCTCTCAGCTCTTGATTGCATTCTGTCAAGATAAAGAATGAGATTCCTTTAAGTAAATACTCCTTTAAGGTGACTATGTTAAACTTTCTCAGCAGAGTGTTGAAGAAACACTGTAGGAGAAGGGGTGCTCCTATCACTTCAGTGTATGCTAGGGGTTGGCAGTGTAGGTATGAACTCATCTAATGGAGCTGATGCCAGCATCAACTCAGAACACTCTTTCTGTGACTGGGCAACCATGATCTGGTGATTCTTTTTATAGCATTCACGACCTGATGATAACCAGAGCTCCCATGCATATTCCAATTCCCCATTCCTTACCTGCCTGACTTAGAGGGTTGTCTATTGCCTGTTCAATAGCTCCACATTAGTTCCAGCCTGTCCAAACCACTGAACTATTCTGCTATTAATGGGCGGAACCATACCCTGTCCAAAGGGTTATTTATACCTTTCATGGTACTTCCCCTCAGCCAGAGGTTACCATAGTTTCTCTGTCTTACTCTTTATCAGTTATACTTTTTTATATATAAATTTCCCTTTTAAAAAACCATACTGTGCCTGTTTCTCTCTCCTGATTGGATTTAGGTTACTATAATTTATCACAAGAAAATCAAGATGTATTTTACAACCACTAAAAAGTTCCTATTCCTGAATTTGCTCAGTCTCTGTAAAGCCAATTGGGCTCAGGGAGAATGAGGAAAGTAAATCATTCTTCAGTACTCACTAATATACACATACACACACACACACACACACACACAAAAAAAAAAAAAAAAAAAAAACACCAAAAACAACTTTGGTAGATTATGTTGGACAAATAAATTATTAAGTCCTGCTCCAACTGTGGAGATAATACATGAAGGTGAGCTCCCCATTCAAAGGCACCATAGAGACTATGCAGTGAATAAGGGCACATAGTGGTCCTTACAGTTTCTGAATGTAAAAGGCATGAAAGCAGTTCTGGCTGGAACTACAAAATCTACAAAAACCTACAAAAAGCTTTATTGAGACAGTGATATTTGTAAGCAATGAGGCAGGAAAGATAAAAGAATTCAAATTACCCACAGTGGATCCAGTAGCGGGTACAGAAATAGAAGAAGTAGGGTATGGAGTAAGTAGAAAAGTAATTGGTATGCCATATTTCAGAAAGCATGTTTTGGAATTGATGAAAGACAGTATACACCAAATGCTAACAGAGGTGAGTAGCGTAAACTAAGTTCTATAAAAACAGGAATGAGAGTAACAAAATCTACCTGAGCAAATAGTCAAGATTTCAAAGAGGCAAGTCCCGAAGGAATATACATGGGGAGACAGGAATAACAAAAGAGGAAATAGCCCCAGATGTAAAAGCAAATCAGCAAAACTATTCAAAAGGAACTGGAAAGACTTTAGGGTATAGATTCTGAATCTAGTTACTTAGTCTTTCTGAACCCCTATGGCTTAACCAGTAAAGTATCTTTTTATAAAATTGTCTTTCTCTTTTTTTTTTTTTTTCTGGTAGTGCTGGGGATTAGAACCCAGAGCCTGGTGCATATAAGGCAAACACTCTACCAACTGAGCTATATCTCTAGCCCTCTTTATAAAATTTTGAGAATAAAACCCCAAAACCATCAAAAGCATAATGCCCTGTGTACAGCACTCAAAAGACATTCCAAACATTAGAACTTATCTTTTATCTTCATCATTTTGGAAGAAATATTGAACAAAATGATGAGAAATCAGAATTGAATAACAGTGAAAGAAAAAAAAAGAAAAAAAAGGATGTTACAAGTAGATTGAGAAGTTAATTGGTTTCTGCCAGTATTTTCCTAAATCAATGAATAAGTTTATTATCTGAGTGCTCAGCTATTAAATGTAATTTATTAAATTAATAAAGAAAATCTTTTCTTCTAAAGCTAGTGAAAAAGGAGACTTTATCAAAGAAAAACTGACATAAGAGACATTTGTAGTTATACAGATGGAGATTCCCCACTGAAGGAAGAATGGGAGACAGGAGAGAACAATCATTTCAGGTACTTGAAATCAAACAAATGTGAGAAATAGAGAACTGTGATCTTTTCACCTGAGCCTGCTCCAAAAGCATGCCTGGTAAAAATGGTAGTTTAATTAGATTGAAATTGCAGAAAAAAATAAAATGCTTTCTTGTCCAGGGAGGAAGACTTGATGCAGTATTGGGGGAGGTAAAAATGAAAAAACAGGATCAAATGGGGGGAAATCTGAAACTTAACTATTCTCACAACTTTAGACAAGCTAAGAACAGACTAGTCAGAAATCAATAAAATGATCCTGAAAATGAGAAAGCTAAATAAAAACAGCTAAGTTTTCTACCTATCTTGAGAAAAGAAGCTAAAAGTAAAAGCCAAGGAAGGATTGAGAATTGGCTGGGACTTTGAACTTTTTTTTTTCCAAATATTTATTTTTTTAGTTGTAGTTGAACACAATATCTTATTTTTATGTGGTGCTGAGGATCGAACCCAGGGCCTCGCAGGTGACAGGCGAGTGCTCTACCACTGAGCCACAATCCCAGCCCCTGAACTGTGTTTTATCACCCCATAATCTGACTAATCAACACAGAGTAGAAGCCTTATAAACCCAAATGTCTGAACACAAAACCTGCCCAAATTTTTGTCTGACATGCAATCTCTGATCATGAGGTGATCTTTAGAAAGCCAAGTTAAAATACAAAAATAAGAAATAAAAATAACTGAGCCGACAAATCAATAAAACATGACTGGGAGAGAGATTCTGCAGTTGGAGTCCAGGTAAATTACTAAAACAAACCAACATGTCTCAGAAAAATGAAAAGAATTCAGAGTTACTACATACCTAAAATGTCCAGCTTCAACAAAAAAAATTACAAGACATGCAAAGAAATAGGAAAATATGATGCATATATCAAGGGGTGTAAGGGAGGTGGGAAGGACAAAAAAAAAAAAAAAAACCCTTCAGTGGATTTAGAGGACAAAAACTTCAATAAGCTATTATAAATATATTAAAAGAACTAAAGGAGACCATATTCAGAAAATTAAGGAAAATATCTATTATGGTAGGGAATTTTGATGATGAAATTAAAATATATAAATCCTTATATGTGAGAAATAAGAACCAACTAGAAATTTTAGAGTTGAAAATTACAAAGAAGAAATTAAAAATTCCTTAACTAGGCTTAATAGCAATTGAGATAGCAGAACAATCAGTAAAAATGAAAACTAGTCAATAGAAACGAGGTGATAAAGAGACAGAAAAAAATAATTTTAAAGAAACAATTATAACTTTCCTATTTTATAGTAAACATTAAACTACAGATCCATGAAATCTAACAAACCAACAAGTACAATAAACACATGAGAAAACACATCTAGACACACTGTAATTGAAGTGCTGACAGGTAAGGAAAAAAATCTTAAAAGGAGAAAAAAAATGCATGGGGAAGTAACAACATGATTATTAGCTGAATTCGTATCAGAAAAAAAAAAAAAGATAGAGGCAGAATGACACGCTCAGAATGTCAAAAGAAAAAAAAAAAGTATCAACCCTAAATATATTCCTATAAAACTATCGTTCAAAATGGAAGGCAGGCAAGAATTCTGGGAAAATGGTAGAATAAGCAATTCCAGAAATCTGCTCCCTACTTAGATAACCAATTGCACTGGCAGAATCTATTTCAGAACTTTGGAGTTGATAGAGGGATTATACCTTCTAGGCAGGGAAGACTTGAACAGTAAATAAAGGTTAACTTTGGCCGCTCTTGGTTCTTAGCAGAGTAGCAGCTACCACCTATTCCTGAAGCAGCCTGAAGTTTGCAGAATTCAAAAACAATCCTGTCTTCTGAACACTGGGAATCACTAGTTTCGGCTTCAAATCATGGAGGTGCAGACAAAGAGGCATACCAGCCAATGTTGTATCTTTTCCCACTGTTGCAGATCTCCCCAGGGCTAAGATGACTTCCAAGGAATTTAAGTGGCTGGTGCTTTTTTCTCCTTCATTTTCTATTTTGTTCCATTTTTGGAAGTCTTACATTGAAGATTATAACATTCAAAGCAGCCAAATATACATTAGAAATTGAAAAGTTATTGTGCATGCCCAGAGGAATGTCTGGACGTCAGAAATGGATAATGAGAGTACATGAAAAAAGGTGCTCAACATCATTGTGGAAATAAAACCAAAGTTAAAAGTGTTGACAAGGATGCGGAGAAATTGAAACCCTTGCACACTTTTTGGTGGGAATGTAAAATGGTCTAGCTATTGTGGAAAACAGTATGGCGTTTCTCAATGATTTTAAAACAACATATAATCCAACAATTCCATGTCAAGGTATACACTCAAAAGAACTGAAAGCATGGTCTCAAAGAGATATTTGTAAACCCATGGTCAATGCAGCTAAAACATGGAAGCAATCCAAGTATCCATCTACAAGTGAATCAACATTAAAGATGTGGTATATACGAATAATGGAATATTATCACAACTTTAGAAAAGAAATTCTGACATGTTACAATATGGATGAACCTTGAAGATATTATACTAGGGAAATAAGCCAGCTAAATAAGACAAAATATTGCATAATTCCACTTTAGGAAGTACTTAGAATAGCCAAAGTCAGAGAGGCAGAAAGTAGAATGGTGATTGCTGGGAGCTGGCAGTGGGAGGGAATAATGTTAAATGGCTACAGAGTTTCAGTTTTTCAAGATAAAGAGTATTCTGTAGATGGATGATTGAGAACAATATGAGTGTACATACTGCCACTAAAATGTATACACTTAAAAGCAGTCAAAACAAAAATTTTGTGTCTCACAATAGTTTTTAAAAAGTGAAAAAAATGAAGACAAAATTGACAGATTCCATTATTAGCACCTATAAGAAATACAAAGGGAAGTCCTTTAGGCTGATACTAAAGTAAACCCAGACCAGACCCAAAAGAAAAAATGAGGGCAATGGAAATGGTAAACATGAAGAACATGTAAGACTCCACATTTTTTCTCTTCTTAATTTACTGGTAAAAATTATATAAATATTTTATTATAATCTGTACTGTTAGAGAAATAGCATTCATATAATACCACAGAAGAAGGAAAAAATAAAGTTGTGTTATAGCAGAGCTGCTATTATTTTATCACAATTATGTTTGTATTAATCTGAAGCAGACTGTTCTAAGTTCTCTACATTAACCAGTATAAATAACAAAGCTTAAAAAGTAATTAAAATGACAGTTAAAAATACATTTTAACACAAAAGAAAACCATAAATGGCTCATGCAAAGCAAATCATTTAACAAAAACTACATTAAATGTGAATGAACTAAAACATGCTCCGATCAAAAGGCAGTAATGGTCTAGATGAATTTTTAAAAAGCATGATCTAACTATACATAGTCTACGAAACCTTTAAATTCAGAGACAAATAGTTTGAATTTAAAGAATGAGATGAGAGAAGCTGTGAAATAAATCAAAGTAGCAAGTTGGTAGCAGTCAAAACAGATTTAAGACAAGGAATATTTCTAGAGACAAAACTATTTCACTGTAAGAAAGGATTCATTATAATACATGGGTCAATATACCAGGAAAATGTAAAAATTTCAAGTGTATAAGGACCTAATATAGATACTTAAATTCATAAAACAGAAACAAAAACTAACAATATTTTTGTGGTTGAATATTTCAATAACTACCTCTCAGTAGTTGACAGAACTTTAAAAAATATTTCATGCTAATAGAGGGTTCAGCAATTTTCTTGAACACACAAAGCAGTAAACATATAAGTTTAGGGGGTCATATCTCTGACAACTCAAATCTGTCATTGCAATAGGAAAAAAAAGCATAGACAATGTATACTGTGATGACCAGGGCTATGTTCCAGTAAGACTTTTATTTATAAAAGTGGGTGGCCTGCCTGTATTTGCTATAATTTGCTAAACCATAAGACAAGCCTCAATGTATTTAAAATGATTGGAAAATATGTTCTTTAACAATAGAAATAGAAATCAACAATAAAAAATATTCTGGGAACTCTCCAAATATTTGGAAATTAACATAACACACAAGTCAAAGGAAGAAAATAAATTTGAAATATCTTGAATTATGTGACAATGAAAACAAAAGCAGTAATTATAGTATATATATTTTAATGGTTATATTAGGAAAGTAGAAATAAATTTTAAAAAACCAAACCAAATGCAAAGTAGAAGTAAATCATAAACACCAAGAAATCAATACAACAGAAAACAAAAATCAATAAAACCAAAAGTTATATGAAGCCAGCCAGACTAACCAAGGGAAGATAGAAATTACCAATACTAGAAAGAAAAGAGACATCACTATAGACTGTGCAAAAATTAAAATAAGACTGTTATGAATAATTTCTGCTAATAAATTAGACCACTCAGATGAAACAAAAGCTTCAAAGCAAATATATGCAAGGTAAATACACTAAAAGCCACTGAACTGTACGTTTAAAGAGTAAACTTTATGATACACAAATTATTTTGCTATTTAAAAAACCTGTGAGGTACAGAGGGAAATTCACAGCTCTAGGTGTTATTAGAAGAGATCTCAATTACTAATCTAATGAGCTAGAAAAATTAAAACAAAAACTAAAATAAATCAAATAAGAGCTAATAGAATAAAATACCCCATTCATGGATGGATTAGAATACCAACAAAACAATTCTCCCCAAACTGATCTACAGAATCAATGCCCTCCAAAATCATATCCCAGAAAGCTTTTATTAGAAGTTAATAATGTGATTCTAAAATTTACATGAAGCAATTAGGACCAAAATCATTCTGAAAAAAAAAAAAAAAAGTTGCATTATTTATGCAATCTGATTCCAGAAGCTTCTATAAACCAATCTATACAACATGGTATACTGTACTAAGGATACATACATACAGATCAATAGAACAGAAAAGTTTCTAAATAGATCCAGAGGTATAGCCAATTTATTGTCTCACGAAGCTATCAAGGTGGGTAATTCAGTGAAGAAAGGTTAGCATTTTTCATCACATGATGTTTTGACCGGATTTCCAAATCCAATGAACCTCAAACTCTTAATCTACGTATACAAGAAAATGATGTCAAATTCATTCCACTGTCTGTTTCCTATCCCTCCTCCCTTCCCTTCATTCCCCTTTCTCTAAGCTACTGAACTTCTATTCTCCCCTAACCCCTCTTATTGTGGATTAGCTTTCACATATCAGCAAAAATATTCAAACTATGGTTTTGGGGGATTGCCTTATTTCACTTAGCAGATAATCTCCAAATCTATTCATTTACTGGCAAATATCAAAGTCACTCTTTGTAATGGCTCTGTAATACTCCATTGTGTATATATACCACATTTTCTTTATCCATTTACCTGTTGAAGGGCACCCAGGTTGGTTCCATAGCTTAGCTATTGTGAATTGTGCTGCTATAAACAATGATGTGGTTGCATCACTATAGTATGATGATTTTAAGTCCTTTGGGTATATATGCCAATGAGTGGGATAACTAGGTCAAATAATGATTCCATTCCAGGTTTTCCTAAGGAATCTCCCTACTGCTTTCCAGAGTGGTTGCACCAATTTGAAGTCCCAACAGCAATGTATGGGTGTAACTTTTTCCCCATCCTTGTCAATGTTTATTGTTACTTGTATTCTTGATAACTGCCATTCTGACTGGAGTTGTGTAATATAGGTGTAGTTTTAATTTGCATTTCTCTAATTGCTAGATATTGAACATTTTTTCACATATTTTTAACCATTTGTATTTCTTCTTTTGAGAAGTATCTGTTTTATTCCTTTCCTTTGCCCATTTACTGATTGGTTTTACTTGTTTTTTAAATTTTGAGTTCTTTGTTTATTCTGGGTATTAATGTACTATCTGAGGAGTAAGTGGCAAAGATTTTCTCCCATTCTGTTGGCTCTCTCTACACACTTGATTGTTTTCTTTGCTGTGAAGCAGCTTTTTAGTTTGATGCCCTCCCATTTAGTTTTTTAAATTTTACTTCTTGCATTTTAGGAATCTTGTTAAGAAAGTCAGTTCTTGAGCCAATATGTTGAAGTGTTGGGCCTACCTTTTCTTCTAGTATGTGCAGGATTTCTGGTCTAATTCCTATGTCTTTGATCAACTTTGAGTTTTGTGCAGAGTGAGAGATGGGAGTTAAGTTTCTTTCACGTTAAAGAGGGTATCTTTTCTCCGATGTGTGTTTTTGGATACCTTTGTCTAGTATGAGGTAACTGTATTTATGTGGGTTTGCCTGTGTGTCTTCTACTTTATTCCATTGGTCTTCTTGCCTGTTTTGGTGTCAATAACATGCTGTATTTGTTACTACAACTCTTGTAGTATTATAACTTAAGATATGGTATTGTGATGCCTTCTGCTTTGCATTTCTCGTTATAAAACTACTTTGGCTATTCTGGACTTTTTATTTTTCCAAATGAATTTCATGATTGCTTTTTCTATTTCTATGAAGAACATAATTGGAATTTTGATAGGAATTGCATTAAATCTGTATAGCACTTTGGGTAGTATGGCCATTCTGACAATATTAATTCTACCTATCCAAGAACATGGGAGATCTTTCCATCTTCTAAAGTTCTTCCTCAATTTTTTTCTTTAGTTGTTTTCTAGTTTCCAGTGTAGAGATCCTTCACCTCTTTTATTGATTCCCAATTTTTTTTTTTTTAGTCTATTGTGAATGGAATGGTTTTTCTAATTTCTCTTTCAGCTGATTAGTCACTGGAGTACAGGAACACAGTTGATTTCTCAATGTTAATTTTGTATCTTGCTACTTTGCTGAATTCATTTATGAGTTCTAGAAATTTTCTGGTAGAGATTTTTGCATTTTCTAAGTATAGAATCATGTTATCAGCAAACATAGTTTGAGCTCTTCTTTTCTTATTCATATCCTTTCAATTTCTTTCTTTTACCTACTTGCTCTGGCTAGTTTCAAGAACTATGTTTTTTATTTCGAGGAAAAAGATTTTGAGACAGGATATTACTAAGTTGCTCAGAGCCTTGTTAAATTGCTGAGGCTGGTTTTGGATTTGTATCCTTCTACCTCAGTCACAGCTCAGTCACAGTGCTCAGCATATTATATGAATTTCTTCTCAATTTTGAAAATTTTTAAAAATATGGAAAATAGTTCAGGACATAATTTTAATGGTTCAGACACATACATTAAAAGAAAATAAGCATACATGCCATTTTTGTATTTCTAAAGAGCATAATTTTTTAAAAAATGTGCCCAAATGTAAATGATAGTTACAACCTTGGGGGATTTTTTTTTTCTGTTGTTTAAAATTTTGCACAAACAGGACATTTTTTTTCCCTAATTCATTAGAAAATATATCAGCCTAGCTACCCAGACTTTCAAATTAAAATACTGTGTTTGCTTCAGATTATCTCTTTAAAAAAAAAAAAAGTTTTAACTACAATAAGTTGAAGCTCTTTTAATTCTGCTTCCTTGATCACCCAAGCAGATTCAGGAAAAAAACACTATAATCAAAGTAGGGTATATGAAGAACATATACCATATTTTGTACTTTCATTATAAACAGATATAAACAAAGATGTGTTTGTATTCTTTAAAATTTACATAAAAGATTTATCATGCCTATTCTACTGCAACTTACATCTTGATAATACCAGGTAGAAAATGTATTATTATTTTTGGTACCAGGGATTGAACTCAGGGACACTTGACCACTAAGCCACATCCTTAGCCCCATTTTGTAGTTTACTTACAGGCATGGTGTCTCACTGACTTGCTGCTTAGTGCCTCGCAGTTGCTGAGGCTTGCTTTGAACTTGTAGTTCTCCTGATTCAGCTTCCCAAGACGCATGTGCCATCGTGTCCAGCTTATATGTATTATTTTTATAATTAAAAATTATGCTTATTAAATGGTATTAAACAGATTTCAAATTTAAAATTTTTTTCTCAGCTGCTCATAATAAATGAGAAGAGTTTTTGATGAATATAGCAGCACTGGCAACATCCTACTGCTTGCTATCATTTTTATCTCCATAGGTGCTTTTCTTTTTTTCTCTTTTAAAACATAAGATCAAGACACCGTCTCTATTAATCATACTGCAACATTCTCTTCTGGAATTTCAGGCCAGAGCACAAATATCTACTAGCCAACTGATTTTAAGTAACATTAAATAATTTTTAAAGAGGGAAAAAACAAAACATGCTGCCATCCCCTCATTTTGTTAAAACATCCTTAATTTAAAAAGTACTGACACACAAAGCTTTTGGGCAATGTCTATCACTGAAAAAGTAGAACGCATAAGTTAAAGCTAAAATAATACATAAATTCAAGCTCTGAGTTGAACCCAATAAGAAGCAGCATCATATTATATGCAGAAAAAATTAACCAGATTTAAATAATCTGTCAATAGCAAAATAAACATTGTGAGTTTCTAAAACAGAATTTAAAAATTTCAAGCCAAACTATTTTCTTTCTTTTTTTCTATTTCTGACCTCTCTCCCTCCAAACAAACACAAACATCACATGTTGTTTTGTGATAGCCCCTGTTTTGGAGGTATGACTTATAAAGAAAGAATAACTGTTATTATCACCTCTAAATTAATATCAGGATTATTGTGAAATATTCAAAAATGTATACATACACACACACACACACACACACATTTATCTAATAATGTAGAAAAAATAGTGCCTGACATATTTTAAGTTGTTACCTATTATTAAATTTACTAAGAATAATAATAAAGATTTTGTATGGAACTACAAGTAGTAAAACACAAAAGTGTACAATCTCAGGCGTTTCAGCAGAAAGGTCATGGGCATTAATGGTAGCAAATCATTAAGTGTTACTTACCCACAAGTAGTATGTGAACTGAAGTGCAAAAATAGCAATGCCTTCATTATCAAAGGATCCAGCTACAGACCGAGATATGTAACCTGGTACAATAGCAATAAAACAAGCAGCTAAAAGTCCTGCTCCTTGGTTCCAAAGTTCTCTGGTAAGCAGGAAAGTAGATATAGATGTAAGGCCGCTAAAAGTTGGTGCAAGGAATACACATACGTCTCTTATGTGAACTGTTATGTTCAATGTATTTAAAATCCAATGGATAAGGCCAGCTGTTATCATCAACCCTGGATAAACCTAGAAAGAAAGAATGAAAAATGTAATTACATATAAAATGAGGTGTATAAAAATGTTAACATTCATTCTCTTCTTTATAATATTACAAATTGTTTACAGTAAGTTTGAGAATAAGTGTCAAAAAAGATTCCCATTTTTACATAGTACAAAATAAAATATTTTCTGATTAGATAAAAAAGAACATGAAATAGGACTGGGGTTGTGGCTCAGCACAAGAGCGCTCACCTAGCATGTGCGAAGCCCAGGGTTCAATCCTCAGCACCACATATAAATAAATAAATAAAATAAAGGTATTGTGTCAATTACAACTAAAAAATTTTTTTTAAAAAAAGAATATGAAACAATGATTAAAATTAAAATTTTTTAACAAAGCTAAACTACAGGTAAACTTTTTTTAATGATTCCACTTATTCTTTCTCTCACTCCTAAAATAGTGTTTCAATTTAACCTATCCTAAAGATTGGGATTTTTAACAAACTTCAATTTTGTTCATACTGTATGCATAAAGAAAAGGAGAAAAGGGAGACAAAACAAAGAAAAGTTGTATCTAAAATATGTTTAGATATGTTTAGTTAGCATTTATAAATAAGTCTGCCTTCCTTTTAAGCTCAAGATTTGGAAAGCAAACAATTCTAGCTAAGAAAAGAAGGACCAGTTGGTGAATTCAAAGATAACTTTATGACACTTCTGAAAGGTTAAAGATTTTATGTCAAAGTATTTAGGAATGGAAGGGAAATAATATATAAGAAATGGCCAGTTAACAGTTAAAATCATGTTTATCCAAAAGAGAAACATTAAGAAGATTCAAACAATGGTAAATTTCATTTTTAGCTTTTCCTTGGTGATTAAAATGTGCATTTACATCTGCATCCCTAGCTAACTCCCAAGACTCCTTTTCTTTCCATATCTAAAATTACAAAGATAAAATTATAAATTCCATATTTTGACTATACTATTTAAACTGCAAATCCCCCTGCCCTATAGTCTTCAACTCACTCCCTTGCTTTTTCTCTGTAACACTTGTCATCATTTGACATACTATTTATCAACTATTAAGTGCCCACTCTCACAATAATATAAGTTCCAGAATGACAAGAATTTTCCCCACAGTTTTAAGAATAATAACTGGAACAAAGTGGATCCTCAATACCTAACTAATGCATGGAAGAAGAAAGGGACTCAAGGAAGGAAGAAAAAATATAGTAATTTATCATCATTCTTACAAAACAGAAATTTTCTTTCATTTCACATTCAACACTAGGTCCCACTGTATGATTTTGTCAGCAATCATGTAAGAAAATGGAAATGAATTTGAAAACACTTCTTAAGATAATTCAATATGGCCAACTGAGCAACAACTAACAGACTAAAATACATAAAAGTACTACACGGAAGGACCCAAAACAAAAAAATAAAATCCCAGAAACAACAACAAAAAAGCCACATTCAATAAAAAAACAAGGCAATTTTCCAGAGATCAAAAATATAGATGAAATTCAAAGTAGGTACTAATGTTATGGTAGCCCATTAAAGGAAGGAAAAGAAGCGGTGGGGGGGGACCAAGAACCCAGACTTGATAGAGACCTCAGGAACTAGGGCCAGTGGGTTTTCACCCAACAGAAGGATCAGAGAGTCCTTATTCTCAGCACAAAGTCAGGTCCTGTTCATGAAACTAAACTAGACAAATTCTACTCATCCAACAAGTGAAGCAGTAAAGAACTTTGCCTTTCTTCCACAGCTTTGAGCAGAAACTAAGTCCTAAAGGAGAAATAAAAAACTCACTGAAACGTGTGAATGCAGGTTCCAAATTTATTATAACATTAGGTTTAAGAAATCTTAAGTTGAGAAATAACCTCTAAAAATGTTGTAAAACCAGTGATGAAACCCCTAATGATCTGAAGACAAAGATTATTACAGGGTTGGCCCTAAATCCCAGGACACCTTAAGTACAAGTACAACAGGCCTCCAGTGAAGATGAATTCAAGATAAAAAGTTATAAAATTGAAGGAAACAAATTATAGCCATCAATCAGGCCTGTAAGATTAGCACTATAAGAACTACAGGTAATAGACATTGACCATCACCACTACCATTTAACACCTCTCTAATTCACAATGGAGACTATCACAATTACTTTAGTGTGTCTTCATCTCTATTTACATCAGGATAAGATGCTCCAAATTAGAACACCTTACTATAATGGAAAACATGTTGTTTCTAAATACAGAGAGGACATATGCAAAGTGTGAATATATCCTAGGCCACAAAACAATTTCTCAATTTAAAGGGTTCAAATTGTACACAATTTGTTGTATAACAACAAAACATTTGAAATATCAAGAAAGATAACTGTGAAATCTTCTTATGTTTAGAAGTTAAATACAATTTGAAATAACCCATGAGTTAAAAAAAAAATAACAGAATGATAATGAAAATACTAAACAAAACTTATGGAAGAACATGATACAGTATAGTAATTAGTGTGAAAGTACAGCTTTTCACACAAAGAAAATTTGAAAATTACTTAGCAGATCATCTCAAAAAACCAGGAAAAGAACATTAAAATAAACTTAAGGAAATGGAAGAAAAATTGAAGTTAACAGAATATAAACATATAACAGATAATCAACAGTGCCAAAAGTTTCTCTGGATTAAGAAGAAAACAATGAAACTGACAAACCTTTGGTGAAACTGATCAAGGGGGGAAAAAAAAAAAAAAAAAAGATTTTCTCAATAGCTGCCTTGTCTTTCACCTTCTCTTTAAAATTCTTATACCCCAAATTCTTAAATTATATTAACCAAGTTGCTACAGAATAGAATAAAACAATCTGAACTTGAGATACACTGTGACAGTAGATCCCTATCTAGCCTCTACCATTTAGAAATAGTGGCCACTTGTGAACTAACCCCCAAACAAAAACAGGTTGGGAGAAAATTTATCAAGAAAGAATCTATGAAAATACTGGATAATTAGCCACAGAAAATGTTATAAATTATACAAAGTTTTCAAGAAACTCTTTCCCTTTAGCAATTAAGAATTTACATAAGTAACCATAAAATTTTACAATTAATAAAAACAACTGCTAATATACTTACAGTACCACCTACTATTCTTCCTAGTGGATACCATGCTCTTTCATCAAACCAATTTAAAAATTCATAGAACCCATGAGATGCAAGATGATGTGTTGATCTATAGTTAAACCTGAGAGAAAAGAGAAAAAAAAATGTTATAAAACCAATTAACAGAAATAGCTCTTTATGTTAAATTTTGTGGCTATACATATATATTTTTATAGTATTTTTCTCCAACTCAAATAGATAAATTACCTGAAAAGTAAAGAAATATACTTATATCTCTAATATTACTAAAAGCACCCCCCCACACCGCCCCAAGAAACTATGCCTACAGAACTAGTAAGGCTCAAGTTAATATGTGGTCACTCCTTGACCCAGGACAGAGGGTTACAATTTGAGTGAAAAAAGTGGTAAGTCAATAGAATTCATTATAGGAACAAGTCAGTCCACGACTCTCAAAAAATTAAAACCATTGACAAAAGATAGCATCAAAATAAAATAAACAGGGCTTAGAGAGCTGCCTAGCATGTGTGAGGCACAATTCTCAGCACCACATATAAATAAAATTAAATTAAAAACATAAAAATAAAAAATATTTAAAAAATGAAATAAGCAGCGTAACAATTACCAAATATCTTTACCACTAAAAACTACAAAAAGAAAAACTATAATAGTACTAAACAAATAAGAATAAATAGCACTGTAAAAACATGAATATGTATGGCCTTAAAAAGAAATTACTTGTAGTCAAATAAGGTAAGAGGTAGGACAATGCTAGACACACAAGATACACAGAAAATCCTCATGCCCCCAATCAGTTTGACACATTTTTCCCAACAGCAAAACATAACTCCACAACAATCACTACATGCCAATTTTGTAGCACTTTTAGACAGATTATGAAATACTAATAAGAGCACACCCTAAAAATCAAACATTTGAGAAAATAAGTACCATGAGAGGTAAGGAACAAAATTAGCAAAAAGAATATCATCTTAGGAAACAGAAAGAAGAAAACCTTTACAGTAGACTGAGATACAAGTATAACCTGGATGTCAGAAGTCCAGGTTCTAGAGTCACACTGCCTAATTTTGAACCTTAGCTTATCTTGCTGTGACTCTACTGAACCAGTTACTTATGCTCTCTGTGCCTTACCTTCTTCATCTGTAAAACAGAGATAACAATATCACCCACATCATAAGGTAGCTAAGATGAGTGAACAACAAATAACATAGTGAACAATTTGAAGTACTTGGAAGGTACTGTTATTAGAATTAATGAAACAGATTTGTGATAAGAGATCCACTTAAAATTGTGAATGGCAAAGTTGTTGAGATAAATAAAATCAAAGCTAGGTTAAACAGTCTATTGGACAAAAAAGGCTGGGGTTGTGGCTCAGCAGTAGAGCACTTGCCTAGCATGTGAGAGACCCTGGTTTTGATCAATCAAATAAAAATGTTGTGTCCAACTAAAAAATATTTTTAAAAAGAATGAATTATAACAGAGATCACACAACCCAATAATTTCAAAATGCTAAGGATAAAGTACTTTAAAATCATTTCTTCAGAGAAAAGTTGATTTTCTATAAAGGAATAACAACATCAGATTAATACTATATTTTTCTCAGCAGAACTACTAGATGCTATAAGACAGTGCTGCAATATATTCAAAATTTCGGAGAGAATTTTTAAAATCAGAATTTTAAATAAAACAATAATTTTTTTGTCAGTAACATGAATGACTAAGACAATACTAGGATTGTTACCCTCCCACCTAAAAAAGTATTTACCTAAGCTAAACTTAGAATGGGAAACTTTGTTTCTGAATAAAGAATTTATTTTGCTTATAAAGACAGGGCCATGGAAAGTCTATACAGCAAAAGAAGATGGAAAATGATTTATCCACCACCACAGAAGTGACATATTTTTCTGAAGGAAAAAAAGACCCACAAAAAAGCAGACCTCACCTTTGTAGTATTCGTAAGAGTACAGTCTAAATTTATAAGGAATCCTTAAGCCACAAAACTATCATCAAAAACAAGCTCCAACACCTAAATAACAGTACAAACAAAACCCCTAAACATCTCTGAAGAGCCTGGATGAACTCATAAACAATAAATAAACTACAGAAGGAAGAGAATCACCACAGGAAAATAAGTACACACAGAGTAAGTAATACCTCCAAAACTTGTGAAAATATTTAATTATAGGATAATGGCAAGAATTGAGGTTTTAAATTTTCAACCTAATTATTCATTTTAATAAACTTACCCCAAAATGTGATTAATAACATGTTTTTAAAAACAGGAACTATGTCATCCCAACTTCATCAAAATTTTCTAGGAGTATTTTTCATTTTTGACTTTACATAATTCTCCCTCTTTACCAAATTACTTTCTTCCTTTGACTTTTATGACTATAGTAGTCTCCTGATTTTTTTTGCCTACCACCTCTCCAGTGCCCATTTCTGCTTTCTGTACATTCTAAAATCTCTGCCCAAGAGACATCAGTCACACTCAGGCCTTCAGCTCCTGACTTAACATTTCCCCACCTAGACCTGTCTTCTCATGTTCAAGCTAGCATTATCTAACTGCATATGTGCTTTTTTTCCCCCTTGAATGTCACAAAGGCATCTCAAACTCAACATCCAACTAATGTCACCAGACGCTTCTCATACACTTTCAATACAAATACACACACCATGTCTACATTATGTTCTCTATTGCCTAACTTAGAAAATAAATAAATTTGAGTCATCCTTCAGAGTTCCTTCTCTTTTACATCCTATACACAAATCCTAACAAGGTCGTCACTTTACTTTCTAGATACTTCGTAAATCTGTCCACTATTTTTCTACTGTTACTAGGACTCCAATCCAAGCTATTGTCTTTTAATGAAACTACTGAAATAGTTTCTATCTGGTCACCTTCCATCTATTCTGTCAATCTTCTAATTCCCCAATCTGTGTACCATGCCACAGAAGGAAGGTCCTTTCAAAATGCAAAAGTGAGCATAATCTGACTCTCAATTTGAACTATATACACAAAGTCTACCTAGCTCTCAACATTAAAGAGAAAAAAACCTCCACTTCTTAACATAATGGTTGAAACTATACATTCTCTAGCTCATACATAGATAAGATACAGTCTTATCTCATACCATTCTACTACCCTACTTTCCATACACCCATCTTTCAGTCCTCTAGAATCACCTCATCCCCTCCTTTCACAGAATCTTTAGACTGAATCCCCTGTGCCTATATCACTATTGCCACCCTTTCAGTCTGGTTAACTCATCCTTTACACTCCAGCACATTTCTAAAAGAACCTGTACCTATCAGAAAAGGTTCAGTGTATTTTTCTTTTCTTCCTACTGCTTGCCACGAATACCAACTTCACATTTGTTTTCAATACCTCTATGGAGGAGGTACCATGGAGTCTCCCAACACCAGCATAGTACATAGTTCAACCCTCTTAATAATTGCTGAATGAATAACTGATTCCATAATGCTTTTAAATGGAGATGAGATCCAATCACTTCCTCAGATGCTAACATTAAATAGGTCCTAAAGTTAAAGAACCAATTTAACTATACATTTCCTGAGATCCAAGCCTACAAATAAAAAGTTAACTAACCCATTATGATTCTATTGAAAACCTAGCTAGGACACCAAAAAGCAAATTAGAAATGAAAGTAGTTTGTGTTTAGTCCTAGTTTATCCTTATGATCAAGTCACTCCTGGTACCCATTTTTTTTTTTTTTTCAGGCTCCCACAACTCCCTTACAGATCCCTACATAACCATGCTATTTAATTTTCAGATAACTTCTTCCTACTTGAATTGTCACTATTCCTTCTTTATTATTTTCTGGCCCAGTTTTCTACCCACTTCTATAAATGTTCTTTTCAGCAGCCTATGACTTTCCCATCTTATATCCTGAAAATGAAATGACAAGACTATAAAGGGCAATACACTATTTCACTTAGCTTTTTCAGCTAGTAGTGATCCCCCCCCCTTTTTTTAAGTTATACATGGACACAATGTCTTTATTTTGTTTACTTATTTTTATGTGGTGCTGAGGATCTAACCCAGGGTCTCCACGTGGGAGGTGGGAGGCGATCGCTCTACTACTGAGCCACAACCCCAGTCCCCTCTTTTCTTTTTGAACCTACAACTCAGTACCCTAAACTCACGCCCCACCCTATACACAACACTCAACTAATCAGTTGCCCTGGTCAACAGTTAACTACCTGCCTGTGGTGATACATAAATAAATACTCATCCAAGATTCTTGTTTAGTAATCTCTCATCAACATTTAGGATTATCAAGTTTCTTAATTTTGCCAATAGTGACTATGTTGATATTTCATTGTAGTTTTGATTTGCATTTCCATAATGCATCCTGGGGTGGGGGGGAGTGTGATCAGTATTTTGCAGGATAGGGCTGTAGCTCAGTGGCAGAGCACCTGCTAGCATGTGTGAGGCACTGGGTTTGATCCTCAGCACCACATAAAAAATAAATAAAATAAAGGCATTCTATCCACCTATAACTACTAAAAAAATTTTTTAAAAGTACTTTGCACTTTTTCTTGGTTGATTTGAATACTTTTCATATATTGTGAGTACTATTCTTTTGTCAGGTTTATTTGTTTGTGGTACTGGGGATTGAACCCAGGGAAGCTCTACCACTACAACCTAGTCCTCTCTATTTTGAGACAGGGTCTAAGTTGCAGACTGGCCTCAAACTTGCAGTCATTCTGCCTCAGCCTCCACAATAGCTGGTATTACAGACATGCATCACCAGGGCTGTTTTGTCAAGTTTTATGAGTTGAAAACTTCCCTCATTCTAGGACTTCTCTCTTTTTTTTTTTTTTCATTTTTAACGGCACTTAAGGAACAGAAATTCTTGACATAAGCCTAAATTTATCACTTTTTACGACAAAGCTAGTATTTTTCTTGGGGGAAAAATCCTTTGTAACCCCAAGATCATCAGGATATCCAATGTCTTTCTCCACTGGACAACTTATAGTTTAAGCTTTTCTTCTTCAGTTTTTAATATACTTGAAATTGATTATTATATGTAGTGCAAATAGGGATTCAGTTTTAATTGTTTTCCTCCTTATATTTGCTACATCATTTACTGAAATAACTATTTTCTCCATCTTTCTATAGTCCCACCTCTACCATATATTTAGGGTTTACTAATGTCTGAATCAGCTTCTGGATTCTATATTCCATCCAAATGTTATTTACCTCTGTCCTTGCAACAATATTATGCTATCTTTATTATTACAATTTTAAATTAAATCTTGACATATGGTAGAACATTTTTAGTTGGTGCTTTTTGTTTTGTCTCTTTGAATATCCACAGAAAGTTTAAAATAAATTCTACCCAAAAAACTTGGCAGGATTTTTAACTGATATTTCATTTACTCTACAAATCAATTAAGGAGAATTAACACCCTTATAATGTAGATAGATCCAATCCATGAATCTGTAAGATTATCTCCTTTACTGATTTAGGTCAGATTCTCTTTTTAGGTCTTCTTTATGTGTCTCCAGAAAGTGTATAATTTCATGTTAGAGGTCTTGAACATGTTTGCTTAGAATTAATCACACCTTAATGCTAGCATGATTTATTTTTTTTTTAAATTTGTTTGACATGTTGACAGGCATCTATTGATACTTTTACATTGACTGTGTAACCAGACAACTTGCATGTTTACTAATTCTAGTAATTTATCACCAGATTCTTTTAAATTTAAAATTTGAAAATAAATATCCATGTGTCTTAAAAACAGAGATATCTAGACTATTTCACAAACTTCAAGTTTTTAATGTTCTACTTACAAGAAGTAGTATTTCACTCCATTCTATCCTTTTGACATCCCTTATAACTGCCAATTTTTTCAACCACAAATATATGTATGTATATATACATGTGTGTACGTATATTTATGTGTATATACGAATTTAAACAAGAATATAAATACGAATAAATATCAATTTTGTTCAAAGTAAAACTTAGTTAACAAAGCGCATTTAAACAAGAATACAAATACAAATAAATATCAATTTTGCTCAAAGTAAAACTTAGTTAACAAAGATAAACAACATAAAATTCCAAAATGGAGTAAGTTCCTGGATACTTTTTAAAGTAGTATCTTTTTTCAAATAAAATGTTCATGAACTCAAAAGACAACAGAAATTAAGTTCAGACTTAAATTTGTACAAAATTTGACTGATATGCATAAAAGAATTTTTTAAAGTTTTCCTTGGGGTTAAATAATATTCTTCAACTAAATGATATGAAAGTTTGCTTTGGATCTAATAAAAAATTCTGGTTTAAGATCAAGTGACTACATAATAATTCTTCATCATGTTTATAAATATTAAACTGGAAGTGCCCAAGACTAGATTTATAACATAACACAAATCTGTTATAGATTCAGTTCTCACTACAAAAAGAATAATTTTTATTTTTTATGCAAATTTCCAGGATGCCTCAGTTGTAGCACTAAAATTCCAATTTAAAAAAAATATATATATGAGAGACTGGGGTTGTGGCTCAGTGGTAGAAAGCTTGCCTAGCATGTGGGAGGCACTGGATTCAATCCTCAGCACCACATAAAATAAATAAACAAAATAAAGATATTGTATCCATCTACAACTAAATAAGAAATATAGCTCAGTTGGTAAAGTGCTTGCCTAACATGCACAAGGCCCTGGGTTCAATTCTCAGCACCACCAAAAAGAAAAGAAAAAAAGTCATGCAAAACAAATAAGAGACATACAACTACTCTTTTCTACTACAGAAAATAACAAAAAATGGAATGTATTTTTTAATCATACCCTCTTTTGAGCAATTTTAGCATAGTCTTTTTCTCAGATCTTTGTTTTGCCTATCTAGAAACCTGCCAAAATCATGTGTTTTATTCTCCCCATTTCATGCAATCATCTCATACCCTTCTTCAAAAACCAAAGCAACTGTGCACGAAAGTAGTTTTTCATTTTGACATGTTCAAGTCACATTTTTTTTAATATTAATTTTTTAGATGTAAATAGACACAACACAATGCCTTCATTTTTATGTGGTGATGAGGATCGAACCCGAGTCCCGCCCATTCTAGGCAAGCAGTCTACCACTTGAGCCACAATCCCAGACCCCAAGTCACATATTTTTAAAAATTATTTAAATAGTTGGGGGAGGGTGTTATACATAAGACCATATATTTATAATCATTGGAGCTGGGTGATATATACATAAAGGGTTGCTGTAACATTAGCTCTACTTTCCTGTACAATTGAACTTTTCCAAGAAAACCAGATATGTGCATGTGTATATCTAGTAGACATGTATGTATATACAAAACTTAAAGAATTTAATAAGTATATACATGGCTAGGGATATAGCTCAATGGTAGAGCATTTTCCTAGCAAGCACAAGGCCCTAGGGTTTGATCCTTGGCACCACAAAAAGCAAAACACAATAAAAACTGCATTCATATGTGTAAAGTTTTTATTATGGGAAATTTCATATACACACAGACTCCGTGAGTTGGCTCAAAAATGACATTAAAGGTTAGCAGCCACCAAAGTAAATACTAAAATAAAAAAAGAGAAACATAGTAGTAAAGAGTCCAATAACATTACCATAACCTTCCTTTTGCTAATGTTATCAGAGCAACTTTAAGTATTTTAACTATAATTAAAGAATTTATTATCAAGTATATGACAAAAGTTGATAATTATTATATATGCAAAGCCAACCTGCAATTCCAATAATGTATGAAAGAAAGACTTACTCAAAGAGAAAAAATAAGTTTCACATAAACTGTTTTTCCATTTCTGAAAGTGGCATATAAATAATTAAACTACTTCTCAAAAAGAAGTAAACATGTAAGAACCTGGGATGAAAGAATTAAAAAGTGATTTATTTGAGAAGAGAAATAGACATATTGCAAAGAATTATTAAAGACTCACTTTTATAAAGAAGCTAAATATATATAAACTGTACTGTCTTCTAAAATGTATTGTTTTATTGGATATTAAAATACACTGTATTATAATTGCTTTTACTTATAGGAAACAAAATAAGAAGGAATTTGCTAAAAGCTACTTTTTCTCCCCTAAATCCTTGTAAAGCCTCTAGTTTACTTATTTTTCATCCCAACAAACTTTACAAAAGCCAAGAAAATTCCAAGTGTCTGTCTCCTAATATAGCAAGAAAAGATTAGTAAATACTAGAATTGCATTTATACAAAAACCGGTTATACTTCTTGAGTTCTGATAAAGAATGACTGGTACAATACTGTATTCAAAAACATCATGGTTTAAACAGTTCTGAGTTGGTTTAAGGCTTATCCAACAAATGCTATATTATTTCTCTAGGTAAACAAACACTAGGTACTAACTTGCTTATCAAGAAGGACTATTTTATAAACAAGGAAGGAAAGGCACAAAGAGCTACCTCTGTATTTTCCTTCTACCAGATCTTGATATCTAACCATTTAAAACATCTGGCTTAAGATTTATTAGTTCATCTTATATCACACTGAAATACTGAATGTACACTCAAAAAACCACCTAAGAAATATCATAATAATGATAATGTACTGAAGCAAAGTATCTATTTATAATATGCCCTTTAGTATGTCTCAGCCCGAAAATTAACCTAAAGCATATACCCCAGATTCTTAATCCCAGGGCCTCATGCCTAAGCACTCTACTACTGAGGTAATTAATCTTCAACATAATATGGCATATAGTAGAACCTGAACTAGAAAATCTGAGAAATAAAAGTTTCTCTTAATTTATAGCTAAATGAAACTTTTAGCTCAAATAAATGTGCTGAAGAAAGTGCTAAAAGTAAAAATTAAGTATCATCAGGGTCAGTTCAGTCTTTTCTCTCAAATATTACTTCTCTAAAACGATCTACCAAATGCATACACATAAATGAATCAACTCTGCTTTGCTCTTTGAGGGGATGCGTGAGAGGTGTTACTTTTTCATAACACAGGCATTAAAATGACTGTTATCAACTTTATTAGTTGATACTTATATAATCTAAGTATACTTTGAACACAAAAGTAACCTCAGAAGTACAGAAGTTAGGCTTTACAAAACAGATTGAGTAGGAAATAATCAAAAAAAGAAAGAAAAGGAAACCTTTTGTCAATGAAAGAGCAGGCTAAATATAGGGGTGATTAAAGGCAAACACATCCCATATCCATACATATTCAGTTCACAAGATCACAAGTCACAAATCCAAGAAAGACATAAAGAAAAAAAATCAATCAGAACCAGAAAGGAAAATAAAATTAAGAAAAGGGAGGAAAGCAACTTTGCAATGATGCTAGTGATAAAGAACAGAAAGAAAGGTAGAAAAGGGAGGGCAAAGGGAAGATGGGGGAGGGGTGGAATACCACACCAAGTACCACTATGTGTCAACACAGTCCCCTTATGGCTAGGCAAAACCTTGAATCACCCCAGGGTTCTAACTGCTTTGAGTCAAGAAAACCAGGTTAGCTAAAGTTCTTTTGTGTTTGATCTCCCCCCCCCCTCTTGAATTAAAAATAAAGATACATGGACTCCAAGTGAGGGTGCAGACTGTCTCCTATAGATAGAAAACAGTGTCAATTTGACAGTCTACCTTTCAAAGACTCCCAGAAAGTCTTGTCTGACAACATTAGAATGGCATGTGCCTCTACAGGTTCTTGAGTTCTGACAAAGAATGACTGGTACAATATTGTATTCAAAAACATAATGGTTTAAACAGAATTTTGAGTTGTTTTAAGGCTTATCCAACAAATGCTATATTATTTCTCTAGATAAACACTAGGTACTAACTTGCTTATCAAGGAGGGCTATTTTATAAACAAGGAAGGAAAGGCACAAAGAGCTACCTCTGTATTTTCCTTCTACCAGATCTTGATATCTAACCATTTAAAACATCTGGCTTAAGCCAGATATCTAGCATTGTTTTGTTTTCATTTTTACAAAGTAAAAATCATTTATTTCTTTAAAAAAAATCCTTCAAGTAATACATACAATGTTTCTGTTAGGCATCTGGCTTACATCAACTATGAGACATATGTAAGGATGGAGGCAGCCAAAGAGGGCAAAGAGCTGTGCTAGGCAAATATGCAAGTGCAGAAACCATGAAGTAGGAGAACTGGTGTGATTAAGCAAAAGAAAAGTTGAAAAGAGGGACAGTGGTAATGAGATGTGTTTTGAACACTACTTACTTTCAGTCATTATCAATACTCGTAAATATTTGTTAGGCACTGGAATAAAAACATTTTTCATTCCATCATCATACACACAAACCTGAGGTAGGATACTATTTAGATGATTAGCCTAAGGCACAAATACGTTATCATACTTGTCTAAAGTCATACAGTAATGAAGTGACCAAGATGGGATCTAAACTGGGAAACTTTGATTCCATCATCCACATTCTTATAAAAAGCAATGGAGCAATCAAGGTATGTAATCATTTCTACTACCTTCTAGGTACTATGAACTTTAAAAGTGGATTTCAGACTGTTCACAGTACCTTAGGGATTCCAAAGACCTCCTCTAGAACTACTTTTCTGACAAGAGTGGGATACCAGAGTAGATAAACACTTTTGAATAGAAGTAACAAGTACCATCTTACTTAATCCACATTTGTTTATCTATTGAGCTCTTTATATAAAACTCTCATTTGAAAAGAGTTCAAAAGTTAAATATTTGAAAAACACTGGCATTTTTTTTATTGTTGGTTGTTCAAAACATTACATAGTTCTTGATAGGCAGAACTAACATCATCAAAATGGCGATATTACCAAAAGTTCTCTATAGGTTCAATGCAATGCCAATCAAAATCCCAAGTATTTCTTGTAGAAATAGAGAAAGCAATCATGAAATTCATATGGAAAAATAAAAGACCCAGAATAGCAAAAACAATGCTAAGCAGGAAGTGTGAATCAGGCGGTATAGCGATACCAGACTTCAAACTATACTACAGAGCAACAGTAACAACAACAGCATGGTACTGGTACCAAAACAGGCGGGTGGACCAATGGTACAGAATAGAGGACACAGAAACCAATCCACAAAACTACAACTATCTTATATTTGATAAAGGGGCTAAAAGCATGCAATGGAGGAAGGATAGCATCTTCAACAAATGGTGCTGGGAAAACTGGAAATCCATTTGCATCAAAATGAAACTGAATCCCTTTCTCTCGCCATACACAAAAGTTAACTCAAAATGGATCAAGGAGCTTGATATCAAATCAGAGACACGGCGTCTGATAGAAGAAAAAGTTGGCTATGATCTACATACTGTGGGGTCGGGCTCCAAATTCCTCAATAGGACACCCATAGCACAAGAGTTAACATCTAGAATCAACAAATGGGACTTACTCAAACTAAAAAGTTTTTTCTCAGCAAGAGAAACAATAAGAGAGGTAAATAGGGAGCCTACATCCTGGGAACAAATCTTTACTCCTCACACTTCAGATAGAGCCCTAATATCCAGAGTATACAAAGAACTCAAAAAATTAGACAATAACAAATAACCCAATCAACATATGGGCCAAGGACCTGAACAGACACTTCTCAGAGGAGGACATACAATTAAACACTGGCATTTTTAAAAAATATTTATTGTTTAGTTTTCGGTGGACACAACATCTTTATTTTTATGTGGTGCTGAAGATCAAACCCAGCGCCCTGTGCATGCCAGCGAGCGGCTACCGCTTGAGCCACATCCCCAGACCCTGGTATACGTTTAAAATACATATAAACAAAAAAACGTTAAAAATGTGTTGAGCTATAACTTGAAGTTAATGTCCTTTCTTCAGTTACTTCAGAAACAAAAAATCCAACACATGTCTTATTTTAGCATTTCAGATTTCAACTCTTTGATAATAGATAACATATTATAAACATGGCCGGAAATCTTTTATTAAGTACTGCTTGACCAGTAAAAACCATCTTCAACACCTTATGACTTCTATTCATTCTCTGAATCTCTTCCACTTCCAGCATTACTCTAGGTCCTCCATAAAAAAGTTTTTGTTTCTTCATACATAGTAGCAAAAACCATACAATGAAAACTCAAGAAAAAGCCCCGTCTTTTTTTCAGTAAAAGATACTTTCAGTAAAAGATACTGGCTTCATGAAAAAGCTCTATTTTTCTAATTTCAGAGTTTTACATTCCTTCCTAAAGAAATCCTATTTCAACATGATCAGCTTTATTAGAAAAATCTCTGATTAATCTAATGCAGAAAAATGTTATATTTCTAATATTTTAACATATATTAGAGATCTATGATTAAACTAAATAAAAACTTGGCTCTGTCCTAAGGGACACCACCTGAACACCAAAATTCCAAATGAGGCACACTTCACCCAAGGCAAGCATCTCAATGTTTGTGTACTGTATTTTCTATGCCTGAAACTAACTTCTGCCCTTTTTCTAATATTGACTTCTCTGTTCTACTGAATGCTTTAGAAACAGCATAGTCCTAATACAATCTTATTGTACTTCACAAATATTTCAGGATTATACTCATATGTTGATATCAAGACTTGGTCTTCTTCATTTTCTTTTATAACCTCTCCTCTCTTCTGGTGCCCATTCCCTGAACTTAACTATCACATGTAACTCCCAAGTACATAATTCCCTTTCTAGATTCTAAATCCATATATTTGAACAGCCCACAGGCACCTCATGCTCAACAGTAATCTATAACTGTACTCATTTTAAATTTTGCCCTCCACTATGAACCCTGCTCTCTATTCTAGTTAAAATGTTACCATTATCACAGCTCTTTGGGAGACATCTTAGATTCAGTTGTCCCATGAAATCATCTTTTAAACTCCCTCCATCCTATTTAAGGCCTTTTATTTTATCTATCTAGTTCACTTGTCTTTTTACAGGCTTCCTGGCTTCCAGTATTCTATTCTTACTTCCAATACATCCTACATAAAACAGAATTTTCTCTCTAAAATGAACTATTAGCTAGCTATTCTAATCCTTCAGTTGTCTCCCCAAATCTATAAGGTAAAGTGCTTATGTTTTTAAAACTCCCTTTTCTGGCTCTATCCTGAAGTGGCCCCTTCCTACTTTTTTCTCACCATATATTCCCAACTTCTGAGTTTTCCCTAAACATGTACTGTTAATGCTTTTCCATACTTGTATACCATTGGATAAGCCATTTTGTTACTACTGAAAAGCAAGTATTCCTTCTATATCCCCCCACACCTACCTTTGAAAACCTAACTCAAAAGACACCTACTCCTAAATCTTAACTATCTTTTCAGATAGAAGTCAGCACTCCTACCTTTATAGCCCTAATTGGATCTTGCACTTTGCACTAACCATTTAAAAATATAATATTATATATACACACTAAATAGCATTAATTTACTGGTTCCTCTCAATTTGCCTCTGCCACTGTATTAGAAAGTCCTTGAGACTTGGAATCTCCTTTACCTTAAGCAAATGATACAAACAAAAACCAACATTTAATATCCAATGAGTGCTTATTATACATTATGCACTGTTTAACTACCTTTATTTGTATTAGCTCATTTAATCATCATGACAACTTACTGAAATGGGTATTATCCTTCTCAATAATTATGTGAAACAAAAGCACAGAGAGGTTTAGTCATTTGTTTGAGGTCATGCAAAGAGCAAAGTAAGGAACCAAACTCACATGATTGGGCTCTAGACAAATATGAATAAACCAATCTTCCAGTCCCCAGCAACAAGCACAGTGCCTGGTATAGAGTAAGTTTCATAAGTATTTGCTAAAGCTCTGCCAGAATAATTTGTATATTATCCAACCTAACAAAAATTTTCCTCAACTCTACTAAGTTATTTAGTGCTAGTGTGCAATTATGAATTGTGTAAAATATGTAATATTCCCACTCTAGTACAGTAAACATTTTTCCAAAGAAATATATTACTCAGGTAAAGGACAATAAACAGTGTGTACCTGGAAGCTGGTGGTATAGCCCAATGGTAAAGCACTTGCCTAGCAGGAGAAGAACCTGGTTTCAATTCTCAGCACCACATAAACAAAAAAGTGCAATTGGCTTAATTAAATTTTCATTCAGAGAATACTCCACATCCTTTTTTCAGTCCTATGTGGGTCCCTGTATGGTCTGGTCTCTGAAGTCTTTCATCAGTTCTCTATATAACTCACAAAACCACTTAGTATTGTATACAGAAATGAAAAACATCTCCTGTAGACATATGAATTTTTGTTGCATTATTTAGAAGGAAAAAAAAATCTCTGCAGCCAGGCATGGTACCATGTGTCTGTAAACCAGCTACTCCTAGTTACTTGGAAGGCTGATAAGAGAATTGCTTGAGTCCAGAAGTGGAGACAAACCTGAGCAACATAATAAGATCCCATCTCAAAACCAAAGGAACCACACACACACACAAAATAAATAAATAAAATAAATAAAAATTAAAAGCTAAAAAAGAAAAAAGCATCTCAATAAGGGTTTAATTTTCACAATTACCAATCTTAGTAACTGACTTAACCCTATCCTAACACAACCACTTCAAACTATATCCTGGCTACAAGGCACATTATTTTTGTTCCTTCAAAATACTAAGCTTATTTCTACTTGGAGGAATGCACTTAACCCAGATCTTCACATGCCTAACTTGAAAATTCTGGTTTTAGCTCAAATATCACCTCAAAAGGCTTTCTTTTACTTTCAAATCTATAGTGGTAGCCTCATAACTATACTCGTTAAGTACACACCAGATATTAGCTAGCATATTACTCTATTTTTTCATGGCCTTATTACTAACATTATCTTGATCCTTTTTGTTCTGTTGTTTCCCCTTTTGCAAAATAAGCTCCATTACAACAAAGACAGTTTATATCCCACACTCTGTACCTGGCACACAGTTATCATACAATGGATATTTTTTAAATGACTTGAATGTTAAAATTATTATTAATACAAAAAACATTTGTTTTACCGTAGTTATATATAATTGAAGCCCATAAGCCAATGTTATTTCAAATTCTAAGAGCTATTACACAGAGTCATATCCCTAGCCCTTTTTATTTTTTTGAAACATTTTTTTGGCTAAATTGCTTAGGGGCTCACTATGTTGCTATCGCTACCTTTGAACTTGATCTTCCTGCCTCAGTCTTTTCAGTCGATTGGATTACAGGCATGTGCCACTGCACCTGGCTAAAGGTGTATGTTCTTAAACTAAAACTGACTATAGGTATCAAAATGTAGTGAGTCTACATTGTGAATTTTCTTAAAATATGAAGTTTATAGTAACTAACTTTTTGCAAAAATCATATTATTTTTTCCCTTTCATGGGTTTTTAAAATTGGGTATCTACCACTCAAAGAATAATGACAGTATTAGAAATAGGAGAGTTAAGGCAGATTAGGTTAGCAGGTAGGTGACAAGATATGCATGTGGTCACACAGTTTCAGATTCTGGCATTCCTTAACATCTTGCCAAGAAGTTCACATTCCTCATAAAATTGATATTATAATTGAGAACAAGTATATTATGACTAAAGATTCCACTAAAAAATCAGATATGCTAAAGGGAGTATTTCTTCTTCATTTTTACAGCTGTTAACTAGAATGGTTTGGAACACAGAAGCAAAGAGACTAGTCATTATGTTATAGTTCTGCAGCCAAAAAGATCAGAAAGAGTAAAAACAATGAAGAAAAGAAGGGGACACAACAAACCTATCAAATATACTTTGACAATGCTTTTAGTACAGGCAAATGTTCAATATGGAATAATTTCTTGTCAACTTTAGGTTTTGTTGTTTCTAAAAAGTTGGCAAACCCAGCAGCTGGCAATGTAAAAAAAAAAACAAAACCTCATAGAAAACAGAGGTTAAAGGCCTCTGTTTAACCCTTCTGGAAGAGGATCTCTGAGAATATGATAGATATGGATTTTCTTATCAGAAAAGTGTGCATAAAAGTGTTGCAGAATTTCAAAATTGTTTTTTAAAAGACTTCCCAACATAAGTATAAACAGTGGCATCTATTTAAAGAAAAAAAATCAGACTCACCAGCACTGAGTTACCTTCATCAATAGTTATACAATTTTTAGTTTCTAGAAAATCCTGACTATACTCGTTTTTCAAGTTTTTGACCTAGCCACTATATCATATAAAAATTAATACTATCTCCATTGGGGGGGGGGAACCCACCAAGGGATCATACTAATTAGTAATTAGGCAAAATGCTATATAACCATCTAGTTCTTTTTCAAACTGCTCTGGTATTTAAGGACTTTTCTATCAAAAAGGTAAAATAATCTGGTCCATTTCTTAAATATCTCAAGAAATTAGGAATAGGTGACAGGAAGTGAGTTTAAAAGAACTAGGATTAATATTTAGTTTTAAGAAATAAATCACATTTAAGAAAATTTTGGTTTATAAATTTAACTTTATTCTACCTCTAATCATGGTTGGAACAGGACTACTCTACCAATACTTAATTACATGTCTTTTGTGAATTCTCAGAAAAAAAAAATCAAGAAGCTCCATAAAGAAAAACATCAAATATGAGATTCTGTAATAAAGTAAATATTTTTCTTGAAAATGCAACCATAAAATATAGATATCAAGCTATGAATAAATTATATTCTCAAATACTTTTCAACCTCAGAACTAATAAGCCTGGGCATTCTGCATATAAGTACACATTTCTAACTAAGAAAGGCAAACTTGGTACCCAACTTCACAGAGCTGACAATACCTGATAATCCTGTAGTAGGAACAAACAAGCAAATACAATCAAGCAAAGAAAAGAACACATGAGGTACTAAGGACACACGACTCACTCATTCTTTCTCATTTAAAAGAATCTGAAGTATAATTTACATGCATTAAAATAAACAGACCTTACATATTGATTTAATGAGTTGACAACTGTATACATAACATCACTCTCATCACCTGAAAACATCAACCCAGAAAGTCTCCACATACACCTTACCTTTCCAGTCACTTCCCTTTTTCAAACACTGACTTTTTTCACATATTAATATTTGTTCATATATCTATTTTGTTCATTTGCAGTTTTTTTTTCATGTAAATGAAGTCCAAATTCTACTTTTTATATGTGAATCTGGCTTCTTTTACTCAACATGTTTTTGAGGTTTATTCCTTTATAATAGTCCCTTTTACTATTACTATAATCCATAGTTTTACTGAAGGGTTTTTGAGTTGTTTTCAGTTAACATAATAATTAATAGGAGGCTATACATTCTTACAAAATATGAATGAATATTCTTGTAAAGTCTTTTTAAGGACATATATTTTCATTAGGGGTGGGGTGTGTGTGAATACTTTGTGGCCAATTCCATTCCTAGGTTATGGAGTAGGCATGTATTTACAAAAATATTAAATCATTTTCCAAAATAAATACTATTTACACTCCCATCACAAATGTATAGGAATTCCAATTCCATCATATCAGATTTTATTTATCCTTATATATTTTGTTTATCCTTATATATTACACTGGGTGTTGAAGATACTAGTAAGCAGGGTAGACCAGTCCACAGAAAGCTTACCATATGGAAGGCTTCTACAACTGAAATTTAACTTAAATCTAGATAAATTATTGAGCAAAAAAGGCAGGGAAAGAGCAGATACAAGGGCTAAAGAATGCACATGAATCATTATTTTCATGTTACTACTATAAAGCTCTAGCAAGTTTTTGTGATTGCAGGAATATGCTTTAAAAGGGGAAAAAGTGGTTAGCTCTTTGTTACTGTAACACCTAAGATAATCAGCTTATAAAGAGGAGGCTGATGGTTTCAGTCTGTGATTAGTGAGACCTATTGTTTTTAGGCCTCTGCTGAGGGGTTAAGGAGGAGCACATCATGGTGGTAACGTGTGGCATAGCAAACCTACTTACCTCATGGCACCAAAGCAAGAAAGAGAAAGGGGCAAAATCCCACCATTTCTCTCAAGGGCATGTGCCCAACAACTGGAAGACCTTCCACTAGGCCCCATCTCTCTTAAATTTCCATTATGTCTTAATAGCACTAAGACAGGGACTGAGTCTTTAACACATGGGCCTTTAGGGAACACTAAAATCCAAATTACAACACTCTGCCAGTGTGGGAGTGGGGGATAACTCACAATGCAAAATGCATTCAGCCCTTTCCCAAGGGTCCCTAAAGTCTTAACTGTTACAGCACTGCTTGAAGGTCCAAGTACAAAGTCTCAAGACCCAAGTCAATCTCAACTATTAGTATAGCTTCCCTTGGCAGATGGTCCATATTTCCGGCACCTCTACCTTCTTGGCCTCTCTCTCCATTGCAGCTTCAGCTTACCTTTCACAACTCCACACATCCTCCTGTCATGGACTACTTGCAAGGTACTCTGAATCTGCAACACAAGGCCTTTCCTCCTGGGCTTTCCTGGGAGATTAGTGGAATTCCTGTAAATTGCATTCTACATCCTGCAAAACAAGCATCACATGGATGCAGATGATATCAAGGTCTGGGCCTAATTTGGCCACAGCTACCTTGTTTTATATTTTGCCTTGTTGGCTTAGGCAGTGTAGGGTGGGAAGGGCTTTTGGGGACACCTTTCTTTAAAAAGGTGAATCAAAAGTTCCAGACCAACCTGGGTAACTTAGTGAGACTGGCTCAAAATAAAAAAGGGCTAGGGATGAAACTCAGTGGTAGAGCACTCCACTAAGTTCAAGACCCAGAAACATACACAGACTCAACCCTTCAGCCAGTGATAGCTATGGACTTGCAGGTTTCTGATTCCCTCCAGGCATCTTTCCTACAGTCGCTATGCAAATGTGGTTTCTGAACAGCTCTAATTTCTTTAGCAAGGGCACCCTCCTTGACTGCATCTTTACACATTCTTCTTTTTGGCCAAACTGCAAATTTTCCAAATCATTCTACTCTTCTCATCTGTACTCCTGATTCTTGCTATAAATCTGGCAAAAAAAAAAAAAAAAGCAGACAGAAATATCCAATCCATGCCACTGCCTGAATACTGGGTTGCCTTTGAAATTATATTCACCAGATAAACTAGTCAATCACCTTTAAACTCAGCCTCCCACAAAGTATCATGGAATGGACAAAATGTATCCAAATTCTGTGCCCTTGGTTTAACAAGGATAGCTTTTGTAGTTTCCAACACAGTCCTCCTTTCCATCTGAAACATCTTCAGTCTGGCCTTTACTGTCTGCATTTTTATCAGTCTCTTGTGCCCACATCAGAACCACTCTTAAGCTCTGCTTATTGCTTTCTGTATCCCACACCTAAACTTTTCCAAACTATTCCCATGAGCCAATTCCAAAGGCTTCTGAACCACAGTCAGTCAGTCACAACAATAACCCCACTTCTCAGTATCAATTTTCTAGGCATCCTTCAATCCAGTCAAATTGACAATCAAAATTAACCATCACAGAAAGCAATGTGGAAAGCATAAGTTTTTAAAAGTTGAATAAGTTCTGAAAACCCTATTATATGCCCTCTTTGTATCTCATGACTTTCACAGCATTTGTCATTCTTGTTGCAAGTCTGTTTTCCCTTCTGGATTAGAATTCATATCTATTTGGGTTCACACCATTGTAGCCACAGTACCTGGCACCTAAGAGGTACCTGATAAATATTTCTTGATAACATGAGATGGAGAGAAGTCAGGAAGTAACATTCAAAGACAGGAAGAAAGGTTTGTTAATTTACATAACAAATTACCACAAACTTAGTGGTTTAAAACAACATATCATAGTTTCATTGGTCCAGGCACAGTTTACTTAGATTGTCTGCTTAGGGTCCCATAAGGCTGTAATCAAGGTGTCAGCATGTTGGGTTATCATCTGGAGGCTAAGACTTCCAAGTCTACTTAGGTTACTGGCAGAATTGATTTCCCTAAGGGTATAGGACTGAGGGTCCAACAATCTCTTGACGACTTTGGCTGGAACATAACAGAAACTGTCAATAACTCCCTGCCAATATAGCTGCTTATTTTACAAAGTCTTATGAAAATAATGTCACATAATCATAGAAGCTGTATCCCAACACTCGGTCCACCTCTCTGTTTTTTTTGAGGGGGGCAGGTACCGAGTACTGGGGATTGACCTCATGGGCATTTAACAACTGAGTCACAACCCTTCCCCTTTTTTGTATTTTTATTTACAGACAGGGTCTCACTGAGTTGCTTGGTGTCTCACTTTTACTAAGGCTGGCTTTGTCTCAACCTCCTGGGCCACTGGGATCACAGGCGTGCTCTATTGCTCCCAGACTCCTCTCTATTCTTTAAAGGCTAATAATCAAACAGGCTCTTGTGGAAAATAATACGTCTTATAAAAAGAATTACATAGACACGCTTAAGAGTTTGTTTGTAAAGTGTAGCTAAGTTTTTACCCATGTAACTACTAAAATTTCCAGGTTTTCAAACTAGTAAGCGGGCAAACAACTAGAGATACCAAAAGAAATGACCAATTATGGATGTCAATATAGCAAAACAATCAGAAAATTAAAGAAGTATATCCAACAAAAGATATAATTCAATAAAAGAGTGAAAATCAAAGTGATAGAATATCAATGATTACCTCAAGGATTAAAGGTTTTTTCTTCCTTCTCCTTTACCCTGATATTAGACCTTCACGAGCTATACAAAGGTACCAGATCTTTTCACACAGCAAGTCCTACAAATTGAAAGACTTCATGTATACCCAAACTCAGCATTAACCAAGGTTAAGTACAAAGTTGCTAAGGCCAACAGCTAGAGTTGGCGTTTCAATCCACCTTTTATTATTCCTGCCATCTAGTGGCAGGATCAAAAATATAAGCAAGCCAAGCAAGCCAGCTATATTATTAAGTACACAGAGGGGGGAAATAACCTTCTTTACTAGGACTACTAAAACAATAGAAATCTAATCTCACCAAGGGATACACGTGAACACTGTCTAGGTAATAACATTAAACACACAGCCAATTTTAAAACTTAAAATATGGAAATTCACATGAGGATATGTTCAAGCCTAGTATCATTACAGAGATTCATGTAAATATTTAAACAACAGAAAAGCAATACAAATTTCAAGGAATTACTGATATGTGAAAAATAACTTTTCTAATTCTAAATCACTTTTACTAGGTCAACTCTAGGACGGAAAAGACCTACAAACACACAGATTGCCACTACCACACCATCATAAATGTACTCATTTATGTATAAGCAATTGTCTTAAGACTACTCTTAACCAACAGGACTCTTTACAAGCAGAGAGCATGCTGTACTTACCAGATAAACAAAGTAGTTGTTTCTCTATTTTTTTTTTTTTTTTAAAGAGAGAGGGAGAGAGGAGAGAGAGGGAGAGAGAGAGAGAGGGAGAGAGAGAATTTTTTTAATATTTATTTTTCAGTTCTCGGGGGACACAACATCGTTGTTGGTATGTGGTGCTGAGGATCGAACCCAGGCCGCACGCATGCCAGGCGAGCGCGCTACCGCTTGAGCCACATCCCCAGCCCCATTGTTTCTCTACTTTTGAGCAAAATAGGAAAGGTTGAAAATGTCTTATAGACTACTTAAAGCTACTCTGTATTTTCCCACTTAAAGTTAAACATATGTCAAATCAAAAAGACATCAGAACACACAGAATAAAACTTCTTCCCAGCAAATTTTATCCAAAAACAGAATTCTTTTAACTTCCTACTTTAACTGGCATTGACAACTACCAATTTTCATCAGTATCCGTTTGAAAAAAGGTTTGTTCTGCTTTATAAAAGATACTTAATAAACTAATCGGAAAATGGAACAAACAAGAAGTTGGCAACAAAAGAATTACACCAAAATAAGAGGCTGATATACCATTTTGATGCAACTAAAAATATCTGAAAAAATTCCAACTTAGATATAAAACAGCATATTTGATCAACTAAAACTATCCAATGATTATTCAGCTAAGTCCAGTACTGGCTAAAAGTTTAAAAATCTAGACAAAAGAGCCAGACATGTGTTTTTTTCTTTCTATATTACATAATATACAAAAAAATAATAATATTAAATGTATGTTATATCTGTCAGGCACACATTCAAATAGGGAAAAAATCAACAAACATTACATATAATTATGTTGTATTTACATTCATTTGTTGCTACATTATCTTTTTCAACATAATTATGCAGTATAATATACCATGTAAATAGGATTTCCAACTAATAATCAGATCACATTGTTATAGTTTGCATTATATTTTTATTATAATATGTATATTATGTTATATATTTGTATATACACATTATATGTAAATCAGGACACACATACTGTAAGATTTATAATTAATATGCATAATCTATAGTAATAATATCTTTTAAAATTATTATTTTTAGTTGTTGATGGACTTATTTATTTATTTATATGTGGCTCTGAGAATCAAACCTAGTGCCTCACACATTGGACTTATCTATTTATTTGTTTGTTTGTTTATATGTGGTGCTGAGAATCAAATCTAGTGCCTCACACATGCTAGGCAAGCACTCTTCCACTGAGGAACAGTCCTAGTCCTAGTAATAATATCTTGACATACAATTTACTATGATAAAATAATCAAAGTGGTTTGGCCAACTAATCAAAAGCAAAATGAGCAGTATTCTGTAGGGATTACTCTGGGTGGAAAGAACAAAAGATAACCCAAAATAAAGTGATCACTTGAAAAAAAAGTGAGGCATACACAGGCCTTCTCTGGACATTTTTGGTTTTCAAGATGTAAGGGAAGGAATACTTATAAGCTGAAAAACTACTGAATATTGAAGTGTCATAATAATCACCAAGACAAGTCAAGAGGGATGTTATAAATGAACAGATACTCTTTTGAAAAAAATGCTGATTACAATATGCATAACCTTCACATTCATAATGCAATAATTCAAACAAAAGAATAAAAAGATTTAAAATTTGCAAGGCTGTAAGTCCTAATTGTAGCTCTATGACTTTGGAAAAGTCACCTAACAACATAAGGCTTCAAATAAAGTAGCTAGATTGGTTTTTCTCAAGCTGAATTGCATGGATTACTGTTGTTTTAAATGTGTCCCGGAAATCCATGGGTTAAAAAATGAATCCTCAATGCAACAGTGTTAACAGGTGTGTTTAGTCCTGAAGGGTCTGCTCTCATGAATGGATTAATGTCATCATTAGGGAAGTAGATCGGTTATAAAACCAAGACCAATCGTGGTTGGATTGACCAATATGTGGGTGGATGTGCAAGATGTACATTTTGTCACACGTGTGCTCTCTTGCCCTTCTACCTTCCATCATAACAATGCAGCAAGAAGGCCTTCACCAGATACAGGTTGCTTGACCATGGACTTCCCTGTCTCCAGAGATGTAGGAAATAAATATCCTTTTCTTTTTAAATTACTCGTTCTCACTATTCTGTAATAGCAAAAAACAGATTTAGACAAATACCAATTTAAGTAAATAAAGCTAGTATGAAGATTCCTAAATTAAATACTAAATATTATACTGAAATTAACAGTTTATTGATGAGCATCTTAGCTCGTAATATGTAAATGCCTATTGAAAATCAATATAAAAGGATGTGGCAAGAAATTTTTTCCAAATTTAAATTTTGAACTGCAAGTTCTAGGATATGTGGTCTGCAGAGTACATTTTGGCAAACACTCTAAAAATAATTTTTTCTTATTTCTTGCATACATGACAATAGTGGAATTTTAAGTTTTCTTCTCACATGAAGTTTATTCCTTATTCCACAGAAACCAAAAGCTATCCAACTTAGCTAGTTTAAATCCCTTAGATATTGCTCCTTTTTCAAACAGAAAATATCAGCAAGAAAAAGAGTGAAAAAAGAAAATAACAAAAAGGAGCAAATCAATTTTGTCCTTTTTTAAAGGTGTTAGGGAGAGGTAATTAGAAATATTGAACTATATGAAAGCTTCAATATCCGTAACATTTTAAAAGAAACTACCAATTTCTATAAAATAATAACATTCATTATTCCACAGGGGTTAGCATGTTTATCTTAAAACCTGTTTGAGAATTACAGATATATTCATTAATGAGGGAAGAGGGGCTAAGAATTGAACCCAGGGCCTCACATGTGCTAATAAGACGGCACTGTACTGCTAAACTATACCTCTACCCCCAGTTTATTGAATTTTAAACAGATTTATTTCCCCCCCCCCCGTTTTGCAAAGACTGCTCAAAGTGGTGGAATGTCACTTTACATGTTTAGCCAAATTACTTGACATTGGTACTTTATCGGAGTAACATTATATGATATAATAATCAAAGTGGTTATTATAGCAAACACATTATACTTGGTTACTTCTTGAAGAGGGTAACTTAATTCTTTATGACCTAAAAATTAAAGAATCTGGGGCAGGAAAAATAAAAATGAATGAAAGCCTTGGTCATGCAATGGATAGAACCGCTGACAGAAAATATTCTTGCTCTGTATTCCACATGTCAAGAATCTTTCCAATGAGTAAAAATACTATTATCACTTCCACTTCTGCCTATGAATCCTAGATCCAAGAAATATGAAGTGACATAAAAATAAGTCATGCTGCCTGAAGCACTGCTTTACACTAGGCAAGCTATACTGAGGTGCCTTCATATACAGAATTGCAATAATTGAAAACTACAAACCAAATCTTCCTAATTTGAGGATTGGGAAAAGTGTCTACAAAGTTATTTATATCTCCTTGTATTTGTTCAGACATGAGAGAAAGCTGTTTCATTTTATTCAAAGCTCTGCATTTTGGAGATCAGAATTGTTCTGTGACATTTTCAGCTTTAAAGCAACGCAACAGTACTCAATGCATGCCTACATTTTTTTTTAAGTACAAAAGACAAACATTTAAATATGAAACCATGAATTTCTAGATTCTAAATAATACTGAAAAAATATTTAGGTCACAATACTTAAGAAACTTAATTCCCATGATAAAGTTTGGAAGTAGGGGCAGGCAAGAAAATCTCAAATCTGGTAAATACCATTCTACTCCTGACAATTTCAACATACTCTCAGATACAGCATTGATAGTAACCAGTCTATTTAAAACAAAAGGGAGTGAAGTTAGACAATCCCTAAAAAACAAATGCAGAATGTCTTCTCTGATATAAAGGGGGTGACTCAAAATGGGGTAAAGAAGAAGAGCATGAGAAGATTACCACTAAATAGGGAAGAGAGGTGGGAGGGAATGAGAGGGAGAAGGGGAATTGCACGGAAGATGGAAGACAACCCTCATCTTTATACAAAATACATGCATGATGATGTGAGGGGGAAAAAAATGTGTCACATTAGATTGGGTAGAGAGAAGTGATGGGAGGTGAAGGGAGGGGAAGGGGGGATAGGAAGGGCAGGAGAATAAAATAGACACTAGTATTGCTGTTAGGTATATATGTGTCTGTACAACCAATGTGATTCTGCAACCTGTACACTTGGAAAAATGAGAAAGTACACCCCATTTGATTCAAATGTATGATATGTCATGTGCAACTAACAAAAAAAATAGTACAAAAAAATAAAAAATAAAACAAAAGGGTAGGAAATGTTTTGGCAGATACTGACTAGCTAATCCAAATGAATAATTTAGAAGCAAAAAACTGAGGAAGAAGGATGTCAGAGAAGACTAGAAAAAACCTGGGGCTAAATGTAAGGGTTCCAGCTCCATCATTCTAGGCACATCATCTAGAATCAGCTATCCTTAATCTTCACAATTTAATGTAGTTAAGTGTACACATTTGACTTTATATGCAAACTTTACTTTAAAAATACTTTAATTTAAAAAAAGATATGTTATTACTTATATCCAACATTGCTTAAATTATACAAATTCTTTCTAAATATAATGATTTTTATTTTACTTCAAAAGGAAAACTTTTTGTATAAAGGCTATTTATACAGGATACTATTATTTTAATAATTAAAATAAACTATCTTAAATGGGAGATCTGCCTTTTAATAGTGACTGACTCATTTAATAACCTTTAAAAATATCTTTATTTTAAAAGATTTTAGTTGTTCCTCACACTCATTTTTCTACAAGACTAGCCTTTACACAGTTTTAAGATCTATTTCATCTACCTCACATAGTTTCATTATCTTGTTCCATCTTTAAATGCCAGATAGCTGTGTAGCATAATAAAATAAAAATAAAAGCCTTCTTTCACTCTGATTTAGAGTAAAAATGATTTGGGGATTGAAACTAAATGTCCACAAAGTTATTAAATATTGAAAACTAAGAACATATAACATGTTTCAAGTATCAATGCATTCAACAAATACTACCCAATAGATTTTTTTAAAGAAAGCACACTGATAAAGATTTTTTCCCCCCAAATCAGATATTATTGCTAAGTAAAAACATCTTGCAAGATCAGTATAGTCCATTTTTAGGACTCACAGGATAATACTGCTATTATTATATGAAATTATACTATAATTAAAGAGCTGACCTGTTATTTTTCTAGAGTTCAATTCATACTAAAAGAGATAAAGACCCTTGGTTTATTAACATAAAAGATCTACTATATTCAATGTTTCCAGTAATTAGACATAGACAAAGCTATTTCCATTGCAAAGACACTTTAATGGAGACAAGAAACTTATTTCATTTCTAAAGAGTGTTTTTATTTAGCATTCTTTAACCTCAAGTTAAAGTTTAAATGAGACCAGTCAGAGCTAGATGGCTTCCTAAAGTATCGCTGTATTTGCATATTAATTGCCTATAACTACTATCAATGTATACAATAAATTCAATTCTTGTTATTCCTAAAATGTCAGTTTACAAATTTAATTTTTATTGGTATCTCCTTCCATTTACCATCTCAAAAATTAACAATGAAATTATCATAATTCATATGGTTTGTGTGATATTAACTCATCCTTATTGTCTAATTCAGTGTTCCCTAACTAGTTAGTGAAAACATGAGATAGAACTCATGTTATTTGTATTTTGAGGAAATACTCATGAAACTAAAATCTTCCACAAAGATTTTCCTAACCCATCCATCTAGCTATTCACCTCCCAACAGCTAATGGCAATAAATGACACATAAACCGTTTCTTCTGTAAACACTATTGTCTCCTTTCTTCCTCAACTTTCTTCTTCTATAAGATTAAAACAATTTTATTGAAAGTGGGATTACAAAAAAAAGAGCAAAACTATAATGTTTACTGTACATGATTTACTGCCATAGCAGTCAAATTCACACAAAAGATTCACTACCTAGTACCATGATGACCAAATCAATCATTCATATACATATATATATATGAATGATTATTAAAGAGAAAAGGTCTGTTCTTGGTATTTAATGAGCACTCATTAAGTTCCTAATACTGTGTAAGATACTACAGGAAGATTAGAAATTACTTTCTTGCTTTAAAGAATCATTTGTCTATAATAGGAGTTGCAATAAGTTATAGCAACAGTAACAATAAATTATTATTATTCACTACAAGGGAAAGTGAGCATCAAAATTCAAATCACCATAACAGTATCTTAAACAATTCAGGCAAACAAATAACCAAGTCATTTAAATGACTTGGTCTCCTTGAGTGCTTTTACTTTACAGGTGTTAAAAGTCTTCCAAAGAACTCCAGTCTATTCAATTAAATTAATAAGTAAAATTTAACCAAAGTAATTCTGTTTTATACTGGGATTAATAACCCCTGTACCTAATTACCTCCTCATATAAGGCCAATAAGCTATTATCAAATTGATAGTCCTCAAAGAACAATGCTTACCATGTTTCTTAAGAGTTAATTTATTTCAGAAAAGTATATCCACTTGAGGAATTCATATAAGAGAAATACTAGGGGTGTTAAAAATAGCTTAAATCATTAAGTTGGACCATTATCCAACCTAATACAAGGCATTTATATTATATCACAGTATGTACTACAGGAGATTTTGTGGTGAAGGGACATATATCTTTTTTTTTTTTTTTTTTTTTTTTTTTGCAGTGCTTAGGAGTAAACCCAGGGCTTCATACATTCTAGGCAAGTACTCCACCACTAAAATTACATCCCCAGTCTGTTGTACATCTTCCTTATGATACTTGGTTTAAATTTTAAGTTTGAATTCTATAGAAACCCTGGCTGACTACATTGAGAGTTTGAAGAAAGGCAGTCCTAGATTAAAACTTTTCTTCAGTTAACAATGAATTAACTATGATAAAAGCTCATTATTTGTTAAAAAAATAAACAATCCACAAGTAGCAAGGGTTGTATTTATGCACAATAGAAAAATACCATCAAATTTGATCTAAATGATTGACCAATAAATAGAAATGCATTAGAAAGCTTTCATATTTGTTTCATTGAAGAACTGCTAATTAAAAGAAAACCTTGTAGGAATCAGGTTTCCAATGTCCTAAAACATTTGCTAACACACAAAAAAATTCTTATATCCCACCAGATTTCAAGTTTCTACATAGACACCAATGATAGCCTTTTATTGTTCTTTGAATTAAATTTTTTATCCTTTGAGGACAGTTTTTGAAGGAATCTTCATAATATCATACCTTTTACTAAATCAATAAAGGAAATGAAATGGAGAAGAATAAAATTGGTAGCCATGAAATAGCATAAGGAAGCAACATGGAAAACAAGAGAAACACAAGATAATATTTGCGATTCCGTATCAACATAAACAAATATCACACACACAAAACAGGATCAACAATCCTCTACAAAAATACCAGCACATCAAGTAGCTTGTGTTCTTTGGGTTCTCCTAAATTCCTTCAGTTCAGATTCCTTTCCAGTATTCAGTTTCCTTATTTCAAAAATTACCGACCAACTACTCTCAATTTTAATACACACATATACTTCAATATAAGCAACAGCTGATAAAAGCCATAGTTTTTTTGTTTTTGAGATGAGCTCTTCCAATGTTGTCCAGGCTGATCTTGAACTCATAGGTTCAAGTGAATGTGTTACTGCAGCCTCCTGAGTAGCTAGGACTACAAGTATGAGCTGCCATGTCCATTAAAAACCATAGCTTTAAAACTAGCAATTGTGCATTCATATTATCATTTGTCTCTTGAAAGAATATTCTCCACCTTCCCTTGCATTCTTAGTGTCTATTGAAAGACTGACCAACTCTGGTCAGGTAGCACCTTAAAAATAGTTGTCAAGGTTATCTAGGGACAAAGTTGTCTCCATCTTAAGAGTTAAGCTTTGATAAATTTTTTAATCTTAAGAAGAGGTATAGTCTTTCCCTTTCCTTTCTTATAAGCACTTCCTGCTATAAAAGAGCAGCCAATCTCCTGAGGTGGATAAAATGCTTAGTCAAATTATTAGCCACATATTCTCAACTACTCTTTGACCAAAAACAATGGTGGGCAAAAAGAATGAAACACCAAAGCCACATTTATCTAAAGTCTAAAAGTAGGCAAAACTAAACTATGTTATTTAGCAATACACAAAGTTTCATCACTTATGAGAAAAAAAAGGATTTATTAATCACTATAAAAGTTGGCAGGTGGGGGATTGGGAAGGCATATATCAGGGCCACTGAGTAGCAATGATCTTGATCTGGGTAAAGGTCACTTGGGGTTCATTTCTACTATATATTAGATTTATACTTTTTCAACATGTGTAATAGTTCCACATTAAAAAAAATGTTTTAAAGACTGAAATCACCTTTTTATCTATAATAAAAGGTTTTGCAGAACACATTTCTTTGTTCGTTTATATAAACATTTAAGACTTATTTTCAAAGACTATAAGAATGCTGCCATACTCATTATTTTTACTGTTGATTGCTCAAGTAAGATGGTGTAATAATTTAACAAGTCAGTTTCTAGTCATGATCTTTTCCTCCAATTTCATTTGGTTAATTGGTTTGATGTTCTTAAGGAAAATCTGGCCAGCAACAAACAACTGGGTATATGGTTTTTCCTATCACCAATTCCAAATTAGTAAATTTCACACAAAAGTTCCATTTGTTCCCACATCTAAACTTGAATTGTCAACATTTCCAATACTGTCAATGCAAAGTGAATGGTAACAGAAAGTAACCTCCCTTCATCTGCTCAAGTAACAATTTTCAAATAACCTCTCAAAAACACTCTAATGCAGAAGGCCAAAGAAAATGAAAAAACAATCTAGCCAAGCTACAACAGTATTAAATCTTCAGTATTTCATCCCTCTGTTCTTCAGCTTCTTTTCCAGAAAGCAAAAAGGGAGGTGGCTAACAAATACTCCAAAAAACCCATTAAGATATTGAATTCTGAGTCTTCTCTGAAAGTTCAATTATTTGCTTCATAATCCCTTTGGCTAGCTAGACTGGCTTAATACCTCCAATCTCATTACTATGAACTTTCACAGACAAAATAAATCTAAACAAAAACAACATTCAACTGGATTCAATCATCTATTCCTATAATCCAGCTACTCCCTTAAAAGTCCTGTTTCTGAAAATTTCCTGATCATTCCAGTTAAATAACTTGAAATATCATTAACTCTCCTTTCTCCCCTATATTAAAACAATCAAAATAATTAACCATCATTCGACTAGTGAGCTTAGTTAGCTAGCGGAAAGACTGGGCATTTTGATAGGCCAGTATGTTAAGAATTAAATTAGAGAAACTGATTGAAAAACATAAATTAAATGGAGGACATTTTCATTTAAGCCTGCCTTGGAGGCAAAGAGTACAGTAAAAAAGAACATACACTTTGGAGTCAGGCAGACCTGTTCTTTTCATTCCTTGTGGAGAATACTGAACTAAAATATATTTTGTCTATGGAAATAAAAGCTGCCCCCCCATCTCCTCAATTCTAAGATTCAAATTGTAAAACACTATAAAAACTTTGATCTACCATTCAGAACATATAGTTAAGTTATCCTACAACACCCAGTTCCACAGAAAGAAAAAAATGGTTATAGGTGATATGGTCAATTTAATTAGTGTAACAATCATAATCCTTCAGATTTATTTATCTACAAACAGCAAACTTGGACAACATAAAAGGCATTCATACAATTTATGCACAAGTTGTATTCCAAAATATGTTTATGTCTTTCATTTGACAATATGAAAACATTTTTCCTAAGGCATAAAATTCTAATAGTGGCTAGGCATTTCCAGTACCAAGCCTATAAATGCCAATTAACCTACATTTATCTAAAATATGGGAATCTCTGGAGCAACTGTTCCTACCTGTCCCAACACTTATCTCCACCTAAGACCACCTCCCCAGCTCCTCCTACATTGCCATTTCCATCAATATTTGAATCCTTGGAAATTATTCATGGTCAGAGAAGTATGGTAAGGTGAAGACACTTCTCAGAAAAGTGATTTTAAAACCAAAAATTACCCATCAGATTCAAATAAAGCAGAGGGGTGAAGACAAAATAGTAAGTTAATCATTTATATTCTTTCTCCTTTCAGTAACACAAATTTGTTTCACACAGTACATTTGCAGGTCCTGGACTATATATATTGAACTTCAAGTTACTAACCAAAACCTGGATGGATGACAGTAGGGATAGAAACAATATTTATACACGTGGTATGTTTAAGTGTTTCAGAAAACAGATGCTATCCAGAAATAAGAGATTTTTATCATGGAGTTGAGGAACAAGGATAACATTCCTCATATCAAAGTAAACAATGCATGACCAGTCTTTAAGCAGTATTTAAAAGCAGCAATGAACAGAATAAAACAAAGTAAAATATTAACTGAAGAATCTAGGTGGTGTGTATCTTTCCATTTTCCTGTATGTCTGAAAATTTTCATAATACAATCATTTGGCAATAAATAAGTCTGTTTGTTGAATTGTGGTGGTTTTGTAATTCAAGTTAACAGCAGTCTTATGGAGCCCTAAAATCATTGTTTTCAAAGTAAACAAACTGAAAAAAACTTGATTTGGTCATTCAGAAATATTAACCTTTCCAATCTTTCTTTGAGAGTATATGTGTACTAATGAATACTAAGATATTATAATAGAGAAATTTTAACATTTTCCTATACACTCAATGCTTTTTGAGAATATAAAAACTGGAGATCAGGCTGCTAAGTTATCCCCATATTCATAAAAACTAGGTCAGAGCCAGTAACAGAAATTCTTACTTTTGAGTTTCTAATGCTTATTCTACAACCAATGTTGTCCTTGTATACTACTCATGGCAATAAGGAGCTTGCAGTCCTACTCAAGTTAGCCCTCAAGATATAAAAACCCTAAAAAAAGGTTTGAAGGTCTTTGATGATAGATCCTAACTACCCCAGGACCTATTATATGCCTCATGAAATCCATGATTACTACTTATGAAAGTAACATTATTGAAAGCGGAAGGTCCAATCTCAACATCTATTTCAACAACTCAAGGCACCTTCCCTTCTCCCCACTATTCATACTTGCAATTTTGTTCTCAGAAGCTCAAGGCCTGAAAATATTTTAAATTACAACGAAATCAGTGACAATATACCTGTTTTGAAGTGCAGCTGGACTGCTGTTGCTAATGATCCCACAGTCAAAATTACTTTTTAAGATTTGGGGGCGTTTTTCTAAAACTTGTTTTGTTACCCATTTTGTCTTCTTCAGAAATGAGGTCAATAGCATCTTATTGTCATCTGCAAAGTGAAGAAAAACATGGAGACCTCAAAGTACAGGAAGTAGTCCCCAATTTACAAACAACTTACGTTCCAAGGCTTATCACTTCTTTGAAAACACGTTTGTACCAATTAACCTATTTCTACATAGTTTCTATGGAAACTTTCCATTCCAACTTTTGACTCTTAACTAAAACTTTGAGCCCTGTAAAAGGCATCTACTGCCTTTTTAATTATTACAGACAAAAAGCTAAGGTTCAGAGAATTCTCTTTCTCTCTGGAGAACCCACTATATAACCTGTAAAGTTAAAGAACAGGGTAGCTTCCCTGACACAGGGAGTTTTTACATTGCTTCTGTGGAAAAAGCTACCACAGTTTAACAAGATAACTACTGTGGGAAAGGATCTAGGTATTTAATGTCCAAGCATGAAAAGTTACAATAAAAATATGCAGAAACTAAACCTGAATTGTCAACAATAAAAAACAATTTGCTCTAGATAAAAAGAAGATAGGTGCTATTTAAATTAGTTCATCAACCAAATTTATGGCACCTGAAGACAACATAATCTCAAACTGATTCCTCATGACCAACTGAGAAGGAAGCAAAATTATTGAAGAGGGGAGGAAATTGTAACCAAAAATGTTGCCAAGTTCTAGAAAAAGGCAATGTACTTTAATTCAATAAGTATGCATTATTTAAGATTTATAAAATAACTTGGGTGACAAAGTTAAGAAACAAGTATAACTGTGTCAACAAGTCACTTTTGGTAGCTAACTCTAGAGTTTCCCAAAATTTAAGTACTACTGTAAAATTTATAGAAACAACTTGCAGAGAATAAGTTCACTAAAGACTTCAGAAATGAAACCAGACTTGGAAAAAGGGGTTGAGAAAGATGTGGGCAGGCCAAAATAAATTGGTTTACATATATATTCTCAAAGGAACATTTAAATATTATGAAAGGTTCATGCCATTGCTATATGACAAGCAACTCCAAGCTAGTAATATAACACTAGAGTGGTTATTAGAGTGGTTAGACTGAAGACCTGTTAAAATGTTGGGGTTATTAGTAGTTTTAGAGAAAAGCTGCTTTAAAATCCAAACAGGTAATCTATGCAATCCCCTCTTTGCATTTTTTTCCCCAACAAGAATGATGACAAAAATGAGACAAAAGAAAGAATAACATGCCTATTTGAGATCTTCAAAAGATATGAAAAGAAAAATCAAAGTGGGCAGACAAGGGTTTTAGGTTTTTTTTTTTTTTTTTAAATCGGAAACCTGGTTCTCTCATTAAGACACCTGAATTAGCCATTATAGGTGAGTCATACTGACAAATTTTCATTCACAAAAAGTATAGACAATTCAATTACTACATATATTGGTTTACTACTAATAAGAATGATCTAACATTATAAGCATAAACATTTCATCAAGAATATAATAAACATGAATATTAAAATTCTCTTAATAAGCAGAATACCTAAATTAAGCAGGTCTTTAAGACTGAAAAGATGTACGTACTTTTTGATTAGTGGATATGAACTAAAATTCAAATGATACAGACTTACTAAAAGATGAATAAGAAAATACATAGAAAAATACAAGCAATACAGGTTTTTATGTTAATGAAAAAGGATTATGCCTTTAAAACATTCTTGAAACAGGAGAAAGACGGCATTATTCCTTTTTTTTAAAGCAGTATTTAAGCACTTTGTAAAGTAATCTAATAAGGCTATCCATGATTACATAATTCAATTTTAGTAGTAAACTTTGGCTGATGGTATAGATTTCTAATCTTCCTGCAAAATAAGGAAAAAAAATGATAAAAAACATCTCATCATTCAGTTGTGAAATTTGTCTGCAAAACAATTTCAGCTTCAGAGTTCCTCTTAAATAGTTCTCAGGCTTCCTTGTAAAAATGTTACTTTGAAAATATTTAAAAATTACTCTCTGGAAATACTAGTTACAACTTTTGTTAGCCAACATGTTTGATCAACCATGCACTTCTGCTTAAATCTGAAAAGACATAACTTTCTCTTTTCAAATTGTTCAGTAAATACCAGAAGTTTTCATTTTCTGGTTCTAATTTCATTTTATCTAATTTGCTTAAGTGTTTCAAAGCTAAGACTACCGAAGTATGCTGTGTCTAGTGAGTGAGGTTTTGCGGACATTCTTAGGCTCATAATTAATCCACACCAAAATATTCCTTCTGTGATTTCAAATAACAAAAAGGTTGTAAAAAAAAGAAAACTAGAGTTAAAAAAAAAATAAAACCTCTAAAATGGGATTAAAAATGTCTCACAGAATGACAAAATAATTAACTGTTTATCTACATTGAATTCTCCATGAGTGGGCCCCTCTAATAGTTAATATATGTTGTAGTATGAATTTCTCTCTTCATAAAAGCAGAACCCATATCCAATCTTAATATAAGTTAGCCCCCAGAAGACTTAATCTATATTTAGTGATTCAACAAGATTATCTATGTATTTCAAATGATAAAACATTCTAAGGTTTAATAAGGTCTAATTAAAAAGATTAAATCAAGGCTGATAGGGCAACAAGATGAATTAAATTAGCTTAAAAGAAGTCTCAGGTGGAAAAACTTAACTCAGGTTGGCAAATTGGGAAAAAAGTTAAAGCAATCTTCCTGCCTAGATAACACTATCTAATTTAGTACACTGGTCTGTGAGTTAAGATTCGAGTAATTTCCTAAAACACTGGGGTAGTCCCTTACACTAAGAGCAACTTCAACACTATAATCTAGGGCTCCTATTCTGTGGTACTATTTGTTCTCTTATCCAACAAACCTTCCTGCAGACACCGATAAAGGAACTAATGCAATGCTTTCGGAAACTGTGCATAACAAACTGAAGGTGACAGTTTGGCTAACAGAATAACGATCTTGCTCTAAAAAGCAACCCGAGATGATTGTGGAACAGTGAGGTGCTGAGCGCACTTAATAGGGCCTTGAAAAAAGGCCACTCCTGAAAATACTTAATGCTGAATAAATGAGAGTCGCTGGCTTTCAGATCACTTTCAGGGATATTATTTCCTTTTCTACAACACTCCATTCTCCTTTTCCCTTCTCGTATGAGAGCAAAAAAGAAAAAGAAAGGAGAAAAGCATAAAACTGCAAGGCTGAGCAGACGGGGTTCTGGCACATCTAGACTCACCTCCAGCGTTAACAGGGCAACCCCGGGCCGATCCCATCCCAACTAGCAAAAAACGCGCCCTCAAAAAAATGAAAGAGCACGAGAGCCCCGGGCGGGGAGCGCTAGGAGACAGCCCCGAGTCCGCGGAGGAGACCCACTGACTCCCGGCGCAGCGGGTCGGAACTCTGCGCCCACCCTCGCGGCTTTGGTCGCACTGGCCCTGCCGAGGGTCAGGCTTCCGCTTCGGGACCCCGACGCCCCGCCTTGGGCTGCTCGGGGTAAACTTCGCCCGCAGCTCCGGGACCGACGCCCGCCGCGGCCGGGACGCGAGAGGGGCCAAGACCCAGAGAGTCGCGGCAGGCAGAGGCGCCGTCCCGCGTCCCCCGGCCGCGGGCGGGGGAGGGGCAGCGGAGTACTTACCACGGGTCGAACTCGTGGATGATGCTCTCGAAGCGGATGACCGCGAAGAGCCGCGAGCTGAAGCCGGCAAGCCAGGCCAGGAAGAGGATGGTGAAGGAGAGCAACGACTGCCAGCCGGCCGGCTGCGACAACCCCCCGGACAGCCCCGCGGGGGCCGATTTCGGCGGCGCCGCGCCGCCCGCCGCCTTGGACGCGCTCTGGGCCCCGGGCCCGTGGTGGCCCTGCCGGCTGTTCCCCAGGGCCATGAGACCGCTCCAAGGGGACGAGTTGAGCGACGACTTGTGCTTGCTCTCCGGGGCCGAGGGCTCCGCCATGTTGTGCCCCGGCGGCGGGTCTTGCTCTCCTCCGCGGCCGCGGCCGCCGCCGCCTGGTGCGAGGGGTGCTGGGCGGGGACCCGGAGGAGGAGGAGGAGGGAGAAGAGGAGGAGGAGGAGGAAGAAAAGGGAGGAGGAGGGAAGAGCTCAGTGAGCTCCCGCCCTCAGCGCCGCGAGGCCGGGGGACGGGGGGGTGGAGGCGGCGGCGGGGAGTCTCCGCCTCAGCAGCGGCCGCGACCGCCGCTCTCTCAACCCAGATGGCCCCTGCGCCCCACTAGCCATCCGTATCCCCAGTGCAGATGCGGCGGCGGCAAAAGCAGACGGGACGAGGGTGCCAGAGAAGAAGGAGCAGACGCAGGCGGCACCACAGCTCGGAGAAGCAATGACATTCTCTCTCACACCCGCCGCCCGCCCAGCGGAGAAGAGCAGGAGGAGGAGCCCCCCGAGTCCAGGCGGAGCTCAGGCAACCTCTGGCTCCGCCCCCGACCCAACAGGAACTGGCCCTTCCGCCTGTCACAAAGCGACAGGTCCGTTAGGGGGCGGGCCCAGAACCGTGGCACCCACCAATAGGGGTGAGTGCTGAGGCGGGGTTTGGCCCAACGGTCCTCCTCCTCCCCCTCCTCTCCCCCTCGCGGCCTCGCGCCCATTCGCCCCAAGCAGCAGAGCTGCGCGGCTACGGCTTCATTGTCAGTTGAAAGACGCGGTTTCGTGCGCGTGTGCGGTCTACGAGGAAAGGCGCTAGGCGGCTCTGCTCGCTTCACAGAGCTAAGCCTGGCCTACGCATCGGGAGGTGGTCAAGCACAGCCGAGCAGTCCCCGCCAAGGCCGGTTAAAGGGAAACAAGAGCGCTGACCGATAGGGCGCTCACAGGCTCTCCGCGGTCGTGACTTTTAACCCGCTCTGTGCGGAGCGCCCACCACGTGACAGCGCGCAGGCGCGCTGCACCAGCCCTGGGCGCGTGGTTCTGGCCGCCGGGCTCAACTGCCCAGTTGCCCCGCACCGGGCGCAGGTGGTGATCCCGCAGCTGCAGTGACACTGCCGCGCCAATTGCGCCACATGTTTAGCCCCCCGTGAGCGTCACACGGGAGCTAGGATCCCAGAGAGGACCGGTTTACCGGCGCGGACAACTTGGAGCCGGCAAACGCACACCTAGCTCCAGAAAGACCCAGCGGGGCAGGCTAAACACTGCCTTCTTTCTCCCTTTTTCATTTTTTATATTTGCTAATAGCAAAAGTAAAGTCTGTTCACAGAAAACATGGGCAAATGCAGGAATTCATTGTTAACTGTACACATTCCTAGACTATCAACTGTTACCAAGTCTTACTTTAGTAAATAAAGGAATGAAAATCCCTGTACACGAATATTTGAATATCTAGGTTGTATTTTTACACCTCCCTTCACTTTCCTCACACCTCCTCCCTCACCCCCCCCCCAAATAAACTATTAATGAGTAGACTAAACCCAGCATAAAATGAATTTAAGTGCGCTGAGAAACTAGAATTGCTCAGATTTATAAGCCCCACGAAAGGCGCAGAGCTTGATGTATAATCATTGCTCAGTAAATACTTGATTAACTTCTCACATACATTCGCAGTTAATTGTCCATTTTATTAGGTATGTAACACCTGGATTTAAAAGGGTATATTTTACCAGTAACTTTAAAGCACTTAATTATTTTCTTAAATTATGTGAATTTTTAAAATACAAATTGTGTTTAGTTGGTCTTGTCAAAATGTTAGATAAATTTTTTAAAATTGTGCTTAGTTTGAGGTGGCTCTTTGAAACTAATGGATGTAGCTACCCTTTTAACCTGCTAAGTGATTAACTATTCTTATTTGCATACAAAATAGTCATATTTAGAGTGAAAAGTTTCCTAGAAATAGGCTTTCTAATCACCAGTTTACTAGCCAACATTTATTTATTGACATCTACATTTTGATGAGAATTATGATAGAATATTAACCAATCCCTTTGTACAGAGAAAAGTAACATGTTTTGTACAGAGAAAAGCCCACACAGTACATGCTAAAATTACAGCATTTAGAGTATGTTTTTTATCCATGTTCCATGAACTAAAGCTCCATTGGCCTAAAATAAAATTTATTTTGTTTTTATTTTAACTTGTATGAATATTTCTGTTTAATTTTTTTATGTGTAGACATTCCCTGGTGAGTTCTACATTATCTTCTTTTGCTTCCTTTGTTGGTTTTTTAATGGCCAGAAGCTTGTTCTAAAAAGTGACAAGTCTTGGTTCAAGTTCCAAATTATTGCTTATTAGCATGTAATGCTGAACAAGGAGCCTGCATAGATTGCCTTTCCTACACTTAAAGTCAGTTGTTGAAATTGAGATAGCTTATCTGAAGACACTGTAGAAAATTATTAACAGGCATACATGCAAATGCTGAGTAATGGTAAAGATAAAAACAATATGAAAATCCTTTTATTCTTAATATTCATTCACTCATTCATTGAGCAAATAATTATTGAGCTCCTCCTTTATGCTAACCACTGTGCAGGCACTGGGATGCAACAAGAACCTAAGAGACATGATTCCAGCCCTTACAGAGCTCACCAGCTGGCCCTAGGAAATGGACACCAACTGAATTATCAGTATTAAGTACCAGAATGCAATGTGACAAACACTCTGGAAGGCCCTTACATGGGTGGTTTGATCTACACAAGGCTGGGAAACTACCCAGAGGAAACAACACTTATGGTGAGGATGAATGGACCAGGGGAAGAAGAATGGAAAGAGATTCAGTCAGAGAAGCACACACAAAGGCCCTTTATGGGGCCAGGAAGGCAAGTCCAAGGAATCCAGAGAAAGGATAATATAGTTGCAAAACAGACAGTGGGACCAGATAGGGCAGGTCATGTTAAGAAGTGGAGTTTTGTTTTTATTTTTATTTTATTTTATTTATTTGCTTAATTTAAACCTGAAAATATTAGGAAGGCATAAAGGGCTTTCAGCTGGGTGTGATGTGTTTGAGATGAAGTGAAAGAGTTGATCAGTTGTGTGTTTTTAAAGACTATGAGGCTACAGTGTGGAAAGCACTTTGGAGAGACCCAAAAGAAATCTCACTCTACCTCAGACTTCAGAGATTATTTTTATGAGGAATATATAACTGTAAGATCATGAAGGAACCCTTGGAAATAAGTTGCAACATTGTGAATTCTTAATTCCCAGCCTATCTACACTGAAAAATGGTTTCCAGTTTGTGCAGGAAGCTTCAGTGTGTTTGCTTCTATGTACTTGAGCTTCTTGATCTTACTAGATGCCTAGGTCCTCCCAGAGTACATATCTCTAGAGAGTCAGTCAAACACTAAGATTGAAGCATGTTGAGTAGGGTGATGTGACATCAAGAGGCCCAGTTCTATTTGGGTACTTCTGGGGAGAGGCAGTATTTAAGCTAAAACTTGAGGGACAAGCAGAAGTTTACAAGATATATCAGGAAGAAGAATGCTAGACTTCTAAACAGGAACAAGTTTTAAAATTAATATGCAAAATTCAGTATTAACAAGGGTGCATTGGGAGATGAAACTGTAAGGGAGATAAGAACCAGATTATCAAGGACTTGTCTGCCTGGTTAGATATTAATCTGTAAGCAGCTGGGAACCATTGAAACATTTTGAACAATAACATGATCAGACATGGTTGATGAAAGAAAAAAATTTTAACAGCAGTATAAACGATATATTGGAAAGGGTGAGAATAGATGCAGGGAGATCAATAAGGAGACATTTTTAGAAGGTTAGACAGGAAAATTAGATGCCAAAGCTGGGATGGTAGGGCCAGAGAGGAGAGGACTACTAATAGGAGAGGCATCAAGAAGGAAGAATTCAGATGTTAATGGTATGGACAAGATAAAGGAAGTTGGAGTTAGAATGAATCTGGAGTTCCTGGGTTGGTCAATAGAGTGGAAAGTGGTATCTCAGAAATGGGGAGTTCAAGACAAGGAGCAGATGCGAAGAAAGGATTATCAGGTCATTTTTTTTTGGGGGGGGGAATAAAGATTTAGAACTTAATGGCCATGGATGAAATTTTACTGGCATCAGAGAAATTAGAGAAGGATTGAGGGTAGAGCCCTACAGAACTCCCAAATTAATTAGCTGTATATGACTACAGAAAGCTCAAGATGAAGAAAAGAAAATCTCTCTCTCTCCTCTCTCTCTCTCTCTCTCTCTCACACACACACACACACACACACACACACACACATACACATACACACACATACACACACATGCACGCAGATATGAAATGAGATCAGCAGCAATAGAGGGTTCTGAGAGGTGCAGTGTCACACAGCTGAAAAGGGTGTCTTTCTTTTGGCAACCAGGAGTTCACCAGTTTCTTTAATGAGATCAATTTTAGTGGAGTTGAGTGACTCCATTCTTCTGAGTTACGGCCTTTAGCAAGCCACTTCATTTCTCTGTGCCTAGATATCTTCATTTCTACACTATGGATAAGGAGTATATCTTCCTCTTAAGATTGTATTAAGGAATAAATGAATCAATATATGAAAAGAACTTAGAGCACCTGATACAAAGGAAGCATTCACTATGTGCTGGTTATTAACAGTATTATTGGGATTACTGCCATATCCAGAACAATGGCAGATGGGCTATGAAGACTGACCTCCCTGGATATCCTTAAAATAATCCTCCCTGCCTGAACCCATCTGAATACTTCTTTGTTTGTTCTTAAGGTGGAAAGTGCTTGCCTCAAATAAAATAGTACTTCAAAATGACTGAAATACCTGCTGCATAGGTCAATGGACATATAAGGTGGGAAGGAAACCTTGAAATGTGAGAGTGATAGGTAATTTTTAAATGGCTCTCCATGGTCCTTAACACCTGGAATTCATCCCCTGTGCAAAAACTTCATCTTATGTCTGGGCTGGACTTCCTGGTTAAAAAAAAAAAAAAATGTGGCAAAAATGAAGGGAATGCACACTGGAAATTAGGTTAGGTTATATAAAACTTGCCTCTCCTCTCCTCTTTCATTTCTCCTTCTCCTTCTCTGTCTCTATTTCTGCCCTTCTCTGTCTGCCTCTCTGCACCTACCCACTACCCTCTAGAAAAAAAAAAAAAACAACATATTGTGAATAGCCCTATAAAGAGGTCTCATGTGGCAAGAAACTCTGTCTCTGTCCAGCAACCCACAAGAAGCTGAGTCCTGATAACAGCCACAAGAGTGAGTTTGGAAGATCTCCCATAGTCCAATTGTGAGATGACTGCAGCTCCAGATGGCACCTTGACTATAGAGAGACACCCTGAGTCAGAGGACTTTGATAAGATACAAGATTCCTGATCCCAAGAAACTTTGAAATAATACATATTTCTTGTTCTGAGCCTCTACTTTGGAGTATTTGTTACACAGCATTAGATAACTAATAGAGTGGGAGTAAAGAATGTCAAGGTTATCAGCAACTGTTCTCTTTTAATTTTCCTGAGAATATACCAAATAACCTGCAAGGATGACAAGAAGCATTCCCACTATCACCTGCTTACTCAATGCCCTAAGGAACACTCATTCCACAAGATACCAGAGGAGGGGATTCCTTACCAGTCAAATTACATGCTTTATTTCACCCTTAGAAATTCATGATCAAACAACTTGATTTAAAAAATGGGCAAGGAATTTAAATAGAAATTTCTCCAAAAAAAGGCATATAAATGTTCAACAGGTATATGAGGGAAAAAAGTATTCAACATCACTAATCATCAGGATAATTCAAGTCAAAACCATCTGAGAGATCACTTCACCCCAGTGAGAATGATCTATCTGGTCAAGAAGACTAAAACTTACACATGCTGGCAAGAATGTGGAGAAAATGGAAAGCTTCCACCCTGTTGTGGGAATGTAAATTAGTAGAGCCATTATGGAAAATAGTATGGAGGTTCCTCAAAAAATTAAAAATAGAACTACCATATGATCCAGCAATTCTACTACTTCATATCCAAAGGAATGAAATCAGTACGTCAGGAATACATCTGCACTCCCATGTTCATTCCAGCATTATTCACAATAGCCAAAATATGGAAACAACCTAAGTCTCCAACTGCTGAATGTATAAAGAAAATGTGGTCCACATACACCTTTGAATACTATTCCACCATAAAAAAGAATGAAATTCTGTCATTTGCAAAACATGGATGAAATTGAAGATCATTACACTACGGGAATTGAGTCAGGCACAGAAAGACAAGTACTATAAGATCTCCCTCATGTGAAATATCAAAATTTTGATCTCATAGAAGGTGAGAGAAGGATGGGTTACTAGAGGACGGAGAGAGTAGCAGGGTTGGGGAGAGAGAGATGGGGAAAGTCATTAGGTAATAAGTTATAGTTACATAGGAATAAGAAGTTCTGATATGCTATGGCATAATAGGGTAACTATAGATGACAGTTGTATAGTGCATATTTTTAAAAGCCAGAAGGAAGGATTTTAAATGTTTTCACCATAAAGAAATGATAAATGTTTGATGAGATATGTTTAACCTGATTTAAACATTTAACAATGCATACACTAATGATAATGAGAAGTATACATGTTTTGAAGCATCACATGATACCCCATTAATGTATACGTTAATACTCTATTAATAATATATAGAATAGTATATATAGTTTTTAAGGTTTTAAGTATTTTTTTGTTTTAATTAGTTACACATGACAGTTCAATGATCTTGACATATCATACATTTGAATCAGATGGGATATCATTTCTCATTTTTCTGAGTGTACATATTGCAGAATTACACTGGTCATGCAGGTTTTAAGTATTAATGAAGAAAAATGGAAAATAATTTTATGATAAACATATCAATACTGAATGCTTCTGAAAAATCCTACAATAGTTTGATTTTTCCCAGCATAGCCCAAATATGTTTGACTCTCTGATCCCTTTTCCTCATAATGCTAGTTATCAGAAGGTGAAACATCTAGTTCTCAGAACACATTTTGGAAAACACTGTATGAGAATAAACTTGGCACTTTAAACTCAATTCTCAGAACTGGAAGCCCTTTCCTATGGCCAGGTAGTTGAGAGTTGGGTATTAGAGGAGGTCTTGCTACTAAGTCAAGCGACTTTGGGCAGTCACTGAAGCTTTCTGACTACTTCTGTAAAATAAATAGAGCTGCTTGACCTTTAGCTCCACATAGTTCTGCAAGTCTATGAGGTCATTGTTGGTGTCCACTATGATAGCATATTTGTATTTTATTTCGAACATACAAATTAATAAGGTGACTAGTAAAGTTAATCTTTTTGTCAAATTGACCCATTCCCAACTTCCCATGGGGGGAATTGCTAAAAACGTAATGGAGAATTCTGGATGGGAAAGAGATGAAGGCAACATCTATTCCTGTAGGGAATATGAAAGCAAACAATACCCTCTAATTTATAATACAATAAAATTTGCATTTGCAACTTTTTCTGTGAAGGGCCACACAGCACAGTAATTATTGTCAGCTTTGTGGGTCCTACTGTGTTAGTCTTCTACTCAACTCCGCCATTTAGTATGAAAGTAGCCATAGATAATATGCAAGGGAATGGGCGAGGCTATTCTCCAACAAATGCAGCCACTCCTACAGGCCAGTTGTTCACCCTTGTGGTAGAGGAATACAGTGATTATTATGATCTGATCTAGATTAAAATCCAATGTGAAGCAAAGGATGTTCTGTACCGTGATCACTGACAGAAGGATTAAGAGCTGTGTCTGGGCACTTAGCAAGGATGTTTTCATACAGTGATTGGCTTATCACTAAAGAATAGGTAGAATTTTGACAAGTGAGACCTGGGGAGTGGAAACAGTATGTTAGAAGCAATGTAAAGGATACTTGGGCATGAGCCAGTTATCTAGAGTTGAAATACATTGCCACATGAGATCTTTATTTTTTTTAACCATCAAAACAATGACACAATTCAGTTTTAGATTTCATGTTGTAAAAGCAAACTGATTTTTCATTTTTTTGTACTCAGAAAGTTCATATTTCTATGCCCATTATCTTACAGTTTCCAAAGAAGGAAGGTGTATCAATTAGTCACACATTTGGCTAAAATTAACAGAAGACTCAAAGGATAGTGGCTTAAATAAATAGGGGTATATTTTCTCCCACAATATGAAATCCCCAAAAAGATGGTTGCTAGTATTGGTTTAGTTGCTCAGCAATGTCTTGAAGCTTTTCTGTCTTTACACTAGATTATTCTAGATAGTCTATCAACAACTCATCTTTAGCCCTTTCTAGAGTCTCCTGTGTGTTGGAGGGAAAAACTGGGAACTACCTTTCCCAGATCCTCTTCTCTGCATTGTTCTACATTGCAATTTATCAATAAGAGGAACCCAGATAATATTTGAAAAACAGAAAAGACAAAAGAGGAAGAAAGAGCAAATATAAGCTGCATAGAATCTTTTTGGCTGATGTGAGAACCAACTACATAGTTGTAGACTAAGATAGTTTGTACAAGCTTTTGGAAATGATTGAGAATTGTGGCAGTTTTCAAGAGAGCTTTTGAGATCTCCTTCAGTCCTTGAGGCTGAAGTTTTCAAAGTCTCTTTTCCTGACTCTGAATTTCAGATGGCAACTTCTCTAATCTTTTTTTCCTATGGTCTTCATTCATGTAAGTAATCATTTTTATATTAAATCCTTTATTCCTGAAGTACCTAGAGTAACTGAGTGTTTTCCTGAGTGAACCCAGTGAACCTCACTACGATATTGATTTTCATTCTTTGGACTGTTGCCTCCCTATTGTAAGATAGCTGCTGCAGCTCCAAATATCACATCAGCATTTCAGGCAGAAAGTTAGGAGAAGGGGAGATACCAATCATATATCCTTCTTTTCAAAAGGACAACATTTTCCCCAACAGAATTGTAACAGACTTTCTCACTGGCACCACCATTTCCCATGACATTATAAGACATATAAACTATAGCTTTACTTTTCCAGGCATGCCTGGCCTTCCTGAAATATTAACCAAAGAAAAATCCTGAGATTGGGTTCCAGTGGTTTCCAGTGGCTCTGCTTAGCATGACTTAGATCACAGGCCAATTTCTGACCAGGTGCCTTTGCCAACAAGATGAGAAACACACATATTGGTTTAAGCCACACTGAAACACAAGTTAAAGTCAAACTTGTTACAGAAAGGAAGAAAAGGCTTGATGGTAGGAAGGAAAAGAGATTTCTTCACTTACCTTCTGGTCAAAAAGAGGGTCAGCTGAATGTAGTTATTTATACTATAGTGTGTTTATGAGATAGAATTGGCACTAAGAATCAAAAATTTGAAGAATGTGTAAAATAAATATTTTAAGAGGTGTGGGGGTAGGGGTGAGGGTGGGTGTGAACAGCTTTCCTTGTTCACTGGTGACTTTATTCAGACCTGACTTCAACCTAGAGCAGAGGTTGGCCAAGTGTTTCTATAAAGGGCCCAACAGTAAATATTTAGGCTTTGTTGGCTCTATGGTTCAACCACTCAGCTTTGACGCTGTGCAAAAACAGCCGTAGACAATACCTACACTAATGGTTTGGTTGTGTTCCAGTAAAACTACTGAAACAGGCAGTAAGCCAGGTTTAGCCCAAAGCCTGTAGTTGCCAACCCTGAACTGGAATATTTCTCATCCCTGAAGTGATGCAAACTTGAGAGGTAAGTTTTTGCAGTCTTTAGTCAATAAATGATTTTATTATTTTATTTAATTTTATTTATTTTACTTAATTCTGTGTGAGGTAATACATTCGTGGTGAAGACTGACTCCCATCCTGTCTCCTGACTGCCAAATCCTTCTTTGTTTTCATCTTTACTGGTAATCATTTTCATTTCCCCCCTTTCTATCCTTAAAACATAATGAACCTATTTTCTTATTTTTCAATTCTTCTTCCATGCTCTATAAACTTCTCTCCATCTTGATTTTTTTTTTGTTTCCCTAAACATTTGTCTTTAAGATCTTTCCACATCAACTCATGGAGAACTTTTTCATTCCTTTTTATAACTTCATAGTATTGCAGAGGATAGACCACAATTAATTCAACCACCCACTGGTAAATGCTAGGCTGTTTTCAACTTTATGCTATTACAAATAAGGCTATGATGAATACACGGAAATAGAGTGATTTTGCCCAACTACAAGTGTGCTGGTTGGAGAAATTACCATAAGTGATATTTGGTATAGGGCTATCGGTTTGTAATTTCAACAGGGAAATTCTCTGCCATGAGATTATAACACCCACATCTCTACAGGATGTGAGGAGACTGTTTCCCAGGGCTCACCAAGGGAGTGTGTTAAACTGTTGACTTTTTCCAACAAGGGAGGTTCACAATGGCAGTTTTGATTTGCATTTCCTTTATGAGTGAGGCTGAGGGTACTTATTTAACATTGAAGGCAGTCTTTTCACTCCTCAGTGAAGCAGAATTACCATCACCAATTGTACCTTCTTAAGCATAATTACTGGAATAGTATGCTTCCATGTTGTGGAAACCATTAATATGTGTAGTTTTGTTTGCTGGTTGCTCATAAAATGAGGTCATCTATATTAAATTCATGCAAATCTGTTCTTAAAAAAAAAACCACACAACTCTCTCCTGTTCAATTTACCATATCCCCTAGATTATCTACTCTAGATCATGTACTTCATGAAAGTACCTTTGAAGTAATGAAGGGATTTTGTTTTATGGTGCATTAAGAAATTCAAATAAAAATTTCCTGAAAATAAAGTAATTGTTAGAGAACACCTCCCTTGACAGACACATGATTGTTTCATTTTGCTGTAATGTTATGAAGTCTTGTGCCTTCCTGATGTGGAGCTAAACTGTCTCATCCTGAGTGTTTTACGGGGAGCAGATGAATAAATAGGTTACTTTTGCAAATAATATTTTCTTTCCATGCATTTCAACTACAATTACAATGCTTCAGATGCAGCACCATCACCTATCCTTGTACATATTTTTGTTCTTCATGTTGTTCCAAGTAAACCTAGAATCAGTAACTGCATTATACTTGTAAGAAAATTGATTAAATTATATTCTAATGTGGGTGAATCGTAAAATGAGCCAGAGTGAAGTTCAGAGCGGAAGTTTGTAGAATATGATTTTCCCCCATAGGTGTCAAGAAAACAGGAAAAATGAATTAAAGACTCTCTGGCTTAACAAGAAAATTTAATAGATATTGTGCTTTGGGATTATATACTTAAAAACATCTCCCTACTTCCTTTTTATTATAAATTGTTGATATCTCAAATGTTTAATTTTAAATTGAGGTACAATAAATATTATACTGAAGAAATGTATTCCACTTAATAATTATACAGAACAAATTAATTTACTAAAGAATTAGAAGGGATTTTGTTATTAAATTAGTGACACAATGAAAAATGGAGGCTACATTAACTAGAAGTTATAAAATAGAAAACCACAGTATAATTTGGATAATAAAAACAAAAGGAACTGAAGGGACATATTAATTATAAAAAATTCTAAACATCTAAGGCGTCAAGGCATCTAAATGCATTTATGATTGGGACATTAATTCCAATTCTGATTGTGTGAGATTCTTCCGATGTTTCTGTTTTCAAAGAAGAGTTGTATCTGGGTAAGAGGGTAATGGAGTTTATTGAAAGGATGCACAGAGGAGTAAAGAGAGACAGGAAGATAACTCTCCAGTTGCACAGCCAGATCTTGTAGAAAACAGGAAGTTATTTTAGGACATAGCAGCTCTGGTGGCTCAACAAAACTCCAGTAGGCCCACAGCATGACCTGTCATCCTGCCTGCACAGGGTAGCTCCCCGTACCAGGCCCAGTCCAGATGCTGACACTACTGTTCTGTGCTGATGATCACCTCTTTTCTCTCCTGCCTTCACCTTACCTCATTCCTTCTTCTCCTAGGCTATTTACTCATGCCTCTTCATGGCTGTGACAGCTCTGTGGCTTCTGATTACTGCCTGCCTTCTCTTGAATATCTGTGTCTCATGAAAACTTTGTGCATCTGTCTTAGATTAGTTTTCCGGGGGGGGGGGGGGGACTCAAGTTGAGATTTTGGAGGATTTATTAAGATGATTTTTTTAGAAAGTACCCTCAGAAAAAAAATCAGAAAGGGAGTGAGAAGGTCACGGAAGGTAAGCAGCCAACAAAGGAGCAATCTCAGGAAAAGACCAAGGAGGATCATTTAGCCTAATCTCCATGAGGGAGTGTCCCAATGTAAATTCTGCTGCAGGTGTGGAAATTGGAGGCTAGCAGCTGAGAGATTCTTACTCCTGTACAGGCCAGTCACTGGTTAGTGGCTGGGAATGCATGAGCTTTTAAGTACTACCAGCTCTCTGGTTATTGGAAGGAAAAGCCCTCAGGGAAAGGTACAAATGATAAAGAGGGATCTGAAGACCTTGAAGGTGGGTAGTACACTATTTCCGCACTCTTCTCAGATTCAAATAGGGCTCAGATTGGTGATCCCAAAGAGAGAGGATCTGATTGGATCAAGAAGTTACCCTCCACTATAAGATGCTACTTGTGAGCTATTGTGTAAGGCCACATTCTCCATAGGCTACTGACACCTTGCCCTTTAGACCAGGTATGGTCCTTTGGCCCAGTCAACTGAGGTTAGGGTAGTGATGATGCACGGTCATATGTATAATAAACGTCCAGTAGGGGCTGTGGCTCTGTTTTCATGCTGAACCTTAGAATAACAGAGAAACCAGCCTGTACCTTGCATAGTCTGTTCCAGTACAGGCTATTTGATTTTGTTTTTGTTTGTTTGCACCTAGATGCTTGATTACTTTGATTTTTGTTGTTGTTGCTGTTGATGTTACTTGTCTTGAAAGTAGTCACCATCTCTTGATCTCTCAGATTTGTTTTTTTGCATGCCTGAGTGTTCTAAATAGTAATTAGTGTTCACATATGAAAATGAAATGAATGTTGGTATTTTCTTGGTTTTTATTTTTTTTTTTACAATAATTCTCAAAATAAGACCCCAATCATAACAACATCATTACGTCTCAGGTGCTTATTAAAAATACTAGCCACTTACCTAGTATATCTGGAGTGTGCCCTACTAGCTTGTATTTTCAATAAGCATTCCAGGTAATTTTTTTCAAGCTCATGTCAAAGTTTGAGAACCACCACTTTAAAAATTAATATTATCCTCTTCACTTTACTGTTAAGGAAATTGAAGCTTTAAAAACCTAGGAAACTCACTTGAGGTTTCATAACAGCGAAGGCTTCTCAAAAGTTCTCTTCTATAAAAGGAAGTTTCTGTTGATGCTATGTTTGCAATGTGAAAGTTCAGTTGTTTTCAAAAATGTTTGCTATCAAGTTGAAGCAAATTTCCAGGTGTTTATGACTACGTATTGTCTCTGTCTACATCATTTCACTTAAGCTAACTGCAGCCTCCCAGTTGTGTGACTGCAAAATTATAATTTGAGTACTTTTACATCCCTGCTGGAAAAAAAGACTTGAGTGCAGAGCAGCAGCCCAGCAAATCTGGAAGCTAAAGGTGAAAGTGTGGGGAGAAGGGAAAGACGGAGCAGGTCACTCAGCAGTTTTGTTCCAGATCCAGTGATAGTGCATGTTTGGTAAAATGCTGAGAAGATTCAACATTTCATATTTGTTCCATGAGGGTAGGGCAAGGACTGTTCTCCTTACTGTAGGTTAATCTAAGCATATACTTGGAATCTGGATGCTGCTTTTATCCTAGGTGAAAATCAGGAATTTCATGGGGCTGAAGTTCTGCCGTATGCAACATATAGTGCAGATCTTTCATTTCCATGCTTGCCTGTGTGGAGAAATGGTCACCTCTCTCCATAAAGGCTGATTTGAAACTTTTGGCCAAGTTCTCACATTCAAATGCAAGAATTGGCCTTCTAGCAAAAGGATGAAGCATAGTCAATGCAAATCTGATTTCCTTCTGCATTATTATTCTATGGGAAAGAAGACTTTAGAGATACCTTAGTAGATAACAGGGTCTAATTCTAATCCTTGCCAGAATCTGTGTTCCTTCCACTAAATTGTCTTTTTACTTTACTATTGTTATCGACTGAATTATCCCACCATAATTCAGATTTGAAGTTCTAATCCCACCGTGAGTATAATTGAAGATAGGCCTTTAAGGAAGTGATTAAGGTTCTATGAGATCATAGGTCACAGGGTAAACCCCAACCTGATAGGACCAGCATCCTTATAAGAAAAAGAAGAGACACCAGATCTCCCTGCCCCTGTCCCTTCCTCCTTCTCTTTATCTGTCTGTGTCTCTCTTTCCCCCTCTCCCTCTCCCTCCATCCACATGCACCAAGGAAAGGGCATGGGAAGTCATAGCAAGAAGGCAGCCATCCGGAACTTGAGGAGGAAGGCCTCACCAGGAACTGGCCTGTTGATACCTTGATCTTGAATTTTCATTTTCAAAGAACTGTGGGAAAATAAATTTCTGTTGTGTAAACCACTCAGTTAGTGGTATTCTGTTATGGCAGCCTGAGTAGACTGAGCACAGCCTGGGTGATCAATACTTTTTCTTTTATGTGCCTTTGCCTACTCTATCATATTCACAGAAGTTTTTGAAATTGCACAATCATAAAAGATTTGATCAGAATAAGTCTGAGAAACTTATTGACACGTACATCTCAATTATCTAAGAAAGTCAAGAAACGTGAAAAGAATACCCAGAATTCTTTGAATTTTTATTTTACCTATATTCTGAAATCCATGGGTGTTTATTTAACATAAACATTATGTTTTGTTCTTCTTTCTTAATACTTTCTTTCTTTTTAAAATAACTTATTTTTATTTATTTATTTATTTATTTATTTATTTTGTAATGTGGTGCTAAGATTCTAACCCAGTGCCCCTACAGGCAAGTGCTCTACCACTGAGCCCCAGCACCAGCCCCATGTTTTATTCTTATATATGTACTTTACGTGAGTTTGCCGACCACAATCATAATATTTTTCCCTATAGTGATGTAGGTTAACCCTTGTGAACTAAATCTTAGGAACCCTGGTGCTATGGTTTGGATCTTAAATGCCCCCCAAAAGCCATGTGTTCAAGGCATGGTCTCCAGCTCTTCCTCATGGCTCTGACCCCTTTGTGGCTTGGAAGGTGGCAAAAACTTTAGGAGATGGGGGCATAGTTGGAGGAATTAGGTCATTGGGATGTGCCCTTGAAGGCTCTATTGGGACCTTGACCCCTTCTTCTCTCTCTGTTCAATTCCCAGCCATGCTAAGGTGGGCAGTTTTTGTTTCACCATGTCATGTGCCATGATATTCAGCCTTACCCCAGGCCCAAAGTGATGGGGCCAAAAACCATGGACTAAAACCTCTGAAACCACAAACCAAAATAAATCTTTCTTCCTTTCAAGTTGTTTTTCTCAGGTATTTTGTCACAGTAATGGAAAACTGACTAGCACACCTGGGAATCATTGTAAAGACTCATGGCAAAGAACACGGGTATATTATAATCCTATTGCAGGAGAATGATGAATTGAAAACAGTCCAATCTATGAGAAATAGCACTTGTGGTCCCAGGTTATTACAATATAATTTGTAAAAAATGTAGTTTATAAAATTCCACACAATAAATTTATGAGCGAAAAGTGAGAATAAATTTCAATATGCTGTACACATTCTCTAAGGTAAGGAAACACATTATTAATTAAAAGTTCTGTATTTCTTGAGCAAAACACATGTCTCTTCATAAGAATACCTACTATACTTATATTGAAGTCTTTTTTTTTAATGAGAGAAAAAGAAACATTCCTGTTGTGAACTTGCCATTTCAGAAAATTTTAAATTATATGAGGAGTTTCAGTGTTTAGGCATGTAAGCCCAATTTCATTTATGTAATCATGGACTCATCTGTTAGATGTGAATCCAAGAATGCAGACTTTGGAGGTAAAAAACTAAAGAGGCCAATGAGAACTCCAGAACAAATGACAGAGAACATGTGTTATAGAACTCCAGGAATGAGAAGGAATCTCATATAAATTCCTGTGATATAAATCTTACCCCCATCTAGCCAGAATTGAGCACTTTGCTTTTGGTCTACCCAAACTTCCCTTCCGACCCAAATCTTGTTTAACACTGGATTAATAAAAAAAAAAAAAGAATTTTTCTAGTTCACTAGAGTGAAAATCCCAATGTTTGATTTAGTTTCAGAGGCAGCTTGACCAGGGTTCATACAATGTCACCAAACCTCATTTTCCATCACAGCCATCTATTTGGTAGCATTCACCTCCAGGCCGACTCCATTTCCAGACAGGCAGTTAGTTCCATGGGGCTAGCACATCTCCAGCTCTTTCAACATCTCATGTGCAAGAAAGAAAGAATGATACAGTCTTTTTATTTTACAGAATTCCCAGCATCTTCATATAATTACTATAATTATTTTCTGATACTAGAGATGAATCCCGGGTGCTCTTCCACTGAGCTATACCCCAAGCCTTTTTTACTTTATATTTTGAGACAGGGATTCACAAAGTTGCCCAGGCTGGCTTCAAACTTTTGATCCTTCTGCCTCAGCCTTCCCAGTAGCTTGGGTTGCAGATGGATACCACCATACCTGTCTTCCTCATTACATTTTATTGGCTCCAAGCAGACAATATGTTCATTCTTGAACCAATCAATCACTATGGCCTGGAAAAAGAACTGTAATATTTGACTTAGTCTCAGGTCACATGCTCCATTCTAGAATTTGAATGGAGTCCCACCTGGGGCATGTTGAGAATACTGGAAAAGAAGGTTTCCCCATGGGAATTTGAGCTACAGTTAGCAAAAGACAGGAGTGTGGATGCTAGATGCCAAAACAAAAGATATTTATAAAGTAATAGCATATTATAGTCTTGTTTAAGTGTTGTATTGGAGATACTCTTCAGGTGTTTTGTAGTTGTGATTTATAGGAAACTAATAATAAGCCATTCTGAGAAATGTCCCTCACATTTCTTATACACTATGACACTTCAGCTGTTCTACTGTGTATAGTGTAATGCTGAATAATTGCAAGAGCTACCATTTATGGAGCATTTTCTAATTTCAAACAACACCAAAAGCTCCTATTTAATAATCCCCATGTCAACTCTGCCAGGAAAATATTAGTATCCAAACCTCCAACATGAGAAAACGAGGTTCACAGAGGTCAAATAACTTTTCTACGAATATACAGAAAACCCGGTAAAACATGTCATCTGTATTAATTAGATAATATCAGAAACAAATTAGTCTAATTTCCCAATGGCTTAACACAACAAAGGTTTGTTTCTCACTCCTGGTTCACATTCAAGTGAGCTGATGAGGGACTTGGTTTCATGGGGACCTGGGCTGTCTGAAGTTTTAACATCCCAAGGCTACTCTTTGTGGACCAGGGGGCTTCCTTAATCATCATGCCAGACGAGAGAAAACCAAAGAATGATCCATTGTTTTGTATATATTTTGGCTCAGAGGTGGCCTGTTTCCTTTCCACTTACAGCCCACTGACCAGACTATCCCATGCCCTCATCTGTACCAGGGCCTCCAAAAGTGTAGAAGTGCTCTTGGAGGTCCATTAGGTGGCAAAGTCACATAGCTGAGGCAATCCTGGGTTTTTCTGACTACAGAATAGGGATTCTGTCCATTAGACCCAAATTTTGACTAGCTACTTTTTATTTCACTGTTCTGAAGTACCAATTGTTAAAGATTTCCCGATTCTGTAGAATACAATATAATAGTAGAGATAGGGTAGTGATTGAGAACACGACTCTTAGAGCCAGACTCCCTGAGTTTGTATCCTCACTCTTTGTATTTATCGCCTGCCCTTGGGTGAGTCATTCAACATTTCTATGTCTCCATTTTGTTATCTGTTTAAGGGAATAATAATGATATTAATAATAGTGTCTATATCACAGGGCTATCGGGATTAAATGAGTTCACAGAAATAAAGCACAGGACAGTGCTTAATACCATGAATGTTCAATAAATCTTGTAACGATTATTGTAGAACCACTTAGCGTTTCACTGAGAAAAACTGTTCTCCAGCTGCAAAATGTAATTTCAGCCAGAATACTTGGAAACGTGTGTGTTGGGTCACAAAGGCAACCACATAAGAGGGAATCACAGTGCAAACCTCAAGCTACTCTAGGAAAAACATCTCAAAGGTCATGTTCAGTGAAAGAAGTTTAGCAGTTTGGTCTTTACTAGTAAAAAACAAAACAAAAAAAAATTGTGTGTATGTGTATGTGTGTGTACACTCACAGTGTGTGCATGAACACATCTGTATGTGTATGTGGGTGCGTTTTTGTGCAAGGTACGATGTGTAAAGCGCCAAGTGTTTGACAAGCACACCATGACATTCAATCCTTCCTTGTGGGTCATGTACATATGCAATATATGGAGACATGGTCTTATATGAATCAAGAAGTAAAACTAAGACTAAAAAATATAGATTTTATTTAATCTACTGTTATTTCACAGGTACGTGTATGTGAGCATTTATGCATGCATGCGCACATGCACACATGCACATACACAATATGTTCAATCTCTCCTTAATATTGAGGCTTGAAAACATTCCAAGAAGCCGGATTATTTTGCACTCTTGTTCCTTCTTTTCCAAACACTCTCTGGGGAAATTGTGGCTCTGGGCAGGATTAATGAGCACCAACACTTCTTCTCTTCCTCCCCTCCTCTAGGAGTTTGGGGCAGAAAACAATCTGCCAGCACTTTGACCAACATGGACAGCATCTCCCATCTGCCAGTAGCCACTGGACACATATAGCCTGATAACCTGGCTCTCTTTCATTTTGACATCAAGAACCCCACCAAATATTTGTGAGAATAAAATCTTGTTTAGATATGCCAGCACACTCAAAACATCAACTATAAAATCAAATATATTCCTGCTTGAATTTCAAGTTTTTATTGCTCTAAATTGAAAGCACTCATTAAATCCAGGTGTCCACAATCTTCCTGTGCTACATACATAAGAAAAACCCATCAAACTCTGAGTGCACTTTAAAATTTACTTTTGGAAAGTAAGTAGTTTGGAAATAAATTCAAATCTATTTCTCTGTACTTTATTTAACAAAAATAATGAAGTGTTAATATTAACTTCTGGGAGCATACTAAAGTCCTTTGTTTTGTTCTCTTTTTTTCCTTCCCATTTCCTTTAAAAAACAGGGTACTTATGTTATACTCTGCATACAATTATTGTTTTGCATCTCTGATTTGCTAGTAGGAGACGTCTTATTCTTCTTCAAAATAAGGCTTTACAATTTCAGAAATAGTTAAGCATTTTCAAGGCAGAGTATGTAGGTATAGATTATATGGGGAGCATTCACCAAATATTATACACATTAAGATCTATAGAGGAATTCATAATTCCTAGGGTAATTAGCAAGAAATTGTCCTGAGAGTTCGAGAATATTAAGAAGCTTTTAACTTGATAGAGCAGGATTGAAATAAGGTATTTATTTAATTAATATTTATGCCCCTCTCAACCAGATTTAGTATATTTTCACCAAGTCTATCAGTTCATTTATTATTCTCATTTTGTTTAGGGTCCAGGTTTTATTTGAGCAATTTGTTTTCCAAACAGTAGTGTATAAAATGAACTCTGCTCTTTAACTTTCTGGACCTCTGTTTCCATTTCCTTTCCTTTGCCTAGTATAGATCACACCTGATCTATATTTTTAAAAGTAGCTACAAATGTACTTTGGAGTTACAAATCCCTCTTGAGGTCAAAAAGGTACAACTTCTTGGGCACATTTTACCCTGAGCTAAGAGGCTCTTGGGGATATTTGAGTGGAAGGAAGTGATAAATTCTGGATGGACAAGCATTGCACAACTAAAGTTTTAAAGAGGTGGGATGGTATATGTGTATCTGTTCAGAGTGTTAAGTAAAATATTAAAAACACCAGACTCCTTGTCTGTCCCTTGCAGGTGATTCCTGTTCAACTTTCCTTAGAAATTCTAAGTCAAATAAGGAAAGACAGGGTGAGGAGATAAAAAGGAGGTGTGGAGGGCAAAGAAAAAATGAGGTACTGTGGGTAGAAGCTGTTGGAAAAATAGAAACAGGAGAGATTTCTAGGGAGATTGAGGGGAATGTTTTTTTATGTGAGAATTATTTTCAAATGGTCATGGGACAACACTGTAACTATCAATAGCTGTGCAAAATCATATGATTGATTAAAATAATAAGTTTGGGTGCCAAGGGAAACAATTCTGCTCAAGTATTGGCAGGAGCAGATAGTTTGCACAAAGGGAAGGAAAGAAAACAAGGCATCAGACCGGTAGATGTGGTGTCAAATTGTCCATAGTTTTCTGTTTTGATGAACATTTCATTACAAATTTTTACAAATTGCCACAAACTTAGCCTCTTACAACAATACACACTATCTCACAGTTCCTGTGGGTTAGAATTCCAGACACAGTGTTAACAGAAATCTTCGGCTTAGGGTCTTATGAGGCTGCAGTGGAGGTGGCAGATGGGCTGCAGTTTCATCTGGAGGCTCAACAGGAGAGAATCAACCTCCCAAGCTCTCTCAGGCACTGCAGAATTATTTACCTTGAGGTTGTAAGAATGAGGACTCTGGCTTCTTTCCTGGCTGTTGGCTGGAGGCTACTGTAATCTCTAATGGCTAATCTCAGCTCCTTACTCCGTGGGTCACTTCTTCAAAGTCATCTAGGCAGAGAGACAGCGAGAGCAAGTCTGTTGACAGTATGGAGACTTACATAGTGCAAGATAATCACAGAAACAACATCCCACCACCTTTGCCCTGTTGTGTTGGTTAGAAGCAGGTCAAAGGGAGGGGTTACACAGGAGAGGAAATTCCAGGGGTTGGGGACGGACCATGGTTGGTTACTATAGATTCTGTCCTCCATGTTCTCATGACTCCTTCATTTCCTCTAATCTGTGACAATTACTCAGTCTTTCTTGTCTTTCATGACCTTGACAGTTTTGAAGAGTACTGATTATTTCCCTCCTCACAGACATTACATTATGGAACTGTAATGTTTCTCCTGCATCTGGTTTTTTTTTTTTTTTTTGGTCTTTATTTTGAGAGGTATTGGAGAAGAGACCACATCAAGCTCAAGGGACTATAAGGTAACAGGATGACATACAAAGAGATAGCAGAGTACATATAAAGGGTTATGAAAAGAATAAACACATCTTTGATAGAAATCAGAAAATTGGGGGAAAACTCAGGCTCAGAAAGCGTAGTGCATATTATTTTCCCTCTGCAAGATCTTCTAGCTTTCAGTCCATGCAATTCAGGTGGAAAGAAAAACATTCCAGGTTCAGTGGTAGGTGCATGACCATGGCCAGCAGTCAAGGATTGACTCATGATCCAGTCAGAGCCATTGTGTTGTTTAAATGAGGCTCTTTCTGGCCTACTGTCCCTGTAGGACTTTGACCTCATAAAGGGTCATAAGAGGGGGCTGGGGCGAGAGCATTCTGCTATGTGTATTGAGATTAAGTTTTGCTATGAGACAGGAAACTCCAAAATTACAATAATTTACATAATATAGAAAAATATCTTTTCCCCTGTCACACATAATGAAGGCTGGTGGTAAGTGATCCAGAGCTCCATGATGCTTCAAAGTCACCAGGGAAACCTTCTTCCTTTCTTGCTTGGCATCTGTGATACCTGATTCTACCTGGTGATCCAGGATGGCCCCTTGAGCTTCTAGGCAGCAGGAAGGAGGAAGGGATGAAGAAAGCCTTTCAAGGATACTTTATGGAAATTGCAAATTGCCCATTACTTTTTAAGGGTTTAGCACAAAGAAACAAAGAAGAAACAGCTGTAGGAGGACCATGAGTTTTCTCTGCTTTACATCCACAAAAGGAGAGACTGACTTGACAAGAAAGCCCATCCTGAATGAGCAGAATTGAAAGATGACAAAACAACAACCCAAAAAACCCAACTTTCCCTAATGATATCTTTGAACCTCTGGATCAAGCTAAGCTAAACTATCTCTGCTACTTAAGCTAATTCATTTCTTTCTTCCTTCCTTTCCCCATCACCTTTCTGAAAAGCACAGAAAGGAGGTTTCTCTCAGCAGAGAGCATAAAATCATCTTTGTTTCTTTGTTTTTTTTTAAAGTTTACATTTGCTCAGAATAGCAACTGAGTCTTCCCTTCGATCTCCTAAGGGTTAAGTCATGGAGCATCTTCATACTCCATTTCCTTTCAGTCAAAAGGAGAGGGAACTACGTTTGTTTCTTAGAACATGCCCTTTTAGATTCGACAGAAATTTAAACAGTGTGTTTTGTAAAATCTCCACTAAGACTCATATGCCAGAATTCTCATCCTACCTATTCTAGGTATGTTTATTGATCTTCAGCAAATGCTTCTTGGAATTCTTGTGCTGTTCAGTAAAAACTCTTTTGTCAAAATAGTTTGGCTCCATATCCACCTCCTCTTTCTCAATTATGACTTTTATTAACATTAACAGTATCTGTGGGAATTAGAGTCTAATGGATTTCTTTCTGTTGATCTGAGAATCCTGCCATAATAGGCTTCATTTAAAAGGGTTCCAAATAATTGGTCAGCAGTATAGCTTCTTCTTCTTCTTTTTTTTTTTTAAGTAACTTTGCTAATAGTACCAATTTGTCTAGGATGTTACCTCCCCATCTTTTTTTTTCCCCCTATGTTTTTTCCTCCGAAGAAAAAAGACACAAAACATTAGGTTTGGAGGTTTTCCCATCAGATTCTGAAAGCATGGATTTTAACTAAATTATTATGCTTCTTTGTACCTACTCATATCCGTAAAGTGATTACGAGTGTCTACCAATGGCAACTCTCATGCTATGAAAGTTGGCCTTTCGAATTTCAATTATACGGCAGCACCATATGGTATAGGGGAAAGGAGTGCTCAATTTATTTTCTGACAGTTCCTCTCCAGCAAGGGGAATTTTGCTGTCATGGGATGAGTTTCATCGGCTCTCTGAGGCTCAGCATTACCTGCTGCCTCCCTGTACACCTACATACAGGATTTCAAGCCACTGAGAGAAAAGTTTCTGCAAACCTTCACAGATGGGGAGAACCCATCTGAGTCAACTGTTGCCCAAGTTCCCGTGACTGGCTGCAGGCAGCTATGAGTCCAAAGCTCCAGGAATGGCAGAGCTCTGGATGTCTTCCACGTATGTGCTTTTGGATTACATTTGTTTAACCTGAGGCAGAGCCACATTACAGAACATTCTTATCCCCCTGGGCATCATAAACAGTTGTTACCAGCTTAATGCAATTAAGCTTGGTAGCACCATGGAGACTCCTAAAGCATCTGAAACTCAAGGTCATATCCTACAAATGTCCAGGTATAGCAGTGGGGAATCTACTAATTTATGATTATGGCGACTCTTCCTTCTGAGTGTGTCACAAATTATCAGAACACAGGGAGTTACACATCCTCTTTAGGATTATAAATGGGGTCCTGACACTTCAGACTCTGTCATTGTAGTGACTGAGTAACCTGTCTCTTGCAGTCGACATTGGGGGACACCTTACTGAGCATGAGATGGCAGACTTCTACTTGCCTTCTCTTACACTGGCTTTAGTACAAAGGAGGAAGAGCAGGAATGCTCAGGAGATGATGGTCTCTCACCCCTAATTTACAGAAGAATTAAGCAAGTTCTTCTCAGGATATGGTACTAGATATATCCTTTTGCCTTCTAGTGTTTAGAGAGATTTACATGTGTCTAATCTCCTGGGCCCCAGGAATTGATGAATTAATCTATTTTGCCCCAGCATCCCAGATATCATATTTGACCAATGACCTATTCATAAGGATGGCTCATATATATGGAAAAGAGACAATACTGTCTCAATGTCCTATTTGTAGGACAACCTATTTTTGTTCTTAATGATAATAAAGGCTGGATAAACTCTAGATTACTATTCCCAACCTATTTTAATGCACCTGTATTAATTTCATTGATATATTTGCAGAATTGAAAACTTAATGGTATCAGAGCCAAACCATAGGAAATGTCAGAGTTAGGGTGTAATGTGTGAGGTCCAAACTTTCCTCTCTACCATGAGAAGGGGGAGTGTTGGAGATTCCTTGCCTGATTTTATGGTGCAGTGCCTGAGCAGAGGCAGTGCCTAAGTGTGCCTCTGATTTCCTTGCCCATTTGATGAGGATATTTTCAGTTTCTGGTGGGTAGGAATCCCTCAACCAGTCTCTGATTGACTAGATGTTCATATGGTGTGCCCATGGTGAAGAGTCAGGAGCTTCCCATCTCACCATATTGCTGACATCATCACCCCTCTCCTTACCTCCCAGATTATACCCTGATATGCCTTCGGCTCCAGGGGCTGACCTGCATGGGTTACATTCACGTGGTCCCTTCCCTCTGGCTTTTGGTTGGGCTTTTCCAATGGTGAGTGCTGGAAGGTGAGCCTAGGATATCTATTCCCTTGACACCTCAGTGCTGACACACTTGCCTATCTCCTGCCAGGTGATACTCTCCTTATAGTTCTATCTGTCTGATTTCTGGTAACTTCTCTCAGACACTCTTGCCCTTTTTAGCATCTGAACGCCCTCTTGGTGTTACTAACCTTGAATACTACATAGTCCTTTGTAGTTTCCCTAATCCTGCTCACGCTGGTACAACTCATCCATCTATTCATCTTGTCTTAGATCTCTCAGTTCCAGTGAGCGTGTGTTTCTTGCCAGACCCTCATGAAAAAAACCGTACAACTCCTCTTTGCCCATTTTCTCTTCTGCCTTTTTCATATGCCCTGACGCTAATGGTCTTATCCTTACAAGTTTCTAGAAAAGACCACTGTATTTGTATTTATGTATTTTTTTTGTGTGTGTTTTTGCCCTGTCCTATTTTGAAAAGAATGAGATGATTGCTCCTATTTTCTGGATTCACTCTGGTCCTGACTTGCCTCTGCTCATTTAATTTCTGTATCTTTTTGTTTGTTTCCATTTCTGTATTAGGTCACTCCCACAACCTTTTAAGAAACTAGGAGAAATCTTCAAACTGGCTATTTCCTGTCATGAAGCTCAATCACTAAAAATAAGTTTCATTCAATTCAGTCTTATTCAACTGAATTTTATTAAATCTGCTTGGCATGAACAGAACCTCAGAAATACCATATTCAACCTTCAATACATAGGCAATTATATAATATACACTAAAGTATATAATATTTTAGTTAGCACAGATGTTGCTTTGATTGTTTTGAGACAATTGTCTTTCATAAGATGGATAATTTCTTAGGTTCCCATTGCTCTAGAAGGAAAAAAATGATGACAAGGAAAAAAATACCAATGTTATCACAGTTGTGATAAAAAATGATCCAGACATGGGTGCTAATTTCTGGGCTATAGAAATCAGGATGGGTTATTCAAGACTGAATTAGAGACTACATAATTTTTAGTATAAGTGAAGTATGTGGTATCTTTAAATAGTGGAAAAAATGGTTTGAATGATAAGTATTCTGATGATGACTTTTGGCTTGGACTATATTTTAGCCAAATGGTAAAGGAGATGTAGTAGAAGCTGCGAATGCCCTATTGACCCCTCTACCCACCCATCACCACCCGTCTTCAGGTGGCCTGCAGCTTCAGTATCTGCAAAACCTCCCTCTGGCGTCTCTCTGCTGGAGACTTTCCCTGGCTGTGGGATTGTGTTGGGCCTCTGTGAGGAGGATGTCTGGCAGTGCCTGGAATTCAACATCCCAATAGTAAATATCAATCACTAGGGTCAGGAGTTGAAGGAGTAATTCCCATATTTCCTGACCCTTCTGAGATGTGTTCCCTGAAATTGCTCAGTGGGTCCCCAGTAAGACGGAGCCCTGTTGTTAATTCCCTCTCTGTTTTACCACCTTACTCTCACACTTGTTTCCTGTGATCGCCTCCCAAATAAACCACTTCCATCCAAATTCTTGTCTCAGGGATTGGCTTTTGCAAGAGCTCATTTAGAATAGGAGACTCTAGAAGGACAAAGAGAAGTGAGAAATGCAGAATGAGTACATCATGCCATTTTAAGCTTCACGAGAAGAGTATCTTTTATGTTCTTTTGAATCATCTTTGTCTTTAGATTATAAACTATTGAGGACACTGGCTCTTTCTAATCAACCCTATAAATCCCAACAATCCATGCATGGCGTGAAGAAGGACTCCATAAATATTTGATAATCCTGATAATTCTAAATTATGCTATTTATAGTAGCCATTACCCTACTGAAGGGTATAATTATTGCTGAAGAGCAAATAAGCTCCTGCCTTTTCATCCTTTAAAGGTAAGAGATGTTGGCCCCTTTTTAATCATCCCTAAAAGCTAAAAAAAAAAAAAAAATTAGAATAGCTTACTCAAATTAGCACTACAAAGCAATGATAAATTTATATGGTTGTGTTAAACGCAAACTGAATTTCTTCACAGGGTCTTGTGAAAGGAATCATAACAAATCCAGACAATTCCATCAGGCAAGAACCTAGTTTGGCCAAATTCACATCAGATATATATATTCACACATGCAACTCAGTCTTACCATTATATATAACTGGCTAAAGACCCTTATAGATCTTACCAGAAAGAGCTCAAACCAACATAAGTAGCACAAAGTTCAATGGAGAAAATAATAATGACACAGGAATTATGTACATTTTTTTACTTTAAAATTTTGGCCTTTATTCTTTGATTTATCATCCATCCACTATTCAGTGAGATGAATAATGTTTTCATTTTTTTTAGGATTTTTTCCCCCATAAATAACTCACTAGCATTTATCATGTAGTAGAGTAGTGAAAACTCACACCCAGGATAATACCAGACAATTTCTCCATCTACTTAATGTTAATGAAATTGAATAGGCTTGCTCCAAAATTCATTGGGAATCATCATTCACTGTCTTAGAATTCATTTAATCATATTCAGTTGTCCAAAGATCTTATTATATATCTCCTAGGAAGAAAAGTTATGATATAAAAAGAATCTTCAAGGCTGTGCACAGTAGGACAAAATATGTGACCATCACTCCTGAAATACAAGCAAGGAGACTTCATTTTAAAGCATCAAGCTAAAAATCTAGCATATCTTAGCCAAACAAGGTAAAGTACTCTTTCAAATTATCCCACATTTTATCCTTCAAAATGTATTCTTTATTCATTTTTTTGAAATTGTCATCCCAACCACATTTAGCCATCACTTGCAAATAAGCTAATGGTAGAGCAGCAAGAAATGTAGAGACAACTACAATTATCTCTTAATTACACACAGCAGGCTTCCAATGTGTGTCCCCACTCCTTCTGAGGATACTTAACTAGAAACAAAGAAAGTCAGGCAAACCAGTTAAGTGTCCCACACAGGCTTCTTGATGACACGTTTACTTTGAAATGCTGTGGGGCAAGATGGCAGCAGCAGCTGTCACCAGAAATAGCTTGCCCAGCTCAAGAGAAGAAGCTGACGATTCTGCTCACATTGAAGGACTTGAACTAGTAAATGAAACAACGAGGATGATACAATGCACAAATTAATGGTTTACAAGGAGCTCTGCCTCCTCTGTGTATGAAATAAAGAAATCTCAGGTAACTCGCCCCACGTTGTGTTGCCCAGGGCGTTTTTATGTCTTCTTTGAGAAAGAATCAATATCTTCTTGTTATTGTGCGATCATATATTTAGTAGGGGAAATGGTCTAAGACCAGAAATATGTCAAACAACTCCATTTCATCTTCAGAGAGATTAATTTAATTGGAAAAAGTCTATCAATTAATTAGCCAATAAAAGTTTATTACATGACTATTAGTCGCCAGCACCGTCCAAAGTGAGGTTAATAAAATCTTTGCATGTACTCTGTGCTTTTCACACATTCTGTGACAAGGCTGCTGGGGGGAAGGAGCACCCAGACACGTGTGGATGGTGTGAATGTGAAAATGGAGTCAATGACTGGGGGTGAGAATAATTATTCTGTGTGTATAAATCACTTGCCAGACAACAAAGGACATCCTCAAGCTTCCTTTTCTTTGATTTATACCACAACCCTGTGCAATGGCCAGGGGAAAATATTAACTCCTATCTACAAATGAGAAGGTCTCTCAGATTTTGGCCTAGAAATTTTCAAGAGCTCTAGCAGTTTGCGTACCCAGTGCTCACCTGTTATTACACTTACCACAAGAGGAGGTTTCTGGAACCACACCTAAAAATAGCTGCCACACCCTTATATACAGCTCCATTTGAGAAATTCTGTTGGATCTCATGTGAATCTTTCAATGTTGTTTTTTTCACAAATAGGTGAGAGCATGTTTGCATATCTTTAATTCTGCCTGTCATTTTGCTCCTCTTTCTTCCTTCTTTCTCTCTTCTGTGGGACCAGCAACCTCAACCTTGATTTTATAGTAGGGTCACCTGCTGTATTTATTAGCAATTTGGTTCTCTGAGCTCCGCTGCAGATCTATTGAATCAGAGAATCTCAGTTCAGTCTGCTATCAGTTGTTCTTTTCCCTCTACCTCTCCTTCCCCTTCTTCTCCTCTGTCTCTCTCCTTCCTTCCTTCCTTCCTTCCTTCCTTCCTTCCTTCCTTCCTTCCTTCCTTCCTTCCTTCCTTCCTTCCTTCCTTCCTTTCTTTCTTTCTTTTTTCTTTCTTTCTTTCTTTCTTTCTTTCTTTCTTTCTTTCTTTCTTTCTTTCTTTCTTTCTTTCTTTCTTTCTTTCTTTCTTTCTTTCTTTCTTTCTTCCCTTTCTTTCTTCCTTCCACCCCTCCTTCCTTCCTTCCCTCCCCTTTTCTTTCTTTCTTCCCTCCCTCCCTTTCTTCCTTTGTTTTCCCATCCCTCCCTCCTTTCCATTCTCTCTCTTTCTCCCTTTCTCCCTCTATCCTTTTCTCTCTCTCTCCTCCTCTCCTTCTTTCTCTTTCTCTCTTTCTTTCTTGTCCCTGAACTAGACAAGGTCATTTTTCATTTTTGTGTGGGACATTTAACTGGTTTGCCCGACTTTCTTTGTTTCTTGTTAAGTATTAACCTGACACAGTGAAGTAGCATTCAATCAATAAAAACTTAATTGGTGATGTGGGCTGGGGTTGTGGCTCAGCAGTAGAGCACTCACCTTAGGACGTGCGAGGCCCTGGGTTCGATCCTCAGCACCACATAAAAATAAATAAATAAAATAAAGATATTGTGTCCAACTAAATGATAAATAAAAAAAACTTAATTGATGAATTCAAATTAAGAGAAGATAGTTGTTCATTTAATTATTTTTGCAACTCTTGTGTGAGTTTGGCATTTTTCAATATAAAATTTAGAAAAAAAAGATATGATTGATTAAATATTCATTAGCAAATCTGGAAATAGTTAAAAAACAGTGAATTATGCTTTACAAAGGAATAAACATGCATAAATAAAAAATTAATATTAGTTAAATAAATGAATGAATGATCTGATTTCCAACCTTCTATTTGGGAGAAGATATAAGAAGTGAGAATTATTAGAGAATTCATTTCAATCAGAGAGAAGTGAAGGGTAGCAAGAAGATCTTAGAGTCAAGGAAGAGGTGGAAGCTAAAAAAACCTCCCCTTAGTTGCACTGTTGGAACATACAGACCAATTATTTTACCAAAAGTTCCCCATTCTATATTATCTTCTAAATAGAAACCTGTTTTGGCTTCCATTTTCAACCAGTGCCCCCACCTGTGTCTGTTCAAATGAACTGGAAATAATAATGTGGATCATTAAGAACAATAATTTGAAGAGGAGAGGCCAAGAAAGATGGTTACTGTTCCTTCCTGAGAAGTGTCAGAGTGCCTTTCAAGCGCATAATCCCTTTTTGCAGAGTTCACACAAGACATGATTGTCACCACAGAATCCCACATTTCCAGGACGTGCCTGCTTGGAGTAGTGATGGGTATCAGGTTCAAAGATAGCCAAAGTCAAGCTGACCCTGAGTCGGTCTAGATCTATCCTGGTTCATGGCTGGCTTCTCTCAGGAAGTTGGAATATGAGACCTACATGGACATATGGCAAGAGGAGGACAATGTAAAAACAGAGGGGTTATAAAGAGATGTATGAAAATGTCATGGGAAGATGAAGTGTTGGTTGACAGTGACTGAAAAAGTAGAAGCAAAAGCAGAAAATTATTTGTCAAGCTTCTTGGTTTCAAGGGGAAAAAAAGCCCAACTTGAACTTCCTTTGGAAAAAAAATGGAGAAATGCTTGGCTAATAGAGCCAGGAATATTAGGAACATAAGTAGGTAGAATGAGTAGCAAGAATAGAACCCACCCCAAAATTTCTGTTTATTTTGTTTCCCTGTTTTCCTCTGTTTACTTTGTTCTTTCCTTTTGTCAACAGGCATTGTCCATGTGGAGAGAAGGGGTCATGGCCCTCTGAAGCCCTAACACTAAAAATCATCATCAGCAGCAGCAGCCTGGAGAAAAGCTGTTTAGGACACATAACCATCACTAGACTAATCAGTGTGGCCAGAGGACTGTGTTCTGTGTTAGTCTTCAGTAAAAATACATAATTTTCAAAGAAGATTAAGAACAGTTTTCAAGAGAAAGAAGGTTCATTTTCCTGAGGAATAGAGAGAAGCTTTGGGTAGAACAAACCATTGATATTCGCTCTACTCACCATTGTGGCAGAAGGTTGGAGAAGGAATCAGTGGATAACTACTTCTGAGCACATAAGCACTTAAGATTTGCATCATCAGAACAGGTTCTGATGTTCTGTATATGTATTAGCTAATTATTATTATTATTTTGTATGGAGAATTGAACCCAGGGTTGCTTAGCCACTGAGCCACATCCCCAACCCAATTTTATTTTCTGAGACAGGGTCTCACTAAGTTGCTGAAGGCCTCAGCAACTCAGCTTTGAATTTGAATTTGAGATCCTTCTGCCTCAGCCTCCTGAGTTTCTGTCATTATAGGTGTGCACAACCACACCCAGCTTAACTGGTTATTAAAAAGCTACATAAAAATCTGAAGTCTCAGTGACTTACAACAAAAATTTATTTCTCCTTCATAGATGGGGGTCAACGGGGATAACTCTGTCTTGGGTTATGGGTTCTGAGAAACCAGCCTCTACCTCAGAGCAAAGCCTGTCCAAGAAAGGGGTCATGAACCTTGTCCTTGGAAAGACCCACAGAGCACTCCTAGGCACATACCCACCCTGCTGAGTTGTTTATCTACAAATAACAGAGAGATCTGCTGGGCCAGGTGTCCCTGACTCAGTTAGGCTAGGTGAGGACCCATAGCAACCCCCTAGCAACCACCAGTCAGCATGAGACAGGGAAAATACCTGGGATGCCAGATGACCCTCCCCGTAGTTTATGGTGGTTGATAACATGATGGGAAACCATGTAGTTCAGCACGTACACCCCTCGTGGCTTAAATCAATCAGTTCAAACTAACCAATCACCCTTACTCAACTTATTCCCGCCAGTGAATGTGCTAATCATGTTTTAGAGTTATTTTATGATTTTCCCGCTGTGTGTGATGATTTGCTAAGAGATGCTATAATGTGTGTGAAGTCCCTGCCTTCCCCAAAGAGTGTATAAAACTGCTGCAAACCCTGGGCTCGGGGTCTCTCAGTGTCACCAGTTGCTGTGTGCCTGTGGAGGACCGAGCTAGCTCATAATAAACACCTTTTTGCTGCTTACATCGATCTTGGTCTCTGGTGGTCTTTTGGGGGTCCCGAATTCGAGCATGAGAGTTCAGTTCTGGTCTGCTCTGTGTATCTTCTCATTCTGGGAGACGGACTATCTAGGGCATGGTCTTCTTATGGTGAAGGCCCAAACCCAAGGAAATCAAGCCAAACATGTGCAAGGATATTTTAAAATGTCTGTATTTTCTCTCATATCTTGTCTCACAATATTCTATTAGTGATGTCCCACATAAATTGAACAAAAGAAGTAAAAGTGGGGCAAAGAGAGTGAATTCTTACTGGAAAATAAGAAAATCTACCACAATACTGAGTGACATTGAATGACCTTCAAGAAAATCTGTTGAAATTGTTCCTTGTGTTTTTCTTGTTTCCCTATATATTTATTTAAAGTATGCATATCTCAGTCCAGAAATTCAAGTGTGCATGACATATAACTTTATTTTCCTATAATGCAACTTAATTCTATTTTGAGCCCCCAATTGGCTGAGTGGTTGAAACTTAACCTCATTTAATCCAGAATGATCTGTCTCCAGCTCTTTCAAGATTGTATCTAAGCCCTGGGGACTTATGTATTATCAAAACACATCTGGGAAGCCTCTGATCTTTAAGTCATTTATCTGCACAGACATCTACTGAAATGTTCACCATTCTTTTTTCTCAGAATTCAATCCATGCAAATGACCACTGAGATGTCACTTCTATGACTTGCTATGCATAGTGTTCCAGGAACATTCAACTGCTTCAGCACTCTGGTGGTTCTCTAAGGGCATGGATGACCAAAGTTCCACCTGCTTAGGTGTCCAGGACTCTCCCTGCGTCTCTGCTAAGGACAAGGTCACCTCTTATTATTGTGTAGGTCCCAGGCAGTTCCACTCACTTGGAAAGTAGAGATCAGGTACCTAGCTCCTGGTCCTTCAAATCTATCTGAGGCTTTAGTGCCTACTGGGGGCTTTGATTAGGAAAAAGGTACAAGGTTGCCAGGTGTGGTGGCACATGCCCATAATCCCAGAAGCTTGGGAGGCTGAGACCAGGAGAATCATGAGTTCAAAGCCAGCCTCAGCAATGGCGAGGTGCTAAGCAACTCAGTGAGACCCTGTCACTAAATAAAATAAAAATAGGGCTGGGGATATGGCTCAGTGGTCGAGTGCCCCTGAGTTCAACCCCAGATACAAAAAAAAAGGAAAAGTACAAGATTGCTGTCTACAGAATTTGCTATTTTCCAGATACATCTGGAAAGCAGGTCAATTTGTTCTCTAGATTTCTCCTGCTCTTCTAGATAATAATTGTCCAATTCTAAGGAAAACAGTTGTCTACTCAATGATCTTTTCCCCCTTTCCCTTATTCTCAACCATGGAGATTTCCTACCATATTTCTGTCTATGCTGAAGATGGTATTCATGTGCCATCTCCTTGTCCCTCAACATGCTTAGGATTTTGGAAACTCATGCCAGAAAGTGTGTCATTTCAGTTTTCCATCGGGGCTTATCCCTTCCCTGAGGCAACAAGCTTAGTTAGATCTGCTGAGTTGCTTGGAGAGGAAAAAGGTATAGGAAAGAAATGAACTACTGGGGAGAAAATCTCAAAAGTACTTATCTTGATTATATTTATAAACTGAGGTACAGTGACCATTCTTTAGTCTTTTGACACATGAAGAAAATAAAAAAAAATCCTACAATATACTTTCACAAGTATCATCTTACTGGGCTTTAAATGAGTTATAGAACTTCCACTGAAATGTGGATTTGACAATGGAAAATAATATTTTGAACTAAATAGCAAATCCATTTACATGATGAAAATAAGGTTTAAGAGAAACAAGAAAGCTATCTAAAATTCCCATTATTTCTCCTATTATAGTTGGAAAGGGTGGCCATTCCCTTTTAGAATGATGGGAAATACCTGTTTAAAGCCTTCCTAATTTTTTACCCAAATTGTTAAACTTGTTGCTATTTTCCCCCTCCTTTGGGATCACAAAGTGTTTAGTTTTTGTTTTGTTTTGTTTGTTTGTTCATTTTGTTTTTTTAAAAAGATTGTGTTTTCTGGTGGAAGCTTTTGGAAGTGTCTGATTGGCCAGGGAGACCATGACTCCCTTCTTTCACAAGAATGACTTTTCACCCCCAAACCTGGTTCTCTAGCCATTGTGGTTATTCTGTGTGATTGTATCTCTGGTTCTGGCCACCTGGACCAGATCTGTGTTTCAAATAGATCCAAGCTAGGTCATCCTGTGGACATCTGGGATTGAGCTTGAAAGGAGAGCCTGTCTCTTGGGTGAACCTGCAGGTCCTCAGAAGCAGAAGCTGGTTTGTGGGGTGGAACTGCAGAAGACACCTTTGCTGAAGGCTTCCTCCTACCTTTGCCATTCTCAGGTTCATCTTAAGGTCGTGCATCTTTCAACCTCGACATCCTCCGGGCCTTTGGGTCTCTATATAGCATCACAATCAAATCTCCTGTTTGGTGAGTTGAGTTGGTCCAATTGTCTTTCTGTTATTTGCAACTGAAGATCATTAACACACACGAATACACTTTTCCTTTTGCTGAGCTCAGTTAAACCAAAATCTTATTTATATCAACAAAGGACTTAATTAAGCTGAGTGCGTAGCAGCATCAAGAAGAGCTTGGATAATCACAAGTAGCGGATAGTAGTTACTTTAAAGGAATAGAGAAGAGTAGTGACTACGCATTGAGTGGCAAAGCCCCAATCTGTAATCTGTGCACATCAAACTGCCAGTGTGAAGTGCAGGTTGTTTATGTGAGGGCAGAATCAGAAACAGTTATGCCCTGAGTTAATGAACAGTGTGAACAAAGGAAGGGGAACTTTTACAGCCTATGTGGAGTGGCTGAGCCCTCCGAGGTGGGGAGAGTGCATGGGGGAAAAGTTTTCTCTTTAAACATAGGAGGTTTTTGTAGTGCTTATTATTTTAGGATCCCAGACTGCCTGCTTTTATGTATTGATATATTGGCTTAGTAAAAAAAAAAATCATTAAAAAATAAGTTTGGTCACATGCTCATAGCCATCTGCTTCTGGTGACTAAGTTGGGGGTGCAGAATGCCAAGAAAGGATGTACTATCTTTTATCAACTGAGGCAAAAATAAAATTACAGATCAAAAATCAGAACTTGGGGGATGAAGCATCCGGATTTTGCAAATAAGTCAAGAAATGTGCACACTGTAGATCTCTTTTGGATTTGGGAGAAATCTAACTTTGGGGGGTGAGTTTTGGCTGCTTGGCCGATGAGTTCAGACCCCTGGATATGAGTGTCACAGGAAGTGACTACAGTTTGAGGGCCCAGATTCAAACTCTGGCTCATATTACTTGAAGATAATTTTCCCTTCCCCTGCATCCCCTCTGCTAGCTAAAATAAAACTTTAAAATGAGGCTATTTGAGTACTCCTGAAATTTTGTCTAATTTGTCAAATATTCCATTTAAAGACTTAATTTCCCCAATGTAAGCACCAAGTAATCACATGATCTGAAAAGAACGGCAAACCATGATCACATCACACATGGCTGACCATTAATAGTGTCTAGCAATTAGCTTTTTATAGAGTAAGGAGACAATATTTCTTTGGAATAGTGTTTCTGGTTTTTTTAAATTAATGGAATTTATTTTTCTTGGGGATATTCTTGGAGTGTAGCAATAGAGCATTTATTCTCCATTCTTCAACTTTAGAATTTATTTCTAATTTAACCAAGTCTGCCCCTGGCCCTTGACCTCACTTCTAGCTGTTACATTTAGTTCTCTGTGACTGTTGCAGACAAGATGAGCTTTAGACAGAATTGGAAGAAGGTAACATTTGTTGTTGGCTCCTTTTCATCTCCCCCATTAGCAGATTCTTTTTCCTCTCCCAACCCCTGCAAGCCACTTGTGTTGCCTAGGTGACACATCTTAAACAGACCCAACTTTCTCTATAGCGCCCAGAGATTCCACTTCTGTAATCACCTATGAGCAAAACCATATTTATTTATTTTCATTGACTTAAAACATAAAATTATTGAACATACATTGTGTGCCAGCCTTATGTGTTAGCCATATGGATACAAAAGTGAATGCCATGAGTGAAGCCATGGATCCCTATTTTCAAAGAGTTCATGGTCTAGGCAAAGAGAGAAATGCACACACATGTGTATAGGTAATCAAATCAAAACTCAGTAATTATAATAATTATTATATTATAGTAATACTGTTCAGATAAATAAAAGAAATGTTACCTAAGGAAATTAATCAGAATCCTTAGAAATGGGATGGAAAGGTGGAATTAGGAATAAGCAAAGATTTGGGAAGGTTTTATTTTATCTAAATCATATCCATTTCAGAATAAGGGCGAGATAACAAATTTTCCTATTGGGAGAGTCCATATTTTATTATTTTAAATGGGAAGAATAAGAATGCATTCTGGGACACAGGGCTGAATTATAGACTGGGACCTAAAAATGGAAATTGAAAGACATTTGAAATTGGGTCGGTCTTGGAAGAGCTAGGCTATATTGTCACTGCATTCATATTTCTTTTTTTTTAATAAGAGAATTAGATCATAACCTAAAATGTAAAATCTTGACTGCTTCCTCTTATAAATACAATGTGCAGTGCAATGGATATCTATTTTAAAGTTAGACTGGAGAAACCTGGAATTAAGTTGAACCACACTGGCATATTTATTGATCTGCTTTGGCTTACTAGTTCATCCCTTGCAACATAAGTTTTCATAAAGAAAGATAGTAATATGGTAGGTTTCTTCAAAGTCTATTATGAAGATTGAAAGTAACATTTTCTTCCTGGGTAGATTTAGCCTGATTCCACCAGATCTATCAGGACATTTCTTCTCATGTTGTATGTACTGAAGAGCTTGATAGATGCCATTATTGGTGTTAGCAGATAATGGGGGAATGGAGGTGAGCTTACAGAAGCACCAGAGGTCAAAGCAGTGGGCACTGATTATTTTATTCATGATCAAAAATAGTATCAAGGGAAAGCAGCCCTAGACAAATGGTATGAAATCTTCTAAATTATGGTGCTTAAGTGCTATATTTACACTAGTCATTTTGGATATAGAATACAGTTATATTAGTTAAGTTATAGGTTCCAGCTACTATCAGAGAGAGATCCACAACAGCAGTGGCTTAAATCTGATGGAGGTTCCAGTGTGAGCAGCAGAGGGCTGATAGGGTAGCCCCTTTGGGTCAGGAACCCCTATTCCTTCTCTCTTGCAGTCAGATCCTTTGAGCTCTGTGTCTTCATTAAAGAAGTAGGAGTGATAACACCTCGCTGTCTTTGCAAGGGTTCTAGGAGGTGATGCACACAGGGTGCCTTGTACACAGTGGGAGTTCAATTTCTGCTCCTTACATGGACTTGGAGTCATGTTGACTTTATTGTCAATTTTGTCAAGTTATTTATGATTAAGTCAATGCATCAGAAAACCATTCTGCTCTTCTCTTGAACCTTAGAGTCTCTCTTTTTCTTTCTCTCTCTTCTGCTGAAACTTTTCTGTTTCTGCTTTGTGTCTCACAACTGTTTTGAGGTAGTAATTGATGGGAAAGTGTGGCCCCTGGGGAATAGGGTGGCTGAGAGAGGGAATTCCCTGGATGAATACACAGAGTGAGGTCTCTGTGGATTTCAACTTAAGAGAGTTCTCCCCAAGCCCTCTTCCTTGCCATAAATACCCAAAAGATGTATTTTAACTTGAATCTCCAAAACACTGGAAAGGGTTCCTGCTGTAGCCCAAGGTCCACAAGGCACAGGATTTTCTAATTCTACACTTTCAGGAAATTGTGTATATTTTCTGTGGATTGACAATTGTGCCTCACTTAAAATTATCCCTGTGACCCAGCCTGGAACAATTACCAAGCTTTCTTTCCAATCTGCTAGGGCCATGGCAGGTAACCGACCTGGGTTAGTGGTTAGGAGTTTGGGCTTATTTGGGTGTGCCCGATGACCTGAGGGTGGCACCAGCTTTATAGCTCTCTGGATTAGGCCCAACCCTAGGGAATGTATTTCTTACCATGTGGACTCTGAACTACTTGAGGAAGGTTGTTGGAAACAGATCCCTGGGTTCCGATAAACCGATAAACCCTCGGTGTCAACCTCTCTGGTAGAATCTTTATCAGTGATCCTGACATCTATTAAAACCTTGATGCTTAAAGTTCAAGGCCAGCCTCACCAGGAGCCTGTGAGAAATATGGAAAATAAGGCTCCACTTTAGATCTGCTGAATCAGAATCTGCATTTTCTCAGGCTCCCCAGGTGACTCTCTTACATTCTATTTCAGAAGTTCTGACCTAATGGTTTAAGAGCCACAGAGCCCAGAGGATTCCTTTTCTGATAGACTCTGTAAGAAGGAAGGGGATGAGGGATTACAAGATACAAAGAGTATTCTTTTGATGCCCTAAAGATGCAGCACAGTACACAGAGGCTTTCTGTAGGGAGCCCAGGATGACTCTGGTGGAGTGAGAACTGGAGGGTAGGTTGTGCCAGTGTAGAGGATGGCATCTTTGACATTCCTGGAGGCAGCACAGATGTCCTGATAGGCCCTGCCTGGTGGCATTGATGTGGGGAGGCATCCTCCAATGGTTTCCCAGAGAGAGGCTGGAACAGGGGAGCAAAAAATGGCAAGTGGTGGGTAGCCGAAGCCTTATTCAAAAACAAACATGGACCACCCTGACTGATGTCCAAGGGACAGGGTGAAGCTTTGGGACTTGGAGGAGGACCCATACTACATAATATCTGTGGAGGCAAGAGCTGCTGAATACATACTCAAAGGCTGGTAAGAAAGCAGGTTTCAGTACAGTTTAGCATATGAAAAAGTGCAATTAGAGTGAGTGTTTATGTGCTCTAGTGATTGATTCATTCCCTCTCCCTCTCTTTTGATGCTGGGGCCAGACATTCTCAATTATGGGTAATTTTGACCCCTACAGGGCATTCAGTGATGTCTAGAAACATTGGCATCTCATGAGCAGAGGCCAGGGTATACAGATGGCCCTCTGTATCTGCAGATTGAAAATATTTGAAAAACAAAGTTGCATTTGTACTGAATATGTACTGATTAGTTTTTTGTTATTACTACTCTCTGAACAATACAGTAAAACATCTATTTATATTGTATTAGATTAGATATTATAATAATATTGAGACAATTTAAAGCTTATGGGAGGATGTGTGTAGATTATATGTAAATACTATGTCATGTTAAATAAGGGACTTGAGCATTTGCAGATTTCAGTATGATGAGCTTAAAACCAATTGCCTGAGGATACTGAAGGCTGGCTCTTCTGCTAAGCATCCTGGGTTGCTTAGGCAGCTCCTATAACAAAGGATTTCTGGACCCAAATGCCAATAGTGCCTAGGATGAGAAAGTGAACTGTATCCCAAAGATAGATTTACAATGTTACAACCACCACTGGTGACATTTAATGATCTATCATTGAGAGCTAAACTAGCAAAGTGGGTACCCTTTCGGCTGGCAATTGAGTTGTACGGAGCATCATTTCAAAATGACTGGGGTATCTTTGCAGATATTGAAGTTAAACTGATGAATCTCTAATAGCCTGGGGATGGTGGGGTGTCACGAGTCTTTTGGCCTTTAAAAAATAATGGGCATTGTATTTGTTATTTTTTTTTTCAGGTATTTGTCTTTAGTACTATCAGTTCTGAAAAATAATGACAAGTGACTCAGCAGTAACACTACCAGTATCTTCCAAGCTCTTAGAGCTGTGTTATCAGGGTCCACCATGCAGAATACTGAAGGCTTATCACTCACCCCACCTCTAAGTTGGAGTAGAAGGGGAAATGATTGTCCATGATACACTTGCACCCAGAATTTGCTCTTCAAATTTTGAACTTAAAAAAATTATATATATATATATTTCAAACACATATTACATTTTGAGAATAATCAGTTATTTGTTTTTTAATCCTATAATCCATAAGTAACATGGAGAGCCACAGAATAAAGGAAAGGCATAATTTGGGGAGGTCAACTTTCTGGACAGAGGAAAGAATACACTTCCTTGAACGTGCCACTAACCTTGGCAAAAACCAAGCAAGAGACACAGGGAAGGGAAAACCAAATTTATTTTGATGGTTTTATGAAAAGAAGAATGTACCATTTAAAGAGGAGGTATTCTGCAGGCAAAAGAGACTGGATTTCAGATCAAATTTTGGTGTGGAACCTGGGTTCATAGCATTCTAACTGTGTGCATGCAGGCTTGTTTCTTACCCTCATTATCGATTTTGTTTTAAAAAGGATAATGCTGTTTAGCTCTGTGTGTTGGTTAGCTATTGCTGTGTGATAAAAGTCGCAAAATCTCAATGGCATAAGACAATAAGGCTTTATTTAAGCCATCTGTGGCCAGTTGCAAGACTGGCTAACCTTCACTGAGGTAAGTATCTTTTTTCTTTGAGAATCTCATGCTCTAAATGGATCCATACTGTCTGAGAATGTTTTCACATAGCACTGACAGAAATACAAGAAGGCAAGCTCAATTGTAAAGGGTGATTCAAGTCCCTGCTTATATCACATTATATCTATTAACATCCCATTGGCCACAGCATGACACACGATTGAGAGTAAAGTCAGGTGGAGAAGTACATGGGCCCAGTTTGCAGCCAAAGAAAGGCATGTGAGCAAACCCAACATTCTGGAAGTGGGAAGTAGACTTTCCCATGAAAGTGAGGGGAGAGGGTGGATGTTTATGAACACTATCTCATCTACCACGTGTTGTTAAAATGATTAAATGAATTTATGCACCTTGCATGATGCCTGGCACTAAAATGTTTAAAAATGTTATTTCTTTTCTCCTCCTCCAAATTGCACAGTGAAGAATGAGGAATGCAAACTTAATTTCAGAAGTACAATAGCTACTTTAAAATAAACTTGAATTCTATATTGTGATGAGTCGTGAGAGAAGAAATAATAAGAGAGCGGAGATATTGAGGAACATAGTGAAACAGAGGAATGAGAGGGAAAGAAATAATACCTCTTCAAAATTTGAAGGGGTAAGGATGATGATAAATAACTAATATGTAATAAATGGCGGAAAAGAAGGTAAATAGAAATATAGCCACCACCAGCAGAATAATAAAAAGAAGGAGGAGGGGAAAAAGACATCAGGAGAATCACCAGGATATCAAAGGAGCTTTTTCAAACAGTTCTTTTCTCCCCTACCTCCCAAACCTAAATTACACATGAAATTTTGCTATTTACATGGACTAGGCTGGGAAAGAGAGAGGAGTGTTCATAGTTTTATCACCTCTTATCAAGGTTCTATAAAAGACCAATTAGTATTTTAACCATTGTTTGCAAGGTTATTGAGCATACTTTATCCTTGATACTTCCAGAGACTCTGCTTTGAATGGGGCTATTATTTCAACCTGCCAGATAAGCAATCATTTTGTGAGAATGTAGTGTGGGGGACAGAGAAATCATAGCATGGGGAGCAAACGAAATTTGGGTTTTTCCATTGTTATGACTTGGTCCCTGCAGAGAAAGAATATTCCAAACGTAATTCATCTGCTCATAAACTATTTCACATTACCAGACTGCTTGGGATTCTATGGTGGGAAAAAATGTTCAGAAGTTATTTTCTAGACAATGATAGAGCCTTCAATATAATAATACTGTGTCCACTGATACCTTCTGGGAAAAAAGAAGAAATGCTTTGGTCAAACCTGGCTTGCGAAACCACACACACACACACACACACACACACACACAACCCTTATCAAGATGGAAAGTGGGATAAAGAAAATGTGCACAATGAAATATTATTCAGCATTAAAAGAGAACAAAATCATGGCATTTGCAGGTAAATGGATGGAGTTGGAGAATATAATGCTAAGTGAAGTAAGCCAATCCCCCAAAACCAAATGTCAAATGCTTTCTCTGATATAAGGATGCTGATTCATAATGGGGATGGGGGGGTGGAATAGACAAACTTTAGATAGGGCAAAGGGGAGGGAGGGGATGGGAAGGGCTATGGGGGTAGGTAAAATGGTGGAATGAGATGGACATCACTGCCCTAAGTACATGTATGAAGACACAAATGGTGTGACTTTACTTTGTGTACAACCAGAGACATGAAAAATTGTGCTCCATTTGCGTAATATGAATTGAATTGGATTCTGCTGTCATACATAACTAATTAGAATGAATAAAAACAAACAAACAAAAATGTATTGCTATTTAATCAGGATCTCCTTATGAAAAGTGAAGTAAACTATCTTTGTCACATTCCATGCCTTGGGAAGCAAAGCCATAAAAATTTTTAAGTCTTTTTTTTTCATATTGAAACTCTTGTTTGCTTTTTGCACATGCTCATCTTGCTTTTTGTTCATTCCACCAACAACTATCACATAGTTTTTCAGAAAGGGGGCAAGGTTAAGAAAAGACCACTTTTGAAATTTTAAGTAGCAAAAATCTGATTTATCTGGTGGGAGAGGGCCTAGAAGAAGCAATCCCCTCCACCATGATTTTCCTTTTTTTAAAAAAATACTTGCCCTGCCTGGAGAAATGAGAGTGTTTTCTAAATATTCAGGAGCTCAGATCAAAAAAGATGATTTTAGATAATAAAGATGTTTAAAAAAGAAGAAAGGAAGGAAGAAATCTGAATGGTGCTGTAAACTGGTAGCCTGAGGTAAGGAATACATTTTTTGTAAAAAATAAATAAATAAATAAATAAATAAAGAAGAAGATTATTAACTGCCTTGGTCTCCATGGCACCTAGAAAGAGATGGCTGGAATGTAAGAAATTTTAGGAATTTTTCTTCCACCACACCCCAGTCCTGCCTGCAGTTCTGCCTATGCTCCTGAGACACACCAAGATCATTCTCCCCCTGAGCTGTCCAGCTGCTCTGCCCAGTTTTGATGAGACTCTCTTCATTCAGAGCACATCTCTCTTCCTCACTTCCTCTATTGGAGTCTGCTTACTTATGGCTTCCTCATGGCGGTTAGCCCTAATCATCTGTCTTAGTCTGTTTAGGCTGCTGTAACAAAAATACCTTAGGTTAAGTAATTTGTTTAAAAATTTTATTGGTACATTATAATTACACATAATAGTGGGATTTGTTTTGACATATTTGTACATTTGTAACACAAAGATAGGGTAATTTGAAAACCACTGAGTTTATTGCTCATAGAAATCCAAAAACAAGTCTCCAGTAGATGTGGTGTCTGGTGGGGCCTGTTTCCTCATAGATGCCACCTTCTTCTTGTGGCCTCACATGGTGGAAGGGGCAAACAGGCTCCCTCAAACCTCTTTGTAAGGGTACTAATCTATTCATGCTGTGGGATAAGTCCCAGCTTCTTTTTTTTTTAATATTTATTTTTTAGTTGTCAATACCTTTATTTTATTTATTTATTTTTATGTGGTGCTGAGAATTGTACCCAGAATTGAACCCACACGTGCTAGGCAAGCGCTCTACTGCTCAGCCATAACCCCAGCCCAAGTCCCAACCTCTTAAAACTATCACATGGAGATTAAATTTCAACATATGAATTTGGATGGGATACAGATATTCAGACCATAGCACTATCTTACCTAAAATTGTTTCCTGTATCCCTGTATCTCCTAAGTTGGCATTAATTTTCTTCATTCACTTTCTACTGTCTGACATCTTATTCACTTACTCCCCCCCCCAATATTAGGGATTGAACACAGGGGCACTTTACCACTGAGTTACACCCCCAGTCCTTTAATTTTTTGAGACAGAATCTTGTTAAGTTGCCTATGCTGACTTCAAACTTGTGATCTTCCTGCCTCAGGCTTTGGAGTTGCTGGGATCACAGGGCTTCACCATCACACCTGATTTGTTTATTTGTTTGTCATCTTTTCTTTACTAGAATGTAAACTCCCCGAGGGCAGGCTCTTTGTTTTGCTCTCCACTGTATCCTCAGTTTCCAAGGCAGTACCTGTGCTTGGCATGTAGGTAGTTATTTCAGTAGATTTTGTCAAATGAATAAATGCTTGCTGGACAAAAGGACATTATTTTTGATTATTCACCAGAGTTCTAACTCTACATGAACGAGAGTAAACTGCTGACGATCACAGTTCTGTGAAAAGTGTATGCATTTGTTTCCTTAATGGCCACCTGCACCTACAGGGCGCTGGGCACTGTGCTGGATACTGCATGTGGACCTGCGATGACTAAGACAGGATGCTTTCTATCAAGGAATGACAATTTAGAGATGGGATAAGATTTCCTTATGTAGTTTCTGGGACTGCCATTCACGTAGACGTGACATAAATTGCACCTCCTTAAAGCTGTGAAGCATACAACGTATCTCACTGTACACAGCAACCTTGGGAGACAGATATTTCCCTTCCTTCAGCGGGATAACAAAAATGATTCCTAAGTCCTGACTGCAGGTTGCTTGCAATGCTGAGATACCTAAGTTAACAGGCAAATACATAATGCCTTATAAGTATACAACTTGGTTTCTATGAGAAGACACAGATGAGACTCCCATTACTATCTTGGAACATGGGGGAGATTCAGGCAAGTTTTCTTGCCTGGGATGATGATCTCCAAGAAACATCTCTGCAAAGGAGCTGTATGCTCTTCATGTCTCTATAATCATGGTGGTAATTGGATTTATTTTAGAACTTCAAAGCTTTTGTTTCAAGACTTCATAGATTTTTTTTGCATGAATTCTAATGTAAAAATTATTTCATTAAAACTTCATTTATGGGCTGGGGATATAGCTCAGTCATACAGTGCTTGCCTTCTATGCACAAAATCCTTGGTTCTATCCCTAGAACTGTAAAAAACAAATAAACACCCCCCCAAAACAAACAAACAAACAAACAACAAACCACACATTATTTATCTTAATTACTGAGTTTTTTCAGCATTCCCTTACAATTTGCACTGAAGGGAAGTTGCTCACTTGCCTCACCTTACCCTGGGCCTGAGCATCTCTCCAGCCCCACTCCATCACCTGCAGTCTTCTTGAAGCCAAGGACTGGCCCAATTATTTTGTATGATCCATAGCACTTACCCACTGATCTGACACATTTTAACTGCATAGTAACTTTGTAAAATTGATATGGAAACTGATAGCAGCACAAGGTACTTGTTTATTCTGTAAATGAGCCAGGCATCATTCCAAAAGCACAGCTATGCGGTTTAACATGAGTTTATCCTTTGAGAAGCTCTCAGCTGGTGGAGTGGGCATGGGCCACCGCATGAGAGGTGCTGAACATAGAGGCTCAGGGAGCAGTATGGAAGAGGAGGGAATGGGGCTCCTTAATTCCCTCTGGCTTTCAGAGGAAGCATGACTGACCTGAGGAAGTGTCATCCTCTAGAGTTTGAGGGACAAGTAGCATTGCAATGGGGAGGAACATTCCAAGTGGAGGAAACAGTTTGAACAAAGGGATGAAGAGATGAAAATGTTGGACTTTCTGGAGAAGTGAGGTGTGTTTGTGATGATACAACCACAGGCCTGAGGGTGCCGTGGTCCTTTGGGGTCTGTTGGGGGCAGAAGGGGAGCATGCTTGTGCAGAGCATGTGAGTTCAGGAGCAGCTGTTCTGGCTGGCTGGTAGGGGCAGAACAGCTGTGGTTGAGGAGGGAGGTGAGGAAACCAGCAGATCGTGGGAGTGAGGGTGGCAGGTTCTGGAATAGGAATGAATGTGCTTAAGGGTGCATAGGAACAAATCAGATTAACATAGGATTTTTCTCTTTTGATATGCTATATGTGAGTAAATTCCCCTAATTATTTACATAGTCATGCTAACAATTTATGGTGATGTTAACAAGATTCAAAACACAGGAGAAAAGTCCACCTACAATTTGACCACCTCAACAAATGAGAGCTCTGGTGGTTGTGTCTGTCCAGGCCTTGTAAGAAAGCTTATGAAATGCTTCCATCTCAGTAATCAGAGTGTTGATAATGATGTCATGGCCAGAAAATCTGGTAGACCAAGGCTTTTCCTGGGCCCTTGAATTCAAGGTGGTACTTGTCACCTTGGAGCTAGCTCAGTGGATGTTATGCAAAGAACCTTTGCTTCTCTTTTAGATGCTTTTAGCAAATGCATGGTGGCTTTACAAGACCCCAGTGAGACCGCTTGACAGGAGATGTGGAAGTGAGTGCAGCCAGCTGTATTATAGCAAGCGGAGTTGTGTGTGAGCGCCTCGTCAGCTCTAAAGCACGATGCCAGAAATATGCACGGTGCAGAAATAAAAGAGAAGTCAGTGCATTCTACTGAAGTGGTTGAGTCTTCCTCTCTTACTAAGGAGGCAGGAATCTTGCATAAGTATTTGGTCAGTCCAGCATCTTCTTTTCTTACACAGATTTTGGTATAGGGGAATATGAATTTAAAAAGAAAAGAAAAACAATCAAATAAAAACAACAACAGAATTCTCAACCAGAGAGCCACATAATAAAGACTCAAGGTGAAGAAAGGACAGGATACACCAAGAAATGCAATGGTTATCCAGCAAACAGCATCACAAATGACATAGATTGTGACACAGTGGTGATAAATATTTAATAATTACTTTTTGGAAAATAATAAGCAGTAATAACAAACTGAGAGTTTGTGAATATATACATGTAAGTTTATTATAAATTTTATTTGTGAAGCACATAATTTCTAGATACTAATAAAATCTGCATGTTCTTTATTTTAAATTCTATGCAATCAATTGATTCTCACAGAATGTTTGTATTGATTTTTGCTACACTCTTGTATCCATAGCCAATCTATGGTTGTAACTGATGAATATAGTTCTAACATAAGCATTAGTTAATATCTTCATTTATGTTAACGAGTTAGATGTAAGAAAGTGAAATAACAAAGAAGGAACGTTACACCTTCTCCAATGACATGAGCAAGTGACTTCTTTGCTGAATGAGATAATAGTTGTTGAATGCTGAAAGGAAGTCTTCTTAATATTTGATGAGGTTTATGATGTAACGGCTGTAGGCATGACACATTTTAAAGTTTAATCTGAATTATCAGCATTTTCGTCATGACTTTATTAAGTATAGACCATCAACAGAACCATAAACCAATCCCTTGTTTGGAGTGTCTGCTAATTTCTGTAGTCTAATTACTTCTACCCTTGCCAATTTCACCCTGATGTCACTGGCCATGGAGTTGGGAAGAAATGCCAAGCAGCACCCTTGTGCAGTTTCTACCAGACAGGTACAATAGGTGTAAGGAAACTTCGAGAGGATACATTAAATTGTAGTAAAATATAATAAGATAATATATTGTAATAAAATAACTAGCAGGTGATGGATTCTGAGTGTTTACCTAACAGTATTATTGAGGTAGTATCAATGTACAGTAAGTCAATCATACGTAAGTGTACAATTTCATGGATTTTTGTGTATGTACACATCTGTGAACTCATCACTGCAATCAAGGTTATGAGCATTTCCATCTGTTCCCCAAATTTTCTCTTGCTTCATTTCTCTCTTTCACCTCTTCTTTCCCCTTCCTTCTCAGGCAACTACTGATCTGCTTTTTTTCCCTTTCCATCATTATAGATTAGTTTTCTATAGGTTTTTATAAATGGAATCATGCAATGTATATTCTTCTTTTGTCTGACTTCCACATAATTATTTTGAGATTCATCAATGTTATTTGCATGTTCATTTCTTTTTCCCCTAGTATTTTATATTTATTACATCTGCTTATAATTTATTTCATTGCAAGTTTAAATCATTTAATTTTTAATAAAGGCTATGTTTAATATCCGTTTGAAAAAATTCCTGGGAATTTAACAATCAGCTCTTTCAAGCTGGTGCATGTTGGCTCAGGCATATCTCTGATGAGCTGTGTGTGTGTGTGTATGTGTGTGTGTGTTTGTTTATGTGGCTAGCTTTAGAAAAGAGACCTAGAGACTTTGGGATAGCTACAGAGCTTGGAAATAATTGAAAATAAATGAAAAGGGAAAGGAAATTTTTAAGTTATTCTGTTCTCCCTCTATTTTATTTTTCTAATCTAAGAAACTGTAGTAAAAATGCTAATTAAAAAAATTACTTTTTGGTTGCTGGCTTGTCGTTTTAATTAATGCATGCCTGGACCACAATGCAGCTGGGCCTTGGGAGATATACATGAGGGACTTCTATTATTGAAATTTCAGGAGAGAATTCTGAAATCCAGGGTCAACTTGCATATGATTTAACAGGGAAAAATGGTAGAAAGGGATTCAGAACTGATGACTGGATTCGAGGATGCTGAAATTTGACTGTTCATATACCAGGAGGACATGGCCACTCCTTAATATCTTCCAAAATTCTCTGGACAGTACTTAGTATCTATACTGTTAATACAAAATGAGGCCTAATCTCTCTTTTAAGCTATTTAGGAGTTTAGGAGAAAGGTTAGGCCTCATTTTGTGTCCATAGTAGATTATCATTAGAGATGTACAATTTGTGATTTAATGCTGAGTACTGCCCTTGCTAGTAGTGCTGGGAGTTAGGAAGTTGTTCCTCTGGTAGTGCTGGGAGTTAGGGAGTTGTTCCATGCTTCTTTTGGGTGGTAGCAAACTAAAATACTGGCAAGGAGAACTGCAATAATATATATATATATATATAATATATATATATAAACATTTTCTTTATCCATTCACCTATTGAAAGACACCTAGGTTTGTTCTATAGTTTAGCTATTGTGAATTGAACTGCTATAAACATTGACATGGCTGCATTACTGTAGTGTGCTTAGATTTTAATAAGGATGCAATTGTAGCAGCCAAGGTGAGAAAATATAATGTCTTGGAGCAAGATTGTATAAGTGGACATAAAGAGGAGAGGGAAGGCTTAATTTCTCCATGAAGTAGAATGAATAAGTCCTGGTTCACCTGTGGAGGGTAAGAGGATGAGAGTGGTTGAGGATGAATTTCTTTGTGCACTTTTGGTTGTGAGGAGGAGAAAGGATGGCAGTTATTGGTTTGACAGAATTCTTTTTCTTAATTTTAGGGTGCGTGAGACTTCAATCTGTTTATAAGACAATATAAAAAAACAATAGAGATGGGAAGATTAATGGTATGGAAAAAAGGTGGGTAATTGATGGCAACCTGGAGGTTGCAGAGCAGAGGGAAATTGCAGAGCACTGATGGAATAGATTTGATTTGAATCAGGAAAGAAAAAGACTGATACTGACATTTATTTAGTGCTTTTGAAATGGCAGGGACTGTTGTTTACCTTTATTTAATCCTTTTGACAAACCATTACAACTATGATTTTGCAAATCATATTTAGAGGAGGTAAGTAACTTGCCCAAGGTCCCAAGAAGCTCCCAAAAAGCAAGGTGTCAGGATTCAAGGCTCTACTTTATGCACAATGTAAGGAATAACTAACTCATCCTCTGAAATCTAGGGAGAAACGGGATAACTGAGAATAGACAGAGTAGGCATGGAGAAGGAGAAGAAGGCTGCTGTAGCAAAGGTATAAAAAACTATAGTGGTGGCCTGGGATTGTGGCTCAGTGGTAGATCGCTTGCCTAGCACTGGCGGGACCTGAGTTTGATCCTCAGCACCACATAAAAATAAAGGCATTGTGTTGTGTCCATCTACACCTAAAAAATAAATATAAAAAAAGAAACTATAGTGGTTTAGTAAATAAAAATTTCTTTAACTCCCAATAGATAGTCCAGGATCAGTTGATTTGAGCTGGCAGGATAGCTGTCTTCTGTAAAGCAGAAAACCTGGTCACTTCCATCTCATTGTTCTGTAACCTCCTCCAGTGTCCACATGGCTGATGTTGGCTCACTTCCATATTGGTTGTCTAGTCTAGGGTAAGAGAAAAATAGTACACAGGTAAATCTTTCAGGAGTCTCAAAAGTTGTAAATGGCCTTGTTCATCCACATTCCATTGTTCTGAAGTCAGTCATGTTGCCCCATTTAGCTGCAAGGAGTCTGGAAAATGTAGTTTTTAATCTCAGGAGACTATATGTGTAGCCCAAACTGGAGATTTACTATTACTAAAAGGAGGTGGGAAACAAATGCTATGTGATGTTTCTAAGACTTCTGTTAAAATTGCTCCTAGGGATGTCATATGGCAAGACTTCAAAGTCTGCTGGCAGTCCAGATGTTCATACAAAACAATTATTAAAATGAATTTTAAAAAGATGTCCTGTGGCAAGCAGTGTTTCCAATAAACTGAGAAGATGCATTCATCCTCTAGCATCCTAGCTCCTTATCATTCCTTGTGGCTGTTCTGGAATTTGAGCATCTTTTGAAGATGGTAACAGTGTCGGAGTGCTTACATGGTCCGGCCTTTTGGGGACTGGTCCACAACTGGCCATAATAGTCTGCCCGTTCTCAAGAGAGGTGAGAACTCACAGAAAGACTCTATACTAAAATGAAATGCGTGATGCTGGTTAATGGGGACAGTGAAGGTCAGAAAAAATGGGCTTGGGCAACTATTTCTCAACTTTAGCTGTCAATTGTCATGAAGGAATATGGTTAATATTTCCAGATATTTGCAATTTTCAAGAGAATACAGAAGTCTAGATTTTTAGGATACAATTTGCTTTTTATCATGTAATTCCCTAATTTTTAAATGTTGGATCAAATATTTTGATACTATTCTGTGGACCAAAAGAATATCCCTTTGGGATTAAAAATTTACAGCTGGGATCTTGTAACTTAATCTTTCAGAACCTTATTTCCTCATTTGTAAAGTGGGAGCAATACCCATCTCAGAGAATTGTAGGGAGGAAGGAAGAAAATAGTGTATGTCCTGGGTTGATAATTTATAATGTATCTGACTTTTTCATGATTAATCTGCTTTAGAATTAGGAAATTCTTAGGTTCCCATCCTAGGGAACTTCAGGATGGGAATTCTGAAGACTAAGAGGGGTAGAATCTAGAGAGGTTATAGGAATTGGCTTCAGAACTATCCTAATTTACATTCCCCAAATTTCCTTTTCAGAGGTGTCATGACAACATGTGTCCAGGTCAAATGTTCAGATCTAGCTAGTCTAATCAACTCGTTTAGATTGGAGAGGAGAATAATACATGCTTGTTGGTTATGTGACTTTTGCTCAGTTACTAAGCCTTAATGTTCTTTTTTTGTAAAATGAGAATAAGAGCTAACTTGCCTCATAAAATTATTGTCATGACTCAATGAGATGATTTATATAAAACCTTAAATAGTGTGTATTGCCAAGCATATAGTAAACACTCAATAAACATCAATTGTAATAAACTATTATTTCTTACCCAGGGGAAAAGATATATAAAATGCTTTTCTTATTGTTTTGATTTTTTATAACACTTGTATTTTCAGGCAAATCACATTACTTAGTCAACATCTTGAGTTGTTTTTTCCCCCCCTCTGGGAGAATGTGATAATGCAATGGATAAAATCTTAGGAGATATTGCTTGAAATATCCATTGTGTGCTTTCTACTATAAGAGTATAGTGTCAGGTGTAAAGTGTTCTAAAACAACAAAGTGACCTTTAAAGAAAAGTAAATTTATTCACAAAATAAATAGCTAAAGAAAAATGGGGGGCGGTGGAGGTCTTCTTTTATATTGCTAGTATCAGATCTCTGAGCGAGGGCATTATTTTGCATTGCTTGTGTTGGTTAAATGCTTCGTATAAAATGTTTCTTAATTAAGAGTTGATGTATTCCTGTGAAAAAAAGAATATTAAAATTTACTACAGTAAGAGATACATAATCTGCTTTACAAAAGCCCCCTGGGCAAAAATAGTGGAATCAAAACGCAAATCATGAATGTGTATACTTCCCTAAAATTGCCAACTGGCAATTAAGTTTCTTTTAAAAAATAGACAAATTTCCACAGTTATGTTAAACCTCTTGATCTTCTTTATCTTTATTGCTAATGTTATTAGAAGTAGCAATAATAATAATTGCTGGTGTTATTTTGGTTCTTCCTCTAGGCCCTCCATTGGATAAGCTGCATTAGTCTTTATTTCACTGAATTCTCTGAACAGCTCTATGAATTACAGACTATTATTATTTCCATTGTTCAGATGAGGAAACTGATGTTTAGGAATGTTAACTAACTTGCTCCACTTAATTAACTTATAAGACGTATAGCTTGTCTTCTAAGTTACTATTGCATGGCTTAAATGCTCATTGTTCTTTCCTTCCTTCCTTCCTTCCTTCCTTCCTTCCTTCCTTCCTTCCTTCCTTCCTTCCTTCCTTCCTTCCTTCCTTTGGATTGAACCTAGGGGTGCTCTACCATTGATGTTAGGTTACACCCCTAACCCTTTTTATTTTTTAAAAATAAAAAAGGATTAGGGGTGTAATTGCTAACTTTCCAAGGCCTCAAATTTGTGGTCCTCCAGCCTTGGTCTCCTGAGTAGCAGGATTATAGGCATGTGCTACCATGTCTGGTTTAGGAATGGGGTGTTCAATGAATTAGATTAAAAAAAAAAGAGAGAAGGCTGAATTTTGGAGTCTTTCACCAGAGTGTGTGCTAATTGGGTGATGCATTGTGGGGTTTTCACAGAGGAAGGAATTGGGCTGCTGGGGACTGAGGGGTGGGATAAGGGTACCAAACAGCAGCGGATAACTTTGAGAATCTAGAATGCTTTGCAACTTTGGCAACCGTGTTGATATCTCACATCCATCCTTTGATATCCTGACCTACTTGTTCTTACTGAGAATGGCTCTAATGATCGATAATGGTGATCACTATTCTGGGATTCCTGGAAAGTCCTGTTTTCAAATATCCTGTTCCTCAGGCACACATTCACACTTGTCAGACGCTGTCTGAGAATCAGGATCTTGCGACTACTGCCCCTCTGTTCCAGCTCAGTGAGTCCAGCTGGCGGGGTGGGTACTCTCTCTGAGCGTAGTCAGCCTGTCAGAAGACAAGAACATCCTGGTGACAGCTCTGACAAGCTCCCACTCTCCTGTGGAGAGGGAATGTTGTTTAGGACTCTCTTTTGTTGGGCATTTTATTCACAGTGTCACCACACTTCATTCATGTCATTAATCAAATGGTCTAGATCTCTTTAGTGATAATAATTTAACATATATGCTCACATTGATCACCTTTAAACACAAGTGGTGGTTTGGATGAACTTATTATTATAGATTGTTGTCCTTGACTATGTTAAGGGGAATTTTGGGTACCAAGTTGTTGACCTTGAGCTGGGTAAGGGAGGGGAACTAGACACTTATGAACTATGAATTAGAACTTATATCCCTTATAGATATAAGGGACAGAAATATATTTCTGTACAATAGGATGGAGAAAACATACTAAAGAAAAATTATATTTTTTCATGTTGATTTTGGAGCCACAACTTACTTTCTAGATAGTTCTATGAAGAGAAGATGGACATCGGGACACCTAGGCTATGATTTTGGCCTGGTCTTTGTATCATCCAGAATTCCCTGGGTAGTGAGCAGTGGAAAGGAAAACTGAAAACCACGTAAGCAAAAGTGGAGTTTATTGTTCAAGCAGTGTAGATGTTTAGGGGTAGACCTAGCCCTACTCAGAACTATAAATATGTCATCGAGACTTTCCACCATTCAACTGTACCTTCTGCTTTGTCAGCTTAGTTCTCAGACTTTACTTGGTGACTCACAGCATTCTGGTCTCATCTCCTCCCAGGCTCTAGATGAGAAAGAAAGGGCAAGACTCTTCTCCAACAGTCCTGTGACTTACTCTGATTAGACAATACAAGCTCCTAGAGCAGATGCCCAGACAAAAGATGGAGCTGTTCCTGGGAAAAGGAGACTTTAATTCGGGGAGGTATCAAGGCCACTCAACAATTGTGTGACCTTGAGAAGGTAACTAAGAAAAGCAGAAGAAGCTGGGTGTGGTGGAGCATGCCTGTAATTCCAACTACTCAAGTGGTGGGGCAGGAGGATCACAAATTTGAGGCTAGCCTGGGCAACTTAGTGCAATTTTGTCTCAAAATAAAAAATAAAAAGGGAAAGGGGTGTATGTAGCTCAGTGGTAGAACACCCCAAAGTTCAATCCCCAGTATCACACACACACAAAAAGTAGAGTTAAGCATGTTTGTATACTATACTACATAAACACTAGTGTTTTCGTCAACTACCAAGTTGCTATTATAGTTTTGACTATTTTTAGAAATTCTTCTAGAATCTATACCTAGGAGTAAAATTGAGTTATACATAGGGCTGGGAGTACAGCTCATTTGGTAAGGTGCTTGCCTTGCATGCATTAAGGCCTTGGGTTCAATCCCCAGTACCACCAAAGGAAAAAAAATGAGTTACATATAAGTATGTACATCATCAGCCAGGTAGTGCCAAATTGTTTTTTCTTATTATCAGTATTGTTCTACATGGTGTGTATCATTAAATGTTAGACTTTTTAGTTATTTCCTAATCCAATGGAGAGGCAGTGTCCTCTCATTATATTTGGCATTTTCCTGATAACTAACCAGGAGAATTTAAAAAATTATTATCTATGACATGTGACTATTGGCTACATGTACTTATTCATATATTTTACCCTCCTAAATATTGTGCTAAATATTGTTTGCTTTGCAATCAATTATGGGGACTCTTTACATTTTTAGAATACCAACATTTTCTTACTTCATTTGCAAATACTAATTCCCAGTTTGTAGATTGCCTATTTGATGAATATAAGCTCATAATTGTAGAAATGTAACTTCCAATAATTCTCATCCTGTGAACTTTGTACTTTTTGTGCTTAGTTTAAGAAACCTGGGCTGAGGATGTGACTCAAGCGGTAGCGCGCTCGCCTGGCATGCGTGCGGCCTGGGTTCGATCCTCAGCACCACATACAAACAAAGATGTTGTGTCCCCCGAGAACTAGAAAATAAATATTAAAAATTCTCTCTCTCTCTCCTCTCTCACTCTCTCTTTAAAAACAAACAAAAAACAAAAGAAACCTTTCTCCACCCAGTCCCTCAGGTCACAAAGCTATTTTCTACTACTTCATTCTAACAGTTTGCAAGTTTTGAGCTTAATATTTGAATCCTAAACCCATCAGAAATTTCCTTTGTGTGTTGTAAGGTAGGTAATCAGTTTCAAGTTTCCCATATTGACAACCAAGTGTTCCAGCACTATCTAGTCAATGACTGTTTTTCTCTAGCCCACCTCTGTCATACATCAAGTGTCACTGTAAGCCTGCAAAAAATATCCTTTAGCAATCTTTCTGTTTTCTTGGCCTGATAGTTCATCCCTGCACCAATAAATGTGTTTATGTGTTTTAAACCTTGGACTTGAACCTTGCCTGTCAGAGGATGTGACAGACTATGGCATAGAGTGTATGGCACCTGGGAAGGCTCATGTCCCATCATGTACTTAGCAGCACTCTGCTGCTCTGGGTTCAAGGAATGTTATTAAATTCTCCCTAATAGATACCATTGCCAGTCCCTGTTCTTGTCTACCCCACATTGGAACAAAAGCATTTTTTTATCACTTGTGATATCTGAATTCAATGAAACTGAGTTTAAAAATCTAAGAGATTTTGGGAAAGATTATGTTTTTACTTGTAAAAAATGTGGAAAAATGAAAAATCCTCCAGAAACCACAACCATTTTAGGATGACGTGTTCAGTGACTTGTCAACCTGGATGGGTGGGAAAGGGATTCCTCATAATCTGGGATGTCAGGGTAAATAGAACCTCCAAATAAGAAAATCCAGAAGGAAAAGTGACATTGTGGTCCTTTTAGCCTATAACACACTGTTAATACTTAATAAGATATAATGGGATCAAAATACAGATAGATAAATGTTAACCAGATAGGATACAGACAAGAAATATAATTTTTTGAATATAATTTTTTATTCTACAAAAAAATTTTTCTCTCTTTGTGAATAGGTTTAACTATCGTTGTATGTACTATCTCAATGCGATTTTATGTGAACAATACACCATGTGATTCTTATCTCCATATTTTAATTTTCTGGTACTTCTCTAGTGGAAATGGCCACTTTCGTTGTTCCTCAAAGAAATTTCTCTGCCTGCAGCACTTGCAAAGAGCAGCTTCAGCAAAACGTTGTGGAGAAACAAATCTGAACAGCTACCTGCTTTAAATAAGCCAAGCTTATTAGAAAAAGATGGAGTAAGATCTGGGGATTGCATGATTAAAATAGTGGAAATGAAACTGTTTCGGAGATCAGGTCCAGGATATACTGTCTGGCACACTGTGTATGTGTGTGGTGGCTATTTGATAATAATTATAAGTATGAATCGAAGAATGTGTAGGAAAGCAGCTGCCCTAAGATGAATTGGAGCAAAGCCACAGCGAACAGTGTCTGATTAATTAAAATCCCTGGTCCTTGTGAGCACCACCATTCTATTCAACAGAAGCCAGCCAAGGAAACACACAGTGAGGTTAAAGCCTGATTGTGCAGCTTAGATATCCGCTGTGCTCTTGGCCTTTGACTTCTGCATCTGAGCATGTTGACTCTCTGCCATCCAGGATGCAGAAATTGATTGTGTTTCACTTTCCCACCCCCAAAGCCCTCACAAGTAAGGAAGGATTGGTCTGAGCATGTTGTGGTGGAGATGGAGGATTGGATTATATATTGCATGTCCCACAGGAAATTAGTTAAAATTTTTCTTAAATAACTCTGGTTTCTCCAATCTTTGAGGTCCTTCCTGAGAGAGAACTTTCTCCTTTCAGACAGCCCCCTACCCATGCTGGACTCTTCTCTCTACACCCTGCGTTTATTTTACTTTTCTTTTCTCTCCAGGGCATCTCAAGTTTTTCTCATTATGTTATTGCACAGCAGTTTTAATCACCATCTTTCATCATTTGGTCATGTCCTGGAGAGTCGCACACCCCCTTTAAGGGGTTTACTGAGTCTCCAGCAAGCATATATTAGGTGTGTGTGATGTATTAGGTACTGTTCTAGGACCCAGCCAAAACAAACTACCACCCTTACTAGCAGGGAGCTTGCATTCAAGTGGAAGGAGACAAACAAAATAAATAAGTGAAGCAGATACACAATGATTACAATGTTTAGCATGACAGATAAGGATAACAGATCTGTATTTTTAAAAAAAAGGCAAGGAAAGGCTAAAGGATTCTGGAAGGGTCTGCAAATTTTTAATAGGAAAGTGAAGGATGATTTTGTGAAGAAGGTAACATGAATAAATTATAGGAAGGTAAAGGAGTGAACCCTGGATATATCTGAAGCAAAAATATTACCATAAAGGAAAAAAGTAAGAGCACATGCTCTGAGTCCTGAGTTCCCGGAATGGCAGGGAGGCTACTGTGGCAGAAGCTGAGTGACTAGAAATGGAGATGGGGTTGGAAAGATAATTGGGCAAGATCCCAAGAAATCTCACTGTACAGAGATTTTTGGTTTTACATTGTGTAAGATAAGAACACCCTGGGAGATTGGGGCAGAGAAATGGCACGCTCAGATGCATATGGTCAAATCTCTGAATGGCTGCTGAGAATAGACTAGGAAGAGTGGAATCAGGGAAACTGGTTTGAATGCTTACCCCATAATCCTAACGAGAGGATACAGTGGCTCGGAGAACAGCAATGGAGATGGAGGTGGTGAAGGGCTGTGCACATTTTCAAAAATTTTGATGGGAATATGGAAGATAAAAGAGAAGGGTAAAGGATGACTCTAAGGTTTTTGGCTTGAGTATCTGAAAGAATGAATTTGATGGGGAAGATTGCAGGGAGTGAACTGGGACCTGGAGTCTCATTTCAGACACAATTAACTTTGGGATATCTATTAGATATTCTGGGGGAGGTGTTAACTAGTCAACATTATTTATTTATTTGTGGTGCTGGGGATGGAACCCTAGGATCCCACATGTGCTAAGCAAGTGCTCTCCACTGAGCCAGACCCCCAGTCCTTGATATGTAACATACTGAGACCCTTTGGTATAAGATACAAATGTTCAGGGGAGAGTTCTATATTAGAAATATAAATAAAATTTTGAAGTGCCAGAGTTGTTGAGATTACTGAGGGGGATGGTAGAACCTGACAATAAGGGATTCACAGCTAATTAGAATATTTGATACTGTTTCTAAGTGGATGTCTCTGCACATCACTGTGGATGGGTTGCAGACACGGAGACCCCATTTCCTCCCTGACCTGTCTCCTCTTCTTGCTCTGGCTCATCTGTTTGTGGCCTGCTATGTTCCTTGTTATTCCTTGAACATGCCACACATGCTCTACTTTTATGGCCCAGGCACTTGCTAATCCTTCTACCTGAAAGTCTTTATCCTCATACATGCGCAGTTTACTGCTTATTTCTTTTGGGTCTCTCAATGTCACTTTGTGTATTATCATATGCATTTCTTGATGACTATTTAGAATAGTCAGAGAAGGCATCTCTGACAAGATATATATGTTACAGATTGAATGCATATGTCCCTCCAAAATTCATATGCTAAAGTCTTCACACCCAGAGTGGTTGTTGTATTTAGAGTAAGAACATAATTAAAGTTAAATGAGGTCAGAAAGGTGGAGTCCTAATCCAAGGGGATTAGTGTCCTTATATGAAGAGACTCCAGAAAGTATATTCTCTCTTTTTCTCTTTTGCTCTCTTTCCATGAAAAACACATTAAAGAAAGTCCTCATGAGGATATAGCAAGAACTCAGTCATCTGCAAGCCAGGAAGAGAGCCCCCATTAGAAACTGTTTTGGCTGGGATCTGACTCTTGGACATCTAGCCTCCAGAACTGTAAGAAAACAGATGTTTGTTGTTATGACAGCCAGAGTTAACTAATACATTGTATAAAATATCAATCTCCTTCCTTAGCACTTCCCTTTGCTTTATTAACTTATTTTTTATAGTACTTTTTACAACCTGATATTTCCTCAATTTCCTCAATTCATTGTCACTCTCTCCTTAGGGTAGTATAAGTTCCTTGAGGACAGGAAGTTTGTCTACTTGATTTATTTAGTATCCTCAGCTCCTGGCAGATAAAGGTGCTCAAATTTATTTGTTGAATGATGAATGAATGGGTGCATATTAATACTTTATTTTATGTCTCTTGGTGTCCAGGATTGTACTTACTTGTAAACTTGTAAACTGTTACGCTTCAGCACTCTGAAATCAGGCACATAATAGAAATGTTTTATACATCTCAATTAATATAGTACCTCTATTATTAAATTATAAGGGGGCTATCTGAAAACTAACACAGTATAATAGGAGCCTACCTAGAGTCATTCTGGGGTTGCTTTCACTAAGAAAAAAAATTGCTGGCCATCTGAAATTCTCAGGGCTGTTTTTCCTGCCTTGAGGGTGAGAACTATACCTTTGTAGAGAAGTAGAAAGAACATGTTAGGACCAATCCTGGTGAAATACTGCTTGTGTTTTTATGTGCACATAATAATAAAAGGGAAAGAGTGAGGCTGGAAATGCAAAATGCATTTCTGAGTCTTCCAATTTTCTCATCATGCTTATGTACTTACTTCTGTAGTTAGACATGAGCAAGTAATAACAGATGAAGTAAAAAGAAAGAAGAATAATTTTGAGGTAGGATAAACTCATTCATGCCTGTGAGCTGCTTCTTGTTGATTGGGTTAGTTATTTAATCTCTCTGAGTCTTAGCTTCCTGCTCTGTAGATAGAAGACAATAATATGGAAGTGAGTTCAGCCTTGACTCAGGTAGAAAAATGTCACCGTGTGGGAGTGTGTGTTGGCTTATTCTTGCAGCCTTCAGTAAAGTTCTAAAAGAAAGGAACAAAGTTTGGTCCAAGTTGGCTCTTATAAGAGGAAACAGGATATAACCTTGCTACATGGAGTCCTTTCTGTTAGCAGCAGAAGCAGGGGCAGCCAGATTGGCTGATCAAGGACACCATTTCATTGCCAAAGATGGGAATTCCTGCCAGTCTCTTCTGGCTTCTGGACCAGTTGTTCTCCCTGTTTGTCCAAAAAAAAAAAGTCAACTGCAGTTACTTATTTTCTATTATTATTCTGTTGTTTGTGGTATATTGGAAATATTTAAGTTTTTCATTTAGCTATATGTTTTTGAACTCTGAGAAGCTATACATGTGCCCCCAACTCAGGTGTATACATTCCTCAGAGATGCTGGACTTGAATCTAGGTGCAGGAATAGTCTGAAACTTCTCATTCTCTCTCTCATAAAGCACCTTGGCTCATAATAAATGCTCAGAATGGTAGCTGCCACCATCATCATCATTATTCTTAATGCCACTTCTTTCTCTTCCTTTATAGTAACACAGGCACCACCATTAATCTCACTGCCATCTGGGCTTGTTTAATGCTTGCTTAAGGGTGTGAGCTTCCATAGAAGTGTGGTCATGCTTACAACTGAGATTCTAAAAAAGCTAGAGCAACAAGAAGTCAGCACACTTTCAGCCGACAGGGTGCTGGGAGCATCTGAGTCAGTAGGGACAAATTAGTCACAATGCTGATATTGATGGACTTAGACGATTCTAATCAAACTAGAGTGGAAACACAGGGGATTCAGAAAGGCAGATCAATAAACAAGAAATACCACTGAAAAAACCACTTGTAGAGTGATTGAGCTTCCTGGCTTTGGCCTCTTTCCTGTCCTGAGGCAGCTCTGTACTGGAGTCCTGTCCTTCACTTGTCCCTGACAGTTTCCCCTCTGTCTCCCTCCCTGTGTCTGTCTTGCTACCACCTTTGATTCTCTTTGTCTGCAAACTCCTCCCATCCCTCACTTTTGTATGTCCCTGAGAGACTTTTCATAGTGTTTGAAATCTGTGAACTGCTAATTCCAAGAGGAATAGGCTTCAGATTTAATTGACCTTACAAATACCACCATTATATTTAATTGTCTTGGAAATGGGGGGAAATGATAAAAATCTCTTTCTTAGAATGCAGATCTTGATATTGCTACTCACGTAAGCTCAACGCAAAGTAGATTGTTGTATTTCTGTGCTAGGAATACAGCTCTCCTCTCTAAAGTCAAGAAGCTCTGATAGGTTTTATTTGGCCCATATTATGTCTTTGTATTAGTCACTCACTTTATAAAGGGGCAAGAAATTCCATGTACTATTTTGGATTTATGGATTCTTTTGAAAAATGGAAAGATCTGGCAACACCAGGCTTGCGTTTCTGCAGACCAAGCCTGCTGAAGCTGAGCCATAGCTTTCATCTATGACGGGCGCCTTAGGGACAGTGTGGGCTTTACCTGGACAACTTCCTGCACTCGTAGTGCCCATGTGGCTCCTACAGGTATCTTGGTGTTTGACCTTATTGTTAGAGAAAGACTCTGCTGTTTCTCTTTGAACTCTTGTTACCCTCTTCCTGAAACAGGTCTTAGAACAGAGCTGTGTGCAGAGGTGTGTGGGAAGGGCATTAACCATGATAAAGGAGCTGGGGTCATCTTGTTCACAGGGTGTCCCTGTTCATTTACTTATTCAGCCTGTCATTCCTGTTACCATACTTTTTCTCCATCATCGCCTATTGCTCTAAGTCTCTAAGTAGACACCATAAGAAATTCAAATGGTGCAAAAAGGAATATATGCTTTAAAAATGTGTCTCTCTCATCCTCTCACTTGAATCATCAAATTCTCCTTCCCAGAAGTCACCTTTCTTACTTAGGCCTTTTTATATTACTTTTCAACACACACACACACACACACACACACACACGAACACATATCCCACTTTATGTTATAACTAATGGTGGCAGGCTGCAGACAGTTCCCTTTTTTCCCTTGGTGATATACTTTGCGAAGAATTCCTCATCAGGATTGTTTTGTCTTATTCTTTCTAAAGCCTGCAAAGCACTTCATTTTATTTGCTCTGATTTGTTTAAGCTTATTGATAGGCCTGTAGCTTGTTCTTAATTTTTTATGAAAACAAATAATGCAGCAATGAACATCCTTGTGCACATCTGGGCAGGGGACATTGTGCCAGGAGATCTGTTGGATACATTTTAAGGAGTCAGATTGCTTGGTCAAAGGTGTAAACAATGGTGAGCACCAATGAACTCTGGAGTTGCCCATCTCTGCTTCTCTTCCTAATCCCATCATTGATGGCGTCACAACGGGTAAGTTTAAATTGGTCACAGTGAGAGTATTTACGCTATGGAAACCCACAAACACCAGACTAATGCTTTGCTCCTCGATCCTGGAGAGCTAATTGTTAAATCTTGGAATACTGATTCCATGCCATTCTGACACTAACCACCCATTGTTAGTACAAATTCCAGAGGAAGGATACATTCCTCAGCAAAATTGCCCTCACTCCAGATGCCAGCTACAAGTTCAAGGATCCCTAGGTCAACTGTACTTCTGAAAATCTGGGAGTTCCTCAACCCCTCAGATTTGATAATGCATTAGCTAGAATGACTGAGAGAAGTCAGGAAAACTGCATGTATGATTACAGTTTTAGTATGAGAGATACAAGGCAGAACCAGCCCATGCACATGCATATTCGCAAGGTTTGGCAAGTGGGGACCCTGAAGGTAGAGGTGTTCCTCCTGTTCCCCTTCCCCTATCTTCTTCTTTCTTCATTGCCTCCTCTTTTTTTTTTTTTTTTTTGCAATACTGGGAATTGAACCCAGAACTACAAATATGCTAGGCAAGCTTTACCACTGAACTACACTCCCAACCCTCTAAACATGGAGCTTCTGTGTCCTCTCCCTATGGCTTTAGGGTACACCACTCTCCTGGCACATCAGTGTGTTCAGGAAACCCACTGGAGCTTGAGGTGTCCAGTTTTTATTTAGGCTTTTTTTTTTTTTTTGTACTGGGAATTGAACTCAGGTGTGCTTTACCACCTAGCTATGTCCCTAGACCCCTTTATTTTTTATTTTGAGACAGGATCTCACTAAGTTTCTGAGGCTGTCCTCAAACTTTTGATATTCCTGCCTCAGCCTTCCATGCAAGTGACTATAGGGGTGTTATTTAGATTTTGTTAGGTAGGCATGCTTGATTGAATCATTGGCTGTGTGATTGAACTCAATCTCTCCTGCCTCTTCCCTCCCTATAGCTTGAGAGATGGAGCTTGTGTCAGGTGGCCCAACTCCAACCCTCAAATCATAGAGGTTGATCTTTCTGGCATGACCAGAGTCTATCCTGAATCTATTTTGGAGTCCACCAGGAGTCACCTCACTTGCAAACTCAGATGTAGTCCCAGGGACCCACCATGAATAAAAAAGACACTCCAAGTATTTAGAAACCTTGTGCCAGGAACTTGGAACAAAGACTAAATTCTTTATTATACAACACTTAGCACATTTCTGAGTATAAGTAGAGTGTTGACAGATATTTCCAGATTGTCCCCCAAAGAAGTGCCAAATATACATTCCCACCAGCAATGTATCTAAGTGTTTTTGGAGGGACAATTCTGATCATGATGATTCGCATACCAGATCACTAGAATGTGCCAGTAATTTCCTGGAGACTGAACACGAGGAGCTCCAGGCTATTTATATGTCTCTGGAGGACACATTTATATTCTTGCTGAGATCTTCAAATGAAACCTACCACCTTGAAACTTTCCTTATGGCAGTTTGCTCCCATTACTTAGGCAAATAGTTGTTGGTGAAACTCCCCAGCTATTCATAGAAGTGAGAGGAATCGAAATACCTTCTCCTTGGTGTTAGCCTTTCTATAATCACTTTTCCTTATGGGAAAGTTTCTTTAAAGATTGCCATGAGAAAACTCACAGATTTTGGAAAGGCCATTCTGAAAGAGTGACAGGTAGGAATAAGAACATTTTGAAAATATCGGTTGAGCACTTTTACTGTTTTCCTTCATAGGACTGTTCATTTGTTTCAAAGTGTTGCCAAATCCTATAGGTTAATGCCTGAATAGTAGAGATAAGAAAATATATAATCATTAAATAAAGATGATTTATAATCATTGATGTTTAATGAATGCTATTCATATATATTAATTTCAGTCTTCAAAAACAGCCTGGATGGTAAGTAGGTTAAGCAATCCTCTTGAAATTCCAGACCAGCAACATCTAATAAAACTTTCTGGAATAGTGCACATTTTCTGTTTCAGCTATCCAATATAGTAGATGTCGGGCCATATGTGGCTGATACAACTGAGTATCCAAAAATCTAATTTTATTTAATTTTAACTAATTTTAATTTAAATACAAGTTCTCATGTGTGTCTACTTGATACCTTATTAGACCAGTTCTAAACTACATATATAAAATAATCTTTGCTCTTTGTTTTCCTTCTGACTCACACCCTTTCCCTAATAAGGCATGGCATTTACATTGCCTCAAGGAATATTGGTGTCCCCAGGCAGCATATGCAAAGCCTTGAGGTCAATCCCCAGCACTGCAAAAGAAAGAAAGAAAAATATCCCGCTTAAAACAGGCTCTGTTATAAGTGTGTGACACATATGAACTCCATCGATCCTCTCAGTAGTTCTAAAAAACAGGTATGAACACTATTCCTATTTTATAAATGAGGAATTGAAGCAGAGAGGGTAAATCACTTGGTCAAGGTAACATGCTGATAAATGGTGGACCTATAAGTTAAATCCAGAAAGTTTGACTTCAGGGACCAAGCTCATGGAGGCAATACCACATGGCCTCTAAGTCCACATGGAGAGGTGTAGAGTCAGCCAGCACCTTCCAGGGCCAACCTCAGGCTGCTGCACTGAAGTTCATCCTCTGTCTGCAGTTGATGCAGACCACCCACTGCCACTGGGTTGAAGGCATCATGGAGGCCCACACAGAGGATCATGTCAACGGCTGTTTCTAATGCTCCTAGCCCTTTCATTGTCAGTTACTCTGAATCTTCTAGCCAAAGGAGTTCCCCCATAGTCTGGGACTTTATAAGAAAGCCAGAACTAGGTGTGCTAGAATCAACTTGATTAATCTGGGAACTAGTTTCCTAGAATCTCCTTCCCTCAATGGCTCTAGGTTAGATTGGCCAAAAAGAGAACTTTCATGAAATTTTGGAGACAGAAGCGAAGCATCTGCTTTTCTAAAGGATTTTTACAGTCAGTACATTGTTCCCTACTCGACTCATTCTCGCCTAACTCTGTGGCTAGGTCTTCCTCCCAGCTGCTGGCCTCTGACCAGCAAGCCCACTTTTATCTCAGGACCACTTCCAGATGCCCAGCAGCAGACCTCTAAGGTGGTGGTTCCATAGTGGAGCAGCTACTCCCTCAATCCTCCTTCCCAGCCCTACTTCAGCAGCTGGAGACCCTCCTGGAAGTTCTAACTTGACCACTGGTCTGGGGCTTCCAGGGGTTGGTAGTTTTTCTCTGACCCTCTAACTTTCTTTGGGATCTTTCCTCCCAGCAACTTCCTTGATTGTGTAAAGTCTAATTCTTCTCATACGTTCCTTGTCCCATGCTTCCACAGTGGCTCTGCTTCCCTGACTAAAGCCCTGGCTACTATATACACTATTCCTAAGCTGCTTGAAGGAGAAGTTGCCTCCTTGATACCCAGAGGAGCCACATGGGAAAAGAAGCTTCCGTTTTGGTACTTGGGTGAGTATGGAGTGGTGAGACCTTCTTTATTGAAATAGTTTATAATATTTATTTTCTTGGAAGCCTCCCTCTCTCTTTACAAACTGCAAAGGTAAACTCCAGCTTTCATTTGCTAAATTCTGATTCATGTGAGTCTTCTAAGTGTTCCTGGGGCTTTATGGACCCTCCATTCCCATTCCTCTACCACAGAGCTTGTCCCAGGGTGCTGTAATAGTTTTTGTTTAGGAGTCTGCATTCTCCACCTTTTCCCCAGATCTGAGAGTCTGGGCACCACACCTCCAACCCAGGGCTCTGCCTTAGGGCACTGTGTCAGAGAGTAGGGTCTCATTCTGAGTGAATGAAGGAAGGAAAAAGTGAGCTTCAAATTAATCTAACTTCACTGTGGTCGAAAACAGGGATATAGTTAACCTGTCAGTGTCCTTGCCAGGTTTCCTTTGGTACTTTTCACCTTTTTTTTTTTTTCTGTGCCCCTTTCTGGCTTCAGTGTATTTTTGTTTCTTGAGACTCATACCTGCAACTCTTTTCCAGACTTGCTGTCAGGCTACTAGAGCTAGTCAAAATTGGGTAGGAGATTCGATGAGCCCTTAAGGCAGCCCTTGCACAATGACTCACTGGTGCAATCAACAGGAAAGCTCTGAGGCACAGTCTGTATTGCCACTGCTTCCCTGGGGATCAGTATGTGGACTCTGTTTGACAGGACAGCAGCCATCTTGGGTTGTAACTGTCATGATTGCCCCACAGTAGTTTTCCTTGCACAGTTTCCCAGAACAATACAATAAACAAAACCATTAGAGTGGTATGTGAAGCTTTACAAGTAGACCCTGGCTCCAGGCATGTGTCTGACTCTTTGATGTTAGCTTAAGATAAGCTAGGTACATTCCAGCCAGGATAAAGTCACTTTCGTCTTAATCCACACATTTGTCCTATTTTTTCCAACCCAAACTGCAGGGATCTAACTGGTCTTACTGTGACTCAGGACCATGCTTTGTCAGTGAGTCCTCTAATAAATTGTACTCTGTGCAATCCTGGATGTGTCTGCCTCTCTTCAGTCCCACAGTACCTTGGTCAACTCTCATACACTAGGCCTGGGTTATTGTGGAACAGTCAGGCTGGAGCTACCTTCTATGTGGCACCTCACCTGCATCTCAGCCCTGCTTGGCCTCCTACTGCCCTGTTTATCCCATTGTTTAACAGGTATCTCTTAACAGCACTCCTACAGTAAGTTACTAATGCATGAATCACTACAGCATGGAGTATGTCTGGAGAAACTGGACCTAAGACTATGAGTATCTAAGAAAGAACATTGGCTTGCAACCTGGTTTCCCGGGAATACGTCAAACTCAAGTGACCCCCACTATCTGAGTAGGACCCTGCTTTGATTCTTTTGATTCCCATGAAAAGGTATTGGAAGCAAGATATTGGTAGTAAGAAAAGGGATTCACTTGCCCTTTGTTGCTAATGCAAGTGAAAGATAAAGTCATAACACTTTGCATCTAACCAGGAAACAGAAACTACTTTAGTTTTCAAATAGGCAGTTGGTTGTCATAGGTGTTAGAGCTAGAGGAGAAAAAGGTGGAAGGTAAGTTTTCCCAAACTCAGTAACCACAGGGGGCAAAGAGAAAAAGGCATTATTCAGGGTCACAGAGTGGTGCAGTCAGAACCAACCTGGCACAGTTGGCAGGAACCTCAAAGCCTGTACTACCATTGCTCGGCTGCTTCTCCTGCCCTCTTGTTGCTCCTCTGCAAACAGCACCGCCACATCTATAGAAAAAGGCTTCTTCTTCCCTCTCATCTTCCAGATTCCTGCCAGTGCTTCTCTTTGGTAGCATCTGACAGGAGCCAGGTGGAAGGCAAGTCTGGAAAAGGTGGTTTGCAGGCCTTCTGTTCGGATGGTGAAAAGAGTCTAGAAGTGTACTGCGGAGAGAAAGCAGATAGCATCTGGCACTTTTACCCCAGTTCACATCCTTTTCTTGATGGTCAAGATCAGAAGACTTCAAAAGTTTCAGAATCACTTTAGGATAAATTTATAGGGGTAGGTGTGTGGAAGAAGGGAGAAAGAGCAAAAGACAGGAGCAACAAATGGGATCGCAGAGGGCACTTCCTGCAGGATGGAAAGTGTCCCTTCAAGGACACCTAAGAAACTTCCAGGCCTGGAGCTGTTTAGTTCCTTTTATTGTTTCAGGGAGGTCAGAAGTTAAGGGTTTATTCCTCCTTTTATCTCTTTGAGGCACGGATGGCTAAGTTTTCCTCTAAGTTCTAATAGAAATGTATACAGACCCAGGTGTGAGCAAGCACAATTTCAAAGGCAAGCAGGTTTGAACCGGAGACGTGCAGACCTTGTGGGTACTCCTGCTTGGTTGCAAAATGCTGCGGATCTCCAGGGAGGGGCCGGGAGACCTTGGCATTTGTTGCTTAAGAATCAAAGTCACAGTTGGTTAATCCCATCTGTTTTCCAGAACTAGAAAAACTCAGCGTCAGGTGTCTCAAGCTCCTTGAGAGGTAGGGCTCCCCTGGGTCTCCCAGAGGCCCGTATTTATTCAGAGAATTTTAAACTCTATCATGAAAAGATAACTTAAATCCCCACTATATTCATTTTCTATTGTTTATGTAAAAATTATAAATTTATGGCTTAAAACAATGTGAATTTATGATCTTACTGTTCTGGGTGGTCAATGTTGGTCTAAATACAAGGTGGTAGCAGGATTTTGTTCCTTCTGGAGGCTTCAGGGAGAATCCCTTTCCTGCCTTTTTCTGATTGCTGGAGGGTTCCTATATTCCTTTATTCTTGGCTCTTTCTTCCATTCTCAGAGTTGGTAGTATAGCATTTCTCTCTGGTCAGATCTCTGTTTCCATACTTACATCTTCTCTCTGAGCTGGGTCCTTCTGCTTCCCTCTTAGAAGGATCCTGGATAATCAGAGCTAATCACCCCATCTTAAGACCTTTAATTTAGTCACAAAGTCCCTTTTATCATGTCAGCACATTCACAGGTTCCAGGGATTAGGGCATGGGCATCTGCTGTGGACCGAATGTGTCTTCTAAAACTCAAGGGCTAAAACCTGGTCTCTAATATGATAGTATAGGAGGCGGGGCCTTTGGAATGTGATTAGGTCATGAGGGTGAAGACCTCAGGAATTGAATTAGTACATTTTATAAAAACAGCTCCAGGGAGCTTATTTGCCCTTCTGCCATGAGAGGACACAGCAAAAAAGATGACCTACTATGAATCAGGAAGCAGGGCCTCCCCAAACACTCAATCAGTAGAACAACTTCATTTTGGATTTCCCAGTCTCCAGAAGTGTTATAAATAAAATTCTGTTGTCTATTGACATCTAGTTATTGTAGCCTGAATGGAAGGCATTGGTCAGCCTAGCACATACAGTTTGTAGTGTCTAGTAAATGGTACTGGGGGGAGGGAGCAGGCATTGAGTGAGGAGCTTGATCATAATTCCACATCTAGTGAAAAAGACTGTCCCTGTGTGGCTGTGAAAACAAATATTATTTTGCAAATCCATCAATGTTTCTCAATCCAAATGTTCTTGGCCCATCACTATTTTAAGTAAACCCCTGAATGCCTCGGTTCCTTTATTCATTGAACAAGCATCTGGAGAACATTTTTCACATGGAGGGTAGAAAACAGATCATCAGATAAACAGAGGTGGTAAGAAAAGAGATAGAGGGTTGAGTTAGGCCCCGTGATCAGGGTAAGCAGCCAGTTGATGACTCTGGACATTTGGTGATCAGCTCCGCACAAGACGCTGGGCTTAGGAAATGTCACCACTGATGTGCCAGTGTGTATGCCATGTTGCAGCAGTACCCTAAAACTACCATTGCAGTGCCATTCAGCATGGTATGCACCTGAATCGCCTGTAGAATTTATTAATCTCCCACCTACCCTCAGAATTTCTGAGTTGAAAGATCTGTAGTAAAATTAATGTGCTTGACAAACACCAAATATTATTCTCACTAAAGTTTGAGAATTATTACATTCCTATCTTGGAGTCTTTATTAGTATTAAAACCCCAAAGGCATTTTTTTTTGAAACAGATAAGTGTGTCATAGAAACATAATCAAATGCCAACAGGGTAATTGAAATATTTTTGACCCCAAACTGATACTTCCAATGTAGTCTGTTTCAGAACCCATCTGTTCAGATGTGGTCAGTTGCCTGAAGTTGTAATAGATGAGAGATAGTATACATTCAGACCTGTAAATAACACTCCAAGCTTTGGGTATATCTGTTTGCTCCCAATGGGATCCACAAAGAAGTTCATCAGAGAGAAAATTCAGTTTTTCTCTTTATTCTTCACATATCTGCATTTCCATCTGAAATCAATTCTGTTCTCTATTTGGGTGGGTTGGTGTGGATTGCCATATTTTATGTAAACTGAGACATTTTCAGTTTTTAAGGTGCAGCATTATTTTATTTACCACTATGAAAGGAAAAGTACTGCCAATTAAAGCACAGCAATTATCAGACATATCTTTATTTCAGAGATGTTATAATTCCTGGGCTGGGGTTGGGGGTGAGCAATATTGAAATGTGGTATTTCAAGATTGCTGCTACCCATGAAAAAGGAGGCTGTTATTTTGGGGATGAGATTAAGATTCCCTCACACTGTTTTTGCAGGTTATCTTTTCTGCACTTGGCATCCATGCTTGGGAGAGCAGAATCTACTTCTGTGTTAGCACATATTTTGCATTACAGCGATCTCTATCTTACTAATTACAAAACATAGTTTTATAGAATAAAAGCCAGTGATTATAGGAACCAAATTGAGAATAAGGACTAAGGATAAAGTTTCCCAAGAATATATCATAACAGGAAGTTAGAATGCTGTCTCCTCTGTATCATTTAGAGATTTATGGACTCAGCAAGAAGAAAAAGGGGAAATGTTGCCCTATTTGTAGTGGAATGAGCCAGTGTTCACTGGTTCTTTATGTTGTGAAATATCTTTCTAGCTGATGGAACTTGAACAGGCAGATGTCACCCGCCAAGCTTAATAATGGCTCTGGAAGGCATTTTTTTTTTTCCTAATTCAGGTGCTGATATGTTCTGTGTTGCTTGTGAAAAAGCTAGGTATAACCATGCTTATAAAATGCTTGTGGGATTTAGGAATCACATTCAATATGCTGTATCCCATAAGGCAAAGGGCACATGGTGCCTGGAATTTGTTTGTCTAAATTAGGAGATTATAGATATGTGACTTCTTCTGTTTTTCTTCAGTTGAGACTTGAGTAAGAACGGACCACATTCTTCGACTTGAAAATAGAGCAACTGGATTTGAAAACCAGATTTGCAACTCAGTTTACTTAATGGCAGCGACAAGATTTTGTTACCAGAGCAAGAGGTGACTTGGTCAAGGGTTATGTATTTTTCTTCATCACAGGAGGCCATGGCATCTTCCTTCCTTTTCCTCCTCCACATACATTCTTCATAGTTTGAACTGCTTTAGGATAGTGGTTCTTAACTAGGGCTGCACATTAGAGTTATGGAGGAAACAAAAAAGTAAATACCCAAACTACCCATGGATGGATCTCATTCCAGCCCAATTAATTCAGGCTCTATAGGGCATGACTCAAACATGGCGGCTGTTTGTTTGTTTAAGTGCCCAAGGATTTGTAATGAGAAGCCCAAATTGAGATCACTAACTTACAGCTATAATGTTTGCTCTTGGGGTTTTGTAAGTGTCAGGATGGAGACTTGGCTTTGGCCTGTTCTAGCAACAAACCTCCTGGAAGAAGAGGCTGGAAAGCTTTGGATTGGAACAATGTGTCTTTGGGGCAGTTTCCTTAAAGGCAGACCCAGAAATAGGACTTATGTGCAAATAATTTCACTTAGAAAGTGCTATAAGGGAGTAAGTGTGATAGCTGGGAGGGGAGTGTGACAGCTGGTTCCCACAGGTGACTGCCTCCCTTCTTCCTCCCGCCTGTTTGCACACTTCACTCACCAGGGTAGGTCCATTTCCTCACCCAGTAGAACTGCTCTTATAACTTGCCTTGACAGTAGAAATGGCAGAAGTGAGCTGGACCAATTCTAGGCCTGTTTTTAAAAAGGCCTAGCAGTATCTTTTTGTCTCTAGCAATAACCAAGCGCCATGTTAAACAAAACAAAACAAAACAAAACAAAAAAAACCCCAACCATCCCAAGACCATTGGGCTGTGAAGTTTAAGCTAGAACCATGGAAAGGTCAAGTGGAGGGAGAAATGGAAGAATCTAGCCCCAGACAATAACACCAGTCAAGTCAGCCCACCCAGCCTCCTCATCATTTCAGTCATTCTGAGAAACCCAAACATCAAGGAAGAGATGACCTGTCCTCATCTCAGTTCCTGACCAGGAGAAAAATAAGCAAGTAAAATAATTGGGAGGCAACTATAAATGTAACATGTTTTGTGAGAACCTAGGAGAAGGTTTCTGGTTGATTAGCATCCCTACATGCTATTTTACATCTGTACATCCCATGTGGAGAGAGCTGGAGGTCACCCCTAGGGCCAGTGGGCTGGGCCAGGGCAAGAGTAGAGTTTTTAGAGATGGTGGGCAACACATCCTCCTCTTCCTGCAACTTCTAAGTGCCAGAGGTACACATTATCCTAAAGATCTTCCCTGAGTAGCTGTCTCATGGCTCTCTGAGACCCCAGACCACCTTTCTAATAAGAGGCTCCATTTTACTTAAGATAAAAAGGGAGTCCCCAATGCACATCAGCACATGCTGAGCAAAAGCCGGTGGGGGACTGAGAAGAGAGCCACCTGACGATCCCCCTTCACAGATACACTTAATGTGCCCTATCTAGTGGATGTGAAATTAAGCTCTATTTTTCAATTATACAAGTAATGCATGTTTATTGAAGAAAAATGATAAATTATACACATGAGCGAAGAGAAGAAATTAAGTTGCCATTATTTCTCCACAAAATGAGAGCATGGTACATGTGCTTCCAGGTGTGTGTGTGTGTGTGTGTGTGTGTGTGTGTGTAAGAGAGAGAGAGAGAGAGAACACAATCTGTTGGTTTCTCTTTTTTATAAACTGGAGTCATACTATATATAGTTTAATACCCTTTTATTTGCATTCATTATTTTTTGTGCATGTCAGTAGATAATATTTTTACAACAAAACACTTTTTTTTATTCAAAGAAGGCTTTTAAAAATATTTTTAAATGAGAAACATATTCATTGAAGAAAAATTTGAAAATACAGATAATCAAAATAAAATTGTAATTCCACCATATGAAGACAACCACTGTTTTTTTAAAATTTTTTTTTTAGTATTTATTTATTTTTTTTAGTTTTTGGCGGACACAACATCTTTGTTTGTATGTGGTGCTGAGGATCAAACGCGGGCTGCACGCATGCCAGGTGAGCGCGCTACCACTTGAGCCACATCCCCAGCCCTAGACAACCACTGTTAACATCTCCTCCCTCACTGTTCCTGGGTACACCTATCTTTGTCCTCAAAAATCGAACACTTGCCTAGTTCCTGCTAGGCAGGTAGCAGCAGCAGACATCAGAGAAGCTAATCATTTGTTTACATCCTTGATTATCTTCTAAAATCTTGAGTCCTAGAAGAAGTACTGAGTCAAACGAAATGTATATTTTAAAGGCCATTGATCAATATTGCTAAATGGCTTTCTGGAACAGGTTACAGGGAGGGCCTTTTCCCAGGTCCCATCACCAGTCTTAAGTGGCATATTTTTTTTCTAAAACTCTTTCAACATATCATTGAAAAATATTTTCAACTCTAGCATGGTACAAATAAATGTATCTGGGGTCTTGGTTTGGGAGCACAGGTTTTAATAGCTTTTCTGAAATACTGTTTTGATCAGTTCCTGGCCTACCTATCATGAGGAGCAGATATATTCTTATGCAGAAAAAAAATCATGAAGGACATGGAAATTTACAAGGAGAAAACTGTGCAATTATCAAAGAGAAGATTGAGGGGAAGAGAAAACGAGGAAGTCCTTTGAAACGGCTTCCAAGGAGAGAGCCATCTTTGCTTGGATTCAGTTTTCTTTAGCATCTAGTCCCAAGGCTGGGAGCCCACCCTCTCCTCTCATGTTTTGTGTGTCAGAAGACAAATGCCTGTTCTCTTTAAGAAGCTCTTCTGTGTTTTGGGGCTCTGGTTTTAGTCACAGAGGATATAAACTGCCACATGGAGCACAGTCCAGCAAAGGCATTGGCCCATTTCCAGCAATTATCTGAGAAACTCTATTTCAGCCATTAAACCTCCAGCTCTCACCAACTTGCAAATCCCAATCACCCCCAGCAATGAGCAGGCACAGTCAGGTCTTAGGGAGCAGTGACTGTGTCTGTGACCCAGGAGACCTCTCTCCATCAGCTCATACTTGGAAATCCCTGGGGTACAGTCATCTCCCATTAAAATTTCATTATTGCCATATAAGTTATCTGCATGGAGGTAACGATGTCCAGGTGCTGGAAGGGTAGTTAACATGGAATCAATTGACACTGCCTGTGTCCTGCAGGCTGGAACTCATGGAAGGAAAACAATTACCCAAGCAAAAGTGTATTATTCTGTTCCTTTGCATCATCAGATGCCTGACTTGGCCAGAGAGTTTTCTCCCAATAGCTACAAGCAATGATAATTCTGAGACAGCCATCTGAGGGATGTTGATTCCTTGGCTAATTTGGCTCTGTTACCACTAGCTATTTTGAAGCAACATTTACCCAGAGTACCTAGCTTAGCCCCACCAGTTAAGCTTTTTATGGCACTGTCAAAGGCTATCACCCCAACCTGAAAAACCCCAAAGGCAGTGCCTCCAGTGCTCAGCAGAGTCCAGGGTGTTAAGTATTAGAGCAATGGAATAGATCAGCTCTTAATGAATGAGCATTTAAAGCTCATTCATTCTGCACATCTGCAAGCTGAAAACTACATACTAAGGGAAGAATCATTTTTCCATGAAAGCTGATCCTAGGAAAGAATATTGTAAAACTTACTGCTTTATGTTATGAGTAAAAAAAATAAAATAAAAACTGTTTCTTGCTTTTTAAAAGTAATGAAGTAGAAGGAAGAGACAGGGGTAGCCAAAATTTGCATTTAGAAAATGAGATCTTCTTCTCAAAACTGCCAACACAGATTTTTCTAAAACACTGTTGAAAACTAGTTTTCCCCATAGAAATAATAATGGAATTCTAACCAATTTCTCCTTTTTAAAGAAATAGATTATATTTGTATTCTAATTAAACCCAATGATAGACCAGAAGCATTTCTTCCATTGGGTCAGAAATTAGGAAGTTGGGTGTGCCAACACTAATGTCAAACACACCTGCCAACGGTTTAGCATCTCCCCACTTCATGCTTCTCTGAACAGCAGGAAATGTTCAGCGTTGTCACAAGGCTGCTTTCCTGTGCTTTGCTACGCAAGCATCTTCCACCTGCATTATTTTTCAGGGCTTATTTTTTCTATCTTGCAGAAAAGAAACAGTACCTACCTCTTCTCCTATCTATAGAGATTTCTTGCATTATTTGTTATTGTTGAATAAAGTCCTGATTCCTTTTAATTGGTCAAAGTTAAGCTTTGTGCCTAAGTTACTTGCACTTTGGGTGGGGGACTTGGTTTGTATATACTGTTAAACATTGATAAATAGATAAATGCTGTGATATGAGGCTCTAGGCTAGCTATACTTTGAGGGGTGCTTGATCCTGCCCAGCCTCTTTAGAAAGCCAGAAGAGTCTGGGAAAGTCCAACCCCAGCAGGGCTTTTATCCAGTGAATAGGAAGATGAAAGCCTTATTCTAAATCAGGGTAACTCTGAGACATAATTCAGGTTTTCTCAATGAGAACTGGCTAGAGATACCCTTTGTATAATTTTGCTTGAAATCTTGCCCTTGCTGGGTTTCTTCCTGCATCAAACATCAGTTATTTGCATAACATCACTGCATAACAAACTACACCAAAGCTTCTGTTGATTCCACTAGAGAGATGACATAGGAGGAAGAGACAAAGGAGGAATGAGAGCAGGTGTTCCCATAGACTGGGGACTTGCCAGCCAGTACTGAGGAGTGGTTAGAAGTAGTTCTAGTGGTGCCAGATAGCTCTGGGTGTGGCAGAGTACCACACACTATCTGTGAGATCTTGGCAAACACTTAACTCATTTGGGCCTTCGATTCCTCATTTGTAAATATCTAGATAATGCAGTTGTAGTGATTAAATTAGTAATATATATCTAGAACCTGGTACTTGGTAAGTGCTTAAAAAGGATACAACTTCCATAAATATTTTCATATTGTATTAGTCAGCTCTCTATTACTGTAACAAAACAGCTGAGATAATCAACTTAAAAAGAGGAAGCTGATCTTGGTTTACTGTTGCCCCACTGCTTTTAAGTCTATAGTGAGGCAGTACATTATGGTGGAGGGAGCTGCCCACCTCATGGTAGCTGGGAAGCAAAACGGAACAGGAAGAGACTAGGGCCCATAATTACCTCTGAAGGCACACCACCCAACGACCTAATTTCCTCTCACTGGGCCCTACTTCCCACTAGGCCCTACCTTCCCATGATGCCAAGCTGGAGACCAAGGCTTTGGGGAACACTTATCCAAACCATAGCATATATTGTTGTTCATATGTCCTCTTCTATTATTTTAATTAATTTTTTGAAGAAGTAATAGATATCCATAGTAGAAATTCAAAATATTAAAAAATATTCACAGTGATGAGGCAGATCATATAATGCCCTTTCTCAAAGATGTCTACATCCCTAATCACTAGATCCTGTAAATATATTTTGTAGCAAAAGAGACTTTCAGATGGAATTAAAGTTATAGTCTTTGAGATAGGCAGTTTTCCTGAGATTATCTAGGTGAGCCCAATGTAAAAAAAAAAAAAAAGAGCAGAGTCCAAGAGATGCAGTAGAAGAGAAGGCAGAGAGATTCCAGGGGTGAGCGGCTGCTGCTACAGGACTGCAGGCTACCTCAGACACTCAGCCCCCAGCTGACAGCCGGCAAGGAAATGGAAACTTTAGTCCTATGGTCATAAGGATTTAGATTCAGACAACAACCCAAATGGGCTTCAAAACAGATTCTTCTCCAGCCAGAAACACGCCCTGAAACCCAGAAGCAGAGAAACCAGTCAAGCCACAACCAAGACTGATTGTGAGATAATAAGTTTGTGTTGTTTTAAGATGTGGAGTTTTTTTTGTTTGTTTGTTTTCAGTTTCACCCATTTCTTGGTGTCCCAGATCCCCATGTCCCTTTTTTGGAGACAATTTCCCTATGTTTAAAAGAGAGAAAAAGGAAGGAAACAGATTTATTCTTTGGGATGTATTAAACTGGAATTTTGTTTGGGAAGAGAAAATAGTGATTTCTTGGATGTTAAAAAAAATCTTACCTGGCCACATTGTGGCTGTCCATCTGAGATTGGTTAATAAAATAATAAGAACATTAAAGATATTTAAGATCAGAAGAGAAAACCACATCTATTTTGAAATCATGGGCGATTAGGAACATAATGATAAACCTGAGAGATCTGAACATGTAAAAGAAAAACTCCATACATGAAAATGTAAGAGATTTTTCTTTTTACAGCCATGTAGAAGCTTCTGAGTAGTTGAGTCATGTCCCTCCTTAAACCTCTAAGAGAATGGAGAAAGACAGCCAAGGGGAGGAAAATGTAGGCCATTAGTCAAGTCGAAGGGAATTACATGAACAGAAGCGACTTGTAAATATTCCAAATAGAATCTGGGCCCGAATGATTTCGAATAGGCCTGAGACAAGGTAGACAAAAGGTAATCCTTTAGATAGATTGGGGTCATTTTGTACGTCCCTGCTTCTTTTGATAGTTAAACCAATAATCAGCCTGTGGTCTTTTGTTTCTTTTTGCCAACATTTAGAAAGTTGATGACATGTCAGCTAATATTTATATCTGAATTTTTAGGAATTTTTTTTTCTGGTGTTGGAGGTCAGGAGGTATAGAAAATTTAAGAAAGGAATGCAATAAATCACCCAATGGATGTGTTGGCACATTTTTTTTTTTTTTTTTTGGAAAAAGGACTGAATCTACCACCATGACAGAATGCTGAAAAATAACTTATATGCCGAAAGCTCTTTGTGTTTTACTTGATGCCACTGTTTCATAATTGAGAAATCAATTTAAAAATGCCTTATGACTATTTGGAGGAAATAAAGTATATTTTTATTCATTTAATGAGTGTTAGCCCCAGTGGGAACATTGGAACCATCCCTGCAACACATGGATGGCAGACATGATAATTGCTCAAGTCACATTAAAAATAAGGCACAATGCAACTTTCTCAATGACAAAAAGATCAGGAAAGAAAATGTTCTCGGAGTTGCTTTATTTTAAAAGAGAAAACAAACTAAAATAAAAAATCCTATTGCTTTGCTATAATCTTCTCGAGAGATTTCTTCCTGAGAAGAGTAAGATGTAACTCACAGACTTTTATTCTCACCCAGCAAACGTATTGCGCCATATGACATTACCCGGGGGTTCCTTTAGAGACTTGTACATCCCCAAACTCAGAGTTAAAGTTACATTTATTTCAAAGAAAGGCCAGAAACAATTTCATCTGAAGTCTTTCTGCCTGTAACACATACCTCAGAGCACCAGGAGCACAGCACCCCTGTGGCCCCTTTTTCCCTAATAAAAGAATCTCTGGGTATGGAGTTAGTGCTTTCCAGAGCCAAGGCTCCTTAAGTCTTAGGTTGGTCTTGGCTGTAAAGAAAGTTGTTCCAACTAAGGTGGGTTTCATCTACAGAGTGCCTTCTAGGTTAGCAGAGGGAACTGGGTTTAATTTGCTTTGGCAAAGGAATGAAAAAAAAGTGGTAAAAGAAGTAAAAGAAGTTAAAGAAAAAAGTGGTAAAAGTTACCTTATGATGGTAACTCTGAGGTGGACACACTTTGGGCCTAGAGTCAGGGTTTCTTACAGTCCCCTATCACTCGTTCTCTTTGTGTGGCTAATGAAGATACTGAAAGGGTAAAGTATCTAAGCTGCAAGGCCTGAGTTAAAATGTAAAGGACCAGGTATTGTAAACCTGCTTCTAAACTGCAAAGCCTGGGTTAAATTCCTGAGGCAGTTAAGACAATGCCCTACTGGCCATTTGGTTGTTTAATAACTTAGGACCCTGTGTAAACAGGCCCGTAGGCATTCAAGGCCCAAACCAATCAGTTTGAATGTGTACCCCGCTTAGGAGTGACCAATCACCCCCGTCGCCCTGTTCCCACCAATGAATGTACTAATCAAGTCTAAGAATTATTGTTTGATTTTCCCTCGGTGTATGGTGATTTGTTAAAGGAAACTATGGTGGTGTAAAGTCCCTGCCCTCCCCAAAAAGTATACTTAAGCACTGCTCAACCCCTGCCCGGGGCTCTGGGCTGCTCTCCTTTCTTGAGTGGGCACGGAGCCCCAGCATGCTGGAACAATAAATCCCCTTCTGTCAATTGCATGAGTGGTCTCTTGATGGTCTCTTTCTCTGACGCTTTGAGGACCCTTACATACCACATACAATTAAAATAATGCCCAGAGGGAACTGGCATCCTTTGTATGGAAATTACATCAAAGAACATTTTTATTTGTTATGATCACACATCTTCAAAAGACAAAACATGAATACCTATGTATTAATCAATTATCTAAGAGGGTTCCACATCCAGCCCTGTCATTCAGATCAAACTGCATGTATCTGCTTGCTGGCTAGATTCTTGCTGGTTCAACTGGGAGGATGCTTATTGCTGCTATGAGAACGATGAGATCAAATACTCTGGTTCTGACTAAAGCATGACATTTTAGAAAAGCAACGTACATTTTATCCTTAGATTTAAGAGTGATATTGACTGTTGATAACACATGCTGTTATTTTTCTTTTTGCAACAATTTAGGAGGAAAGTTTTCAAATACATTTGTCAGAAGATTGACAAGAAGTTCCTCCTGCTTATTTCATTTATAAAGCTGCACTTCCAGAGCTTATTATCTTTGAAAGACTATCGAAAAAGTGCTATTCTTAATGGTGAGAAGGTGTAGTTATCGTGATTTGGGCAGGGGGTTTGTGGCTACCTATTTATAGAATCCAAACTTGTTAATATCTGGGATGACCTAGCAAGTAAACTTTGTTTTTTTCCCAAGTAGATTTTCTTGAATTGAAAACACTTCTCAATTTATTTCTCCACTTATTTATCTTATTGTCTTCCTAATGGAGCGAGGTGGGTGGTTTGCTGTTGAGCTCTGATGGCTGTGATGCGTCCTGCCTCGTGGGAGCTTCTTCGATGACAACAGTGAGAACTCCGTGGGCAGCAATATGAGCTGCCATGTGTTCTAACTAATCAGCAACAAATCTTTTAGGTCTCATCTTCCAAGCCACTTTGTCAAGGAAGCCTTTTCTGACTCCTCCAAATTAAATGTCCCTGTTCTGCAATCTACGGTTCCCTGTACCTTCTCTTTCACAATGTTCATTGGAATTCCAAATTCATTCTTACCTTTCCTCTTTGCCTATCAGCTCCATGAGGCGTGGGAATTCCATCTTGTTTGTGTCTCTATTTCTAGCAACTAACCTAGTAACTTACTGCTCAATCATGTGTGGACGATGGACCCAACCGTTCTTCTCTTTTTGATTGTTACACTTGCACCTCAGAAGGTGATGATTTTTGCATTATATGAAACCATTTTTGCAGCCTGGCTTTAAGAAAAATTTTCTGCTTTTCCCCATGCTGGTCTATCAGGGGTCTTCCAGGTTTCTTTGCTAATAAACGCAAGCTAATGAAAATGCAAATCTTTTCATGTTTTATGGAAGACGTTTTTCTTCAAGACCACCTGGGATGTTATTTGTTGGACCAGCCAATCCCATAGGTACTTCTGCCCAGAGCTGGACATGAAGCAAGTTCTTTGTTGCCTGGGAGGTAAGTGAATTCTGCATCTAATGATATCCTGCAGCCTAGGAATGCTTGTGCAATACTTGCCGAGGTTAGAAATCAGTGGCAAAGGAAGTGGTAATGCGGACTCAGAAGCTTAAATTTGGGAAAGCACATTTGACCTCCTACATTTGGATCTTAACAAAAGGGTCTCAGAGCTGTAATAACAGTATTTCTATTTTTAATGATGTTTTCTCATGGAATTAACATTTAGTGATCTGTAGTGGAATAATTTGGGGAACTTCAATTTATGTCTCTTTGGGGCTGAAAGCAAACTAATGAAAATAAACTGCAACTCTGCCTGCAGACATGGCTAATTGCTGTAAAAGCCTCGGGATTCCTTCACTGCCCTCACCCCTGTTGAGGCCAAGTGCCTTTCAGTCTGGGGGAGAAGAGGATTCCTTTCCTTTTGTTTAGGAAGGCATTTGTTTATTTACTGTCCTCTGGTTCTTGTCCCAGATCTTTGGAGAAATCAGGCAGCTGCCTTCTGCCACCAGTATTTTACAATTTCTACTGGTAAATGTGGGGAGATAAAAAGCAAGAGTTAGCTTGGTGAGGAGCAATTGTAGTTGTCAGCACCCAATCTTTATCTCCAAAGGACTGAAAAGAGAATGTTGGCTTTCTGGATGGCTAAGATTGTAAACCCGTGGGTACTCTAAAGATGGCGGCTGTATGAATGGAAATGAGTTGCCTCCACCCCTCCCACAGTATAGAGCTTGGAAGAAAATCTAGGAGTGAAATGGGAAGAGGGGTGTTTAGCATTTTTATTTCCCAAGATTTCATGTAAACTCAGGGTATTTCATTTCAGACACTAATGTAATGAAATGCAGAGCTAATTTTAGGAGTTATTATTCATCAATCAATTAAGTCAGGAAGTTATATGCCCCTCCAAACAATTTTCTAGGCTTCGTTTTGCTATGATGAGCAGACTGGGGACTTTACCTCAGAAGGGAGGTGATGTAGGTGTAAGTTCCCATCTGCTTTGTGGCTGGGACTGTTTCAGTGAAGAACAAAGCAACATAAGACTGTGGGATTTCCATTTTCTTCCTTTGTTGTGTGATGTGGCCTTTTTTTCTGGAAAGTATCAGTTGCTGGCAGGTATGATTTTTATACCCAAGTTCTATTTTTATTTTGGTTTTCAGGACAAGAGGCCTCCCAGGATCCTGTGACTTAGATTGTATTGCTATTTGTGGTCAATAGTATCATTATACAAAGTATCAATTGTTTTTCCTTAAAAAGCCCTTCCTGTGACCCATCTTATTGCAGGGTTACCCGTCCCTGCCAAGCTGAACTCAAGCATGGCCATGTGAGTTGCTTGGTCCAAAAACGTATGAATGAAAATGAAATACAAGACTTCTGAGTAGATCTGAGAGCTCTTGTGTGGTTCCGCTATGGCTCTTTCCTACAAACCAGCCAGGTCATGGATCGTTGGCTTCATCAGCCTGAGTTCCAGGGTGAAGCTGACTTAGTACCATAGCTAATCTATGTGATGGATTTGTAGCTTGAACAAAACATTCCAATGAAGCTTGGGGTCATTTGTTATTGCAGCACAACAGCCTAACCTGACTGATCTAGTGAAAACATTTGGGAGCTAGTTAATAAAAATAATTTTTCTTTTCTCCTCTTTGTCTGATTTCTTCTCATAGAAAACAACCCAATTACTATATGCAAAGACTCTTTTCCAGGTCAGTATGCTAGCTCAGAAAAAAAAAAAAGCTATGTAGTCATAAGCTAAAAAAATGAAGTGTTCACATCACAATATACTTCAGTTACTTTCCAGAGAATAGTTGGACAGAGAGTGGTGGTTCCAAGAGAGCCAGGATCATGTTGGTCTTTCCCATTGAAATATTTCTGGCATTGAGTGAAGTGCCTTGCCCTAAAATTTCAATACTTGTTTATTGAATGAATACAGAGTAATTAAATAAACAAGAAATAAGACATCTTCATTTTCAATGGTGACTTTTGGCATTTTGGATTTGAAAAACACTTTACCTTCACATTTAGGGTTTGAGAAACAAATCAAGGAACTGAGGGACAAGAGTGTTTTTAAAGAAGTTGTTAAGAGCCACACAAGATATCACAATCGCAAATGCCACTCTGGCATATGCAGAAAGAATAAATGAGCAAGCCAGACTGAATTATACCAGTTCAAAAATATGCACCCTTCCCTTTTCCTTGAAACATGTAGTTCTCTGAGTCTACCTTTCATTTCCTCACATGTCAATAGAGGTGTGTGTGAAAAATATTTTTCTCTCTAACTTAAGAAAAACAAAACCATAAGGATGATGGTAATCACTCCTGGTCAGCCTCAGTTTCTAGGGGATTAAAAATGGTGGTCTGGAGAACACACACCCTATCAAAAGGAGTCAGATATTTCTCAGCTCCTGTTGAGTGTCACCATGCTGGAATATGGGTCCTGTTTTCTGAGAGAACCCTGATTTGGGGGGAGAAATTGGAAATCTGGATTTTGTTTTTGAGTCTCCTGGTTTTTAAATGTTGATAACAAAACCCAAAATGTTTTTTAGGGAAGTAGAGGTTAATACCACACAATAATACACCTTTATAGGACAAATTGGACCCATAGACCACCAGTTGCAACTCGTGACCTCAGTGAATTTTTACAACAATGGCAAATGAGATAAAAGTTTTTGACCTTAGTATCATATTTCCATAGGGGTGTGTGTGTGTGTGTGTGTCTGTGTGTGTGTGTGTGTGTGTCTGTGTGTGTGTGTGTGTCTGTGTGTGTCTGTGTGTGTGTCTGTGTGTGAGGGTGGGGGAGATTTTTAGAAAACACCTGGTGGAAGGGTGATGTTAGTTTCCATTGTCCCTAAACTGCAGACTGGTGACTCATCATGCCAGCAGCCACAAAGCTAGCAGGAGGCTTTTGTTTGTCCATTCTGAGTCTCCTTGAATTGGGGCAAGGTCTTCTGACTTGAAGTATTTGTAAGACTAAATTGGAAATTTGGGTAATAAATTATACATTCAGGATGTCCTTCCTGAAATGAAGTTTTGAATTATGTGCAAGCATGTTTGTTTGTTTCTTGTTTCTTTCTCTCAGATGATATTAGGAAATGTCCAGTCTCATTCTTGGGAAAACCCATTGTGCTGGATGAAGATTCAAGGAGAAGTGTCCTCATTTTCAGTTTTCTAAGATTGGAGAGATGTGTACCAGGGTAGTGGCTATGTTTCAAGGATGTCTATGATTTGGGGGGATGTTCCCAATTGATGGAGTGTAAAGAGGACAATTGTCCTATTTGTAGCTGCTCAGCATCCCTAGAACACCTTTTTTTATTTTGGAAATTTTCCTCCTTTTTAATCCTGCTTCCCGAAGGTAAGGGGCAGAACTCACCTTCCTGATCTTAGAGCTGGTGCTCAGGACTGTGACCCAGGCTCTGGACATAGGTTTCTTCTATTTGTCCATCAGGATCCACTATCTACCCTTTTCTATTTACTTTGTTCCCCAGTAGGCTGCCCTGGATGGACTATATCATCAGGTTTCCTTGCCTCTTGCTTCTGGTTGGGTTTAATCAATGGGAAGCAATGGAGACAGGTTGGAGAGTAGGAGGAAAGAAGGGTGAGGACTTAATGCCCCAGATCCTTTCTATATCAGCATGCATTCTGACTGTTGCTACATTTCTACACCTATGACCCCAGCTCATGAAGGAAAGATCTCACCAGGTGCCAGGAAAAGCTCCTTTCCCTTAGTCCTTCAGGTCTAGATGTCGTAGTGGCTTCCTTCTGCTGGTAGTTGTTGTGTTTACCATCCTCCCACAACTTTCTCCATTTATCCTTCCGAGCGTGCCATCCCTTTCCTGCCTGTATCCTCACTGATTCACTCTATCAGACATGTCTTTACCAAACTGTGACCTCAGGGCAGGGTTGGAATGATGCAATGGTTAATTTTGTATCACTTTGGGGCATGGTATCCAGATATACAATGAAACATTATTCTGGATGTTTCTGTGAGAGTGTTTTTTGGATGAGATTAATATTTAAATTGGTGAACTTTGAGGAAAGCTTATCACCTCTACAATGTGGGGGATCTCATCCAATTAGTCAGAGGCATAAATGAAACAAAAAGCTGACCTATCCAGAGCCAAGAGGGAATTTTTCCAGGATATGGTCTTTGGAATCCAACTGCAACTCCTTCCTGCTGGTCTCTACCATCCGATTTTGGAGTTGCCAAGCCTCCACAATCATGTGAACCTGTTCCTTAAAATAAGCCTTTCTCTTTCTCTTTTGAAGGTTAAGGTTGAATTGCGGGCGCAGACACAGAGGTGATGGTGGCAATGGTTTCACCATCAAACTAGTTGTTCAGTGTGGGTTTGGAGACTTCTGATCCAAGGAGCTGGTCTCAAGCCTGGTTCTTCCATCCTCCAGAGGTATCAAAGGATGGTTAGCAGTTTATTCTTGAAATCTCTTTCTTTACTTATTCAGAGTCCAGCTCTGTTAACCATGACAGAAGCATGGACTAAGCACAGTTGGAATAAAGTCAAATCTAAAAATAATTATTTGTTTATTGGCATAAGCAATATTTATCAAATGTCATTTCATGGCATTAAAATAATTCATTTTTTCTTGCAACAAACAATTAAATATACTGTCATTAAGCTATAATATTATTTCTCTCTTTGGGACCTAATGTACTTTTTCAGACTGGCAAAAATAAACTATTCAAGCATTAGTAGAAGCATTATCTTTCCCTCATTTAATTTCACTTTGGAATGTCCCTGCAATCTTGATTTAGCATGAAGAAGCAATTATGATTGTGTTTGTAAGAAACTGCATTCTAAGATGGTATGTGTGTGTTATTTTGTGTTTCTTTTTCTCCTGCTCTTTGTATAAATATGTAGATAAGCTTGCAGCTTCTGTGATGTTTGTGGAAGGATTAATTTCTACAAAACAGAAGATTTAAAACCTTGCCTAAGGAATAGTCCTTCATGCTAGGTAATTTAACCAATGTTTTTTTTATTATTATTTCTGATATAATAATGTCTTAACATTTTGGCTCCCATGGAGATGCATGAAAGGATGAAATTTGTGAGAAAACATGAGTTCTCCTCTTGTTATGTGGATTAATAAACCAGTGACTATATCCTTAAATTGAGCATTTTTTCCACAATATCCTTTTAAGTATGACAATTATTTTTTTTTCAAATAGACTTTTTATATTAGTTTTAGGTTCACAGCAGAATTGAGAAGATAGTATAAAGAATTCCCCTATCCGATCTGACACAACCTTCTTACTTAGAGTGTATTTGTTACAATCAATGAACTAATATTGATGCATCATCATAACCCAAAGTCCACAGTTCACTCTTGGTGTTATACATCCCATAGATTGTGACAAATGTATAGTGATATGTATCCATTATTATGGTATCATAGAGAATATTTTCACTGTCCTAAAAATTCTCTGTGCTTCACCTAGTCCTCCCTCTCCTCCCTCATCAGACTCCTGGCAACCACTGGTTTTTTTTTTTTTTTTCATGGTCTCTACAGTTTTTCCAGAATGTCAAATAGTTGCGATTATACAGCCCGTACCTTTTTCAAATTGGCTTCTCTTTTTGTAATAATATGCATTTAGGGCTCATCCATGTCTTTTTGTAACTTGATAGTTCATTTCTTTTTAGCACTGAATAATATTCCATTATATAGATGTAGTACAGTTTTTCCATTCATCTCTTGAAGAAAGTTGAGTTTTTTTTTCTCTTAATTTTTTATAATTTCTTTTTCAATTTGAATTTTAAGGCTAAGAGATTTTATTCTGGCATGGATGTAGCAATATAAACTGCATGATTATTGCCTGGGGACAGTAGTGATGGCAAGAGTTTCCTCACCAGAGTATATGATACAGGGCCCACTTTTAATTTTAACGACTTGTATACGATACAGGGCCCACATTTAATTTTAACGACTTGTCTATCATGTTAAGACTAAATAGTACTGTTAAACTCGGGATAAGAGAACAAGCAGATTCATGAATTGAAGCTTGTTTCCTTTCTCATTTGTATGGAGGTGATAAACTTTGTCCCTTTGCTGTTCCTCAAGGCACACATTTCTGATTGCATTCTGCTCCAATTGCATAAATGAGGACTCTTGTGGCTACTTGTTTGTGTATGGCATCCCAGAAACCACATATGAGGACCCTATTCCATCTATCCCCTAGACAGTGTCTAATAAAGATAGAAACCTTCTTAGATAATCCAAATAGAGGGGGATTGAATTCAGGGAATTTTTTTTTTTGCAAAAGTCTTTAAATAGCTGGAGAGGCAACATAAGGAAGATAGAATATCGCCTGAAAGTTAGGAAGCTGCTCCCAGCAAAAGACATAGTCTGAAGAGAAGCAAACATCAGAACCAGATTCCAATGTAGCAGAAATTTTGGAATTGATCACACCAGGAATTTAAAGTAATTACCATTAATATGCTAAGGGCACTATTGAAGAAAGTGGATAACATGCAAGAACAGATGGATAATGCAAGCAGAGCGCTGGGAACTCTAAGGAAGCATCAAAATAAAATGCTAGATATATAAAAAAAATACCATGGTAATGGAAATAAGAAATGCCTTTGGTGGGCTCATTAGTAAACTGGACATGGCTGAGGAAAGGATCAGTAGACTTGAAGATAGGGTTTTTAGAAACTTCTTGAACCGAAAAGCAAAGAGAAACCATAATGAGAAACTGGAACAAAATATTTAATAATTGTGGGACAATAATAAAAGCATAACATACCCATAATGGGAGTACTAGAAAGACAAAAAAGAGTAAGTGAAAGATTTATACTAACAAGGGTTACAAAATTTTCAAAATTAACGATAGATACTGAAACACAAATCTAGGAATGTTAGAGAAGATCAGGCAGGATAAATATTTTTTAAAAAATTTTATACTGGCACATATCATATTCAAAGTATGAAAAAATCAAAGACAAAATCTTTTTGAGATCAGAGGAAGAAAATCACCTTACTTACAGAGAAACAAGCATAAGAATTACATCTTACTAGTCTTTAGAGATAATGCAAGCAAAAAAGAGAGTAGAGTGAAATTTTTAGAGTGTTGTATGAAAAAAGCCATTCAAATAGGATTCTGTAGCCAGCAAAATTGTTCTTCAAAAATGAAGTACAAATGAGACATTTTTAGACAAACAAAAATTGAGGGATTTTGTTTTGTTTTGTTTTGTTGTTTTTGCCAGTAGATCTGCCTTGTAAGAAATGTTAAGAGAAAAATATCTTCAGAGAGAAAGACATTATGTAGGTTAGAAACTTGGATTTAGCTACTGGAAAGGAAGAGTGCTAGAGAAAAAGAATTGCAAAGGTAATATAAAATATTTTCTTATTTTTAATTGATCGAACAGATAGTGTGTTCAAAATAATATGTTGGATGATATAGCTTACAAACAAATGACATAAATTGTAACAGTATAATAAAGGATGGGAAAGAGGAATTGGTAATACTCTGTTATAGGATATCCTTCTATCTGTGAAGTAGTATGGTGTTAGTTGAAAGTAAATGTCAATTAGTTGTGAATGTACATTACAAACGAGTGCGACCACTAAATTTTTAAAAGGAAATATAATTGATATGTTAAGAAAGAAGAGAAAAAGGAATGATATAAAATTACTGTTATGGTTGGGATCTGAATGTCCTCCAAAGGCTCATGTGTGGAAGGCTTGGTTCTCTATGCAACCGTGTTCAGAGGCGGGGCTTTTGGGAAGTGATTGGATCATGAGGACTCTGACCTCTTTAATGAACTAATCCACTGATAGCTGGATGGAGTTCTGGAGGTGGTGGAAACCACAGGCTGTGGGGCATGATTGGAGGAAGTAGGTCACTGGAAGGGTATTTTATATTTCCAGCTCTTTCTTCTGTCTGCTTTCTGGCTGCCATGAGCTGAGCAGCCAGCATACCTCTCCCATGCCTTTCCACCATAATGTTCTGCCTCACCTTAGGCCCAAAGTAATGGAGCCAGCAGACAAATGAACTGAGAATTAAATCTAAAACCATGAACCAAAATTAATCTTTTTTTTTCCTGTAAGTTGTTTTCCAAGTTATTTTTCACAGTGGCAAAAAACTGTCTGACATGATGTCCAATTAAAAACAGAGAAGGCAGAAAGAGAGAAAAAGACACAAAGGCAACAGATAGAAAACAGTTACAGGGGCTGGGGCGATAGCTCAGCAGTAGCGTGCTTGCCTAGCACATGTGAGGCCCTGGGTTCGACCCTCAGCACCACATACAAATGAATAAATAGAATAAAGGTATTAAAAAATTCCTTCCTTTAAAAAAAACTAAAACAGTTACAAATATGGTAGATATTAGTCCAAATATGTCCAAATCACTTTAAATGTGAATGATCTAAATACCTAATTAAATGATAGAGACTGTCAGAGTGAATAAGAAATAAGAGTCAACTAGTTATTATAAGAAATCCATTTTAAATAATAAGATACAGAGAGATTAGCAACAAAGAGATGGAGAAAGATATGCCATATTAACACTAATAAAAAGAAAGCTGGAGTATTAAACTAATTTCAGAAAAAGCAGATTCAGAGCAAGAATTAGTAAGAAATGAAGGAAGTCTTTATATAGTGATGAAGAGCCAGTTCTTCAAGCAGAAACAATTCTTAATGTGTATGTGCCTAATGGCAGAGTTCAACATAAACAAGGGAAGAACTGAAAAAATTATGAGGAGAAATAGACAAACCCAAATGAAGCACAAGGCAATAGAACTGAAAGGAGAAATAGACAAACTCAATTATTATTGGCAACTTCAACACTCCTACCTCACTAATACTTCAAAAGAAGTAGGTAGTAAATCAGCAAGTGCATAGAAGATCTGAACAATATTATCAACCAACTTGACCTAATAGACAGACATTCATTATACACCTTACCCGACAATAGCAGAATACTCATTCTTTTTTAAGTCACTTGAGCATTTACAATGATAGAGCATATCCTGAACCATAAACTCATCCTTAACAGATTGACAATAACTGGAATAATTCAAAGAATCTACTCTGACCGTATAGGAAACAAACCAGAAGTCAACAAAGATATCTGGAAAATCACTTAGTATTGGAAATGAAGCACACACTTTCAAATAATCTATGAATCAAAGAGTAAATCTTGAGATTAATTGGAGAATATTTTTAAATGAATGAAAATAAAAAATGTAAAAATTTATGGGATACAGCTAAGCAGAGTTTCAACAAATATTTGTGCATTAAGTGTACATATTAAAAAAGAAGAAAGATCTCAAATCCATAATCCAAGGTTCCAATTATGTAACTGGTAAAAGAAGAGCAAAATAAACTCAAAGAAAATTGAAGAGAGAAAATACTAAAAATTTAAAAAGTAGAAATCAATGTAACGGAGAGCAGATAAATAGAAACTGAACAATGAAGTAAAAAGTTATCTTTCTTATAAGATCAAGAAAATTTGTACCTCTATCCATACTCTCCAGAGAGAGAAGGAGAGATGGTGGTGGGGGGGTGGGAGACAGAGAGAGAGAGAGAGAGAGAGAGAGAGAGAGAGAGAGAGAAAGAGAGAGAGGGAGGAAAGAGACACAAATTACCAATATTAAGAATGAAATAGAGGTATTACTGTAGACTGTAAACTTTAAGAGAAGAATAAGAAAAATAACTCTTAAAATAATAAGAAAAATAACACCTAAACTTAACAATGTGGATGACTTGAACCAATTTCTTTTTCTTTTTTGGGGGGGGGTACAGAATGATAATTTAATATATTACACAATGGGTTTTGATCAAATCAGGGTAATTTTCATTGCCTCATATATTTATTATTTATTTTGTTGGAAAATTTGAACTCTTCTAGTTCTTTACAAAATACATAAGAAATTATTGGGAATTATCATAACCCCTTTTCCACAAAATGCTAGAACTTGTTCCTCCTTCTTCACTAAATTTCAACACTCACTCTCCTGTCTCCCTCCACCCCTTTGTGGTGGGGGGGGGGTGGGAGACAGAGAGAGAGAGAGAGAGAGAGAGAGAGAGAGAGAGAGAGAAAGAGAGAACCACTGATGGACAATACTTTACTAAAATCAACTTTTTTAGCTTTCAAGGTTAAAGGAGCATCTGAAGAATCTGTTCCAAAGGTGCACGTCCATGTTTAGGCGCCTGAATCCGGAAGTTCCTTGGGCGCACATCCATGTTTAGTCCTTAGCATCCGGAAGTGCCTCAGGTGCACGTCCATATTTAGGCTCTAGGACCGGAAGTTCCTCAGGCATCCATATTTAGGCCCACAGATCCGGAGGTTCCTCAGGTGTACGTCCATGTTTAGGCCCCTGGAAGTCCTTGGGTGCATGTTCATCTTTGGGCTTTCGGATCCGGAAGTTCCTCAGTCCTCCATGTTTAGGCCATAGCATCCGGAAGTTCCTCAGGCACACTCACGTCCATGTTTAGGCCCCAGGATCTGGAAGTTGCTTTGGTGCACGTCTATGTTGAGACCCTAGGATCCGGAAGTGCCTCAGGCATCCATGTTTAGGCCCCTGGATCCGGAAGTTCCTCAGGTGCATGTCCATGTTTAAGCCCTAGGATCAGGAATTTCGATGTGTACACGTCCATGTTTAAGCCCCCAGGGTCCGGAAGTTCCTCAGTCCTCCATGTTTAGGCCGTAGCATCTGGAAGTTCCTCAGGTGCATACCCATGTTTAAGCCCCGGGATCCGGAAGTTCCTCAGGCATCCATGTTTAGGCTCTGGGATCCAGAAGTGCCTCAGGAGTCCATGTTTAGGCTCCAGAATCCGGAATACCTCAGGCATCCATGTTTAGGCCCTTGGATCCTGAAATTCCTCAGGCACACGTCCATGTTTAAGCCCCCAGATCCGGAAGTTCCCGAACCAATTTCTTAAAAGAAAAAGAATTAGCAACACTCATTCAAGATGAAATAAATAATCTGATTAGTTTTGTATCTATTAAATAGATTAAATTTATTTTTAGAAACCTTAAAATAAACAAATTAAAAAAAAAACACATCAAAACCCTAGGCCCCGAAAACTTTACTGGTGAATTCTGTCAAACATTTAGTGAAGAACTAACACTATTTCTGCAAAATCTCTTCTTTCAAATAGACAAGGAAAGAACACTTCCAAATTCGTATTATGGAGCTAGCATAACTTTGATTAAAAAACCAGAGTATAAGAAAAAATGATACAAAATGATACAAAAAATCTTCAACAAAATATCAACAAATTGAATCCAATATGCAATATAAAAAGAGAGATTTGCTCAGTATTTGAAAATCAATCCATCTAATCTACCATATTTGTGGGAGGCCAACCTTATGGGTGACTGAGTTACACTCCCCAGCTGGGTGCTGAGGCGCTCAGTCACAGAAATGGGTGTGTCTTGCTACAGCTCCACAGGTGAAGCTATGCTCACCTGTTGCTTTGTAATATAACCCCTTGCCCTGTTTAGGATAGAATCTTCCATGAAAGTGCCTTGTGTGTGTCCCCTTCTCTTACTGTGCCCTTGGGTGTGGCCTACCCAGGTGTCAGTCAACCTGCTGACAGTGGACATCATGAAGATAGACTCAGCTCCCTGAAACCTGACCCCTTGCCTCATTTGAATAACTTCTCCTCAATAAAAGGGGTCAGCACAAACTCTCGGTCTCTCTCTTTCTGCGGACCCTTAAGGTCAGAGGAGCCGTCACAGCAACCCCAAAGAAAAAGGTATTTGTGTCTCTTGTGTGGTTATTTCATGCAGCCCAGTTAGCCCAGTTTAACTAGAGTGACCCCTGAGCCTTTTAGTCGAGAGAACAGAAACCCAGCACATATTTATATGGGAAAGTATAAAAGAGACTATAAATTGGCTGGTAGATCTCCCCCATAGGTTTGTGGTGGATCACTCGTTGACCTTGACAGATTATCTTATGAGCCTGGGGTCAGGTGAGGTTAGAGGGTCTAATAGGGCTGGTCTAGCTGGGATGATTTCTTTCTTCCACACTGTTTCTCTCATTCTCTAGCAGGTTTGTTGTTGTGATGCTAGTGAGAGGATTCACAGAGTAGCAGAGAACTGTATATGTCTCAAGACTCAGACTTGGAACTGGTCCACTGTCACTTCTTTTGCATCTATGGTCAAAGGTCAGCACAGATTCAAAGGTATGGAAGTGGATGTTCGATTAGAGCAACTACAAAGTTTCACTGCAGGCATAGATATTGGGAGAGATGAAGAATTTGGCACATTTTTTTGGTCACAATATATATACAGAGATTCACTTAGGTATTTCCAAGACAAGGGGATTCATCATAAAATGCACATACTACATATTGTGCCTTACACCTAGACCTAGACCTAGACACTCTATTATTCTTTCCGTCTTGCTAATTGGTTTATTTTTCTTTCTATCACAACCAACCAGACCTCTGGTACCGATTCCTGAGTGACCATCTAATGGGTTGGTTCCATCATGGGCCATCTACCAAACTGCAGATAGACTGCTGAGTCCCACTCACATCCTCTCAGTGCTCCAGTTAATTGTGGATAGTGTGCTATTCTGCATCGGTTCTCCTGAAGGCTTTCTCTTGGCCCAAGCTTGTGGGACAATCTGGGACACTGTTCTAAACCAATGAGAGATGAGATTAGTGGATATGGCAGAATGTGATGTGTGTTAATGGCGCTTATTCTTTTACCCTCTCTGAACTTAAGCCCCTTGCCTTTTGATTTTACAGGTTCTCTTACTGAAGAGAAGCTATTTCCCTGTCATTTAAATCTGAGATTGCTGTGACTTTCATGGGTCTACAAGATATTAGCAGACTTGCTGTAAGCAGAGATTTGGGGAAGCCTTTTGTGCATTTCTACTTTCTCCCCATTCCTCTGTGATTTCCCTAAAAACACGGCCAGGCTACCTGCCAGTAAATGAGACATATGGAGCAGCTGAGGCCTTTGTAGAGGAGTTGATATTCTTATGACCCCTGGGCATATGAGAGAGTCAAGCTAAAATCAGCAGAGCCAACTAACCATTCCACAGCTGGACTGCAGATGCATGAGTGAGCTTAGCTGAGATCAAAAGAAACTTCCTGGCTGACCTGCAAACCCATGAGTAGAATAATTGGTTATTTTAAGCTACTAAGTTCTCCTTGACCTACCAGCCTGGAGGCTTCGTGATTCAGGCAGGAGAATTTAGGTTCTTGATTTCTTTAGCAAGAGACAGTTCAAGCGTTAGGCATTGTTGAGAAGGGAGAGTTTTCTAAATTTCATTCTTTTTTTTTTGAGCATGGCAAAAACCAGTCTTCTTAGAGTTTCTCTTATTTATTTTTATCTTTTTTTTGGTACTGGGGATTGAACCCAAAGCTATGTGAATGTTAGACAAATGTTTTATCACTGAGCTATGCTCGGACCCCAACCCTGAGTTTCTCTTTCGTAAAGAAAGAAATATTATCCCCACTTAGTCTCAAAGATGAAACTGGGAAGAAGATGGAGAAAGCCTGACCCTTTAAAGAAATTTAAAGGACAAAGAAGAGGCAGAATAGGGAGAGACTGAGGCAGAAAAGGCAGCCTCTTGGATAGGTAGGTCTTGATATTCTTTCTCAAGAAGATGAGTGACACTATTAGAGGACACTTTGCAGATCTGAGAATACCATGGTGTCAGTTCCATGAATACACTGGGTCTCTCTTTCCCTTATATCCAGAAGTCATTTGGGAAAGGAATGTGCATATTCATGTTGAATGTGTATGTAAATGGGTTTGGGGAATGTTTAAATAAGAGAGACTAGCAGAGTAGTCCTTATTGATAGGGGGAGAGAAGAGACTGTGATCAGGAAAGAAAACATAAGAGATTTCTGGGGTGATGGCAGTGTTCTATTTCTTGACTGAGTGGCTTTCACACAGGACTTGATAGCTATGGTAGTACGCTGTGGTGGTTGCAAAATGCCTACTATACCTCCATGTAGCATGTCTGTGCTCCATACAGGATAAGCTTGGTCTTTTAAAGAATTTTTCTAGGGGTCAGAGAAAATTGTAATTATGTCTCATTGACCAGGACTGAGTCATATGGCCACATCTTATTATAAGGGAGTGTCAACAGATGAGAGTATTTTTAAATGGACACATTGTCAAGCAGGATTCAACTAGCCAGCAAGGCAGAATGAAGAGATTGTGGGTGAATGCATAAGTTAGGGTAATGCTAGCTTCTTACCAAGGACACTCCAAAAAATGTGGTGGCTTAACACAACAGAATTTTATTTCTAGTTCACAAAATAAAATTCTGTTGTATTAACATAAAGTGAATATTCCTGGTCAGTGACCAGTTTTCCACCATTTTTTTTTCTTTTTTGGTACCAGAGATTGAACCCAGGGGCACTTAACCACTGAGCCACATCCCCAGCCCTTTATAAGTTTTATTTTGAGACAGGGTCTCACTGAGTTGCTGAGGCTGGCTTTGAACTCACGATCCTCCCTCCTCAGCCTCCTGAATTGTTAGGATGGCAGGCATACTCCACCGCCTTCCATATGTTGCTCTGTCATTCTCTAGAGCGATGGAATCCTTTTTTTAATGGGCAGATGGGAAGAGAGGGTAGAAGAAAGTACTTGGTGCCTCAGCTACTTTGACTGTTCACATTCCTGCCTACCTTCACTTCTGTTCACATTCCACTGGTGAGAACTGGTCACATGGTTCCATTTGGGAGCAGGTGGTCCTGGGAAATGTACTTCCTGCCTGGGCAGCTGCTGCAAGAGACAACTGCATACCTGGAAAGAGACACACATTTTTTTTTTCTTAGTTTGTTCTTTTTAATTTTCCTATGTTGTGTAGACTGGGTGATTGTTTCTTTCTTTCTTTTTTTCAATTTGATAACTGTTTTTTAAAACTTTTCTCTTTAACTTTTTTTATAGTTGTAGATGGACAGCATGCGTTTATTTGTTTAGTTTTTTATGCAGTGCTAAGGATAGAACCAGTGCCTCATGCATGCTAGGCAAGTGCTCTGCCACTGAGCTACAGCCCCAGGCCCTGTTTTTTTAAAAAAAACTTTTAATTGACATATAGCAAACAATCAGAAGAGTGCATATATCGTTAATGTATAGCCCTATGCATTTTTACGAACTAAACACACCAGTATGATCAGCATCTAGACCTACAAACAGAACATAAGTAGCACCCCTAGAATCCTTTCTGGGGAGGATAACATTTTGATGCATAATTAGCTGTTGATAATCAGCCATGTCTGCCACTGTCACTAAGAGCAGGAAATTTATATTTTTTATTTATCTATATAGCGTATTAAGTGCTGTATCAATCATTAGTGCAATTTGGTAGCTGAGTTTGATGGGTGTTTAAGGGAAACAATTCCATGTGTGACTGGTTATACCTCAGATTACTGCGGTATCTTGATTGGTTGAATTTCCTGAGTCTGTTACATACTTATGAAAGTGCCCTTAATGAAAAGCACCCTTGCTATGAATATTTCCAGTTTCGCCTAGTACACGAGAGTGTGATTTTGGGGTTCTAACTATTGGTGAGGTTCACTTTAAAATGGGTCCTACAATGAAATGCACAAACCAATACATGTCTCCTCAAATTATAGCTGAATTTGAGAGTGCATTTGCACTGTACAGTTTACATAAATGTGAATAAGGAGACAAACACACAGAGTGTAGTCAAGTGCTTGACATAGTGTTAGTCTGGTAGGGTGCTTGTTATGGTTTCATGTGCTAAGGCATAGCTTTAACAATGCCCTCACACAGGCAAAAGCCTGGGTGAGCACCGTTTTTTGCTTTTTCTGGCATGACTTTTGAATACTGAGTGCTCTTATAGCTGCTTAGGGTAGGGACAGAGCAGTGGTTATAAGCGTTGGCTTTGGCATCAGAAATATTTGGATTGAATACCAGGCTTTGTTTTGATTCTTACTGGGAAAATGATGTAGCCTCTCTTAGCTTCCTCCTCGCTCCTTGAATTGGAGTTCTACCACAGATAGTGCTTACTATATTTAGTATAATAAATGTTCAGTTAAATGTTATTGAAGCTCAAACACTGGCTAGGGTCACACTAGAAACTGTTCCCTGATAGTTAGATAAAATTAGCTTGTACACTGCTTACCAGTTTATGGAAAGTCCAGTGCCCCATCTTTGAACTCTAACCCTCCCCCAGTCGCCACCCCTGCAGACGTAGCACCCTGCACATGTTATCCTGAGCATGCTGCCCCAGGCAGGCTGTCTCATGCAAGTCATTTTGTATTTTTCACCCCAAAGCTTTGTGTGCAGGCTGCTAAAGATTTGGGAGGCAGAAACATTTTCATTTTTATTAACAGAAACAACTAAAAGTTGAATTTTAGACCCATGTTCTTAGAAAGAACTTTGCTATAAAAATTTACCAGCTGCTATAAAAATTGTTTGGTAAGACCATCTGTATGGTAGTGTAGTTTGTGCACTGCAAGAAAGAATCTAAGGTAGATGAGTGAAGGTAAAAATCCAGCCTGTGATTTGCTTGTCAAACTGTGAGCCCTGGTGAAGGGCTGTTTACCCAGAGATGCGTCTTTTCTCTAGTTAATCCACTCAGATGAAGCACTTTTATCTAAGCACACAAGGGCCATTGTTTGGTCATTTTACTTTATTCTAACCTTTCTTCTCTTTGGTCTTTATATCCAAGGAGCAGTACAACAAGTTCCTTCTGTAAGATCATACTATCTCAGCCTAAACCCTCCAGCCACACATTTCTTTCTGAATTCAGAAATTTTCAGCTCATGGAAAGGTACACTCACCCTGCATTATGTATCAACTCCAGCAGGGTCTGGGAAAGGACTATGTAATTAAACACATTAATATTTTTCTGACAAAATGCATGAATATTCACACTAAGTGGGATGAATAGATC